>NW_026570970.1:750357-767857 GCF_026225935.1 Boleophthalmus pectinirostris | reverse complement strand
TACCTTTGAGGGCCTGGTTGATGTACTCGGTGTAGTAGTAGTAGTAGTAGTAGTAGTAGTAGTAGTAGTAGTACCTTTGAGGGCCTGGTTGATGTACTCGGTGTAGTAGTAGTAGTAGTAGTAGTAGTAGTAGTAGTAGTAGTAGTAGTAGTAGTAGTAGTACCTTTGAGGGCCTGGTTGATGTACTCGGTGTAGTAGTAGTAGTAGTAGTAGTAGTAGTAGTAGTAGTAGTAGTAGTAGTAGTAGTAGTAGTAGTACCTTTGAGGGCCTGGTTGATGTACTCGGTGTAGTAGTAGTAGTAGTAGTAGTAGTAGTAGTAGTAGTAGTAGTAGTAGTAGTAGTACCTTTGAGGGCCTGGTTGATGTACTCGGTGTAGTAGTAGTAGTAGTAGTAGTAGTAGTAGTAGTAGTAGTAGTAGTAGTAGTAGTAGTACCTTTGAGGGCCTGGTTGATGTACTCGGTGTAGTAGTAGTAGTAGTAGTAGTAGTACCTTTGAGGGCCTGGTTGATGTACTCGGTGTAGTAGTAGTAGTAGTAGTAGTAGTAGTAGTAGTAGTACCTTTGAGGGCCTGGTTGATGTACTCGGTGTAGTAGTGTTGTCGCAGCCTGTCGTTCAGCTCCATGATTCTTTGACTCACTCCGTTCTCCGTCACCAGGATCGGGGGGTTTCCATAGTTCATCTTGATGAAGTTTAAAATCCGTCTGAATCCAAACGGAGTCACTTTGAGCCACCCAGAGCCAGAGTCCAGCCAGGACCGGTCCACCACCGTCGCCGTGCCCCTGGAACACAACCGCTGAACTCAACCGCTGAACACAACCGCCGAACACAACCGCCCAACACAACCGCCGAACACAACCACCAACTCAACCGCCGAACACAACCACCCAACTCAACCGCCGAACACAACCGCCGAACACAACCGCCCAACCGCCAACCGCCGAGCACAACCGCAGAACACAACCGCCGAACACAACCGCCAACTCAACCGCCCAACTCAACCGCCCAACTCAACCGCCGAACACAACCGCCCAACTCAACCGCCGAGCACAACCGCCGAACACAACCGCCCAACTCAACCGCCGAACACAACCGCCCAACACAACCGCCGAACACAACCACCCAACTCAACCGCCGAACACAACCGCCAACTCAACCGCCCAACTCAACCGCCCAACTCAACCGCCCAACTCAACCGCCCAACTCAACCGCCGAACACAAACCGCCCAACTCAACCGCCGAGCACAAACCGCCGAACACAACCGCCCAACTCAACCGCCCAACACAACCGCCCAACACAACGCCGAACACAACCACCCAACTCAACCGCCGAACACAACCGCCAACTCAACCGCCCAAACTCAACCGCCCAACTCAACCGCCCAACTCAACCGCCGAACACAACCGCCGAACACAACCGCCAAACACAACCGCCCAACTCAACCGCCGAACACAACCGCTGAACTCAACCGCCGAGCACAACCGCAGAACACAACCGCAAAACACAACCGCAGAACAACAACCGCAACACAAACCGCCCAACTCAACCGCCGAACACAACCGCCCAACTCAACCGCTGAACACAACCGCCCAACTCAACCGCCGAACACAACCGCTGAACTCAACCGCCGAGCACAACCGCCAGAACACAACCGCCGAACACAACCGCTGAACACAACCGCCGAGCACAACCGCAACACAACCGCCCAACTCAACCGCGAGCACAACCGCAGACACAACCGCCAACTCAACCGAACCGAACCAAACCACCGAACACAACCGCCCAACTCAACCGCGAACCAACCGCCGAACACAACCGCCGAACAACAACCGCCCAACTCAACACAACCGCCAAACACAAACCGCCGAACACAACCGCCCAACTCAACCGCCCAACTCAACGCGCCAACACAACCGCCCAACTCAACCGCCCAACTCAACCGCCGAACACAACCGCCCAACAACCCCAACTCAACCGCCCTCAACGAACACAACCGCAACGCCAACCAACCGCAAACACAACCGCCGAAGCACAAACCGCCCAACTCAACCGCCCAACTCAACCGCCGAACACAACCGCCCAACTCAACCGCCCAACTCAACCGCCGAACACAACCGCCGAACACAACCGCCGACACAACTCAACCGCCCAACTCAACCGCCGAACACAACCGCCCAACTCAACCGCCCAACTCAACCGCCGAACACAACCCGCCAACACAACCGCCCAACTCAACCGCCAAACCGCAACACCGAACACAACCGCCCAACTCAACCGCCCAACTCAACCGCCGACAAACCGCAGAAACACAACCGCCGAACACAACCGCCCAACACAACCGCCCAACACAACCGCCGAACACAACCGCACGAACCCAACAACCGCCCAACTCAACCGCCCAACTCAACCGCCCAACTCAACCGCCCAACTCAACCGCCGAACACAACCGCCGAGAACAAACCGCCGAACACGCCGAACACAACCGCCCAACAACAACCGCCCAACACAACCGCCAACACAACCGCCCAACTCAAACCGCCGACACAACCGCCCAACACAACCGCCCAACCAACCGCCCAACACAACCGCCCAACCGCCCACAACCGCCCAACACAACCGCCCAACTCAACCGCCGAGCACAACCGCCCAACTCAACCGCCGAACACAACCGCCCAACTCAACCGCCAACTCAACCGCCCAACTCAACCGCCGAACACAACCGCCGAACACAACCGCCGAACACAACCGCCGAACACAACCGCCCAACTCAACCGCCCAACTCAACCGCCCAACTTCAAACCGCGAACAACAACCGCCGAACACAACCGCCGAACACAACGCCCAAACTCAACCGCCCAACTCAACCGCCGAACACAACCGCCGAACACAACCGCCGAACACAACCGCCGAACACAACCGCCGAACTCAACCGCCCAACTCAACCGCCGAACACAACCGCCGAACAACCGCGAACACAACCGCCCAACTCAACCGCCGAACACAAACCGCCCAACTCAACCGCCGAACACAACCGCCCAACAACCGCCCAACTCAACCGCCGAACACAACCGCCCAACTCAACCGCCGAACACAACCGCCCAACTCAACCGCCGAACACAACCGCCCAACTCAACCGCCCAACTCAACCGCCCAACTCAACCGCCGAACACAACCGCCCAACTCAACCGCCGAACACAACCGCCGAACACAACCGCCGAACACAACCGCCAACTCAACCGCCGAACACAACCGCCCAACTCAACCGCCGAACACAACCGCCGAACTCAACCGCCCAACTCAACCGCCGAACACAACCGCCGAACACAACCGCCCAACAACAACCGAACACAAACCAACCAACCGCCCAACTCAACCGCCGAGCACAACCGCAGAACACAACCGCCCAACTCAACCGCCGAGCACAACCGCCCAACAACCGCAGCAACACAACCGCACAACTCAACCGCCGAACTCAACCGCCCAACTCAACCGCCGAACACAACCGCCCAACTCAACCGCCGAGCACAACCGCAGAACACAACCGCCCAACTCAACCGCCGAGCACAACCGCAGAACACAACCGCCCAACTCAACCGCCGAGCACAACCGCAGAACACAACCGCCGAACACAACCGCCGAACACAACCGCCGAACTCAACCGCCCAACTCAACCGCTGAACTCAACCGCCGAGCACAACCGCAGAACACAACCGCCCAACTCAACCGCCCAACTCAACCGCCCAACTCAACCGCTTCAACCGCCAAACTCAACCGCTGAACAAACCGCCCAACTCAACCGCCGAGCACAACCGCAGAACACAACCGCCCAACACAACCGCCCAACTCAACCGCCGAACACAACCGCCGAACTCAACCGCCCAACTGTGTGTCATTTTGAAATTCAATAGATCTTTTTCACAATGGCTGGATGTCGGGTAAATGTCAGTCCCGTTTTTCTGTGTAAATGTGTGTGTAAATGTGTGTGTAAATGTGTGTAAATGTGTGTGTAAATGTGTGTGTAAATGTGTGTGTGTAAATGTGTGTGTGTAAATGTGTGTGTGTAAATGTGTGTGTAAATGTGTGTGTAAATGTGTGTGTAAATGTGTGTGTAAATGTGTGTGTAAATGTGTGTGTGTAAATGTGTGTGTAAATGTGTGTGTGTAAATGTGTGTGTGTGTGTGTAAATGTGTGTGTAAATGTGTGTGTAAAATGTGTGTGTGTAAATGTGTGTGTGTAAATGTGTGTGTGTAAATGTGTGTGTAAATGTGTAAATGTGTGTGTAAATGTGTGTGTAAATGTGTGTGTAAATGTGTGTGTGTAAATGTGTGTGTAAATGTGTGTGTAAATGTGTGTGTATGTGTGTGGTTTTCTCCAGCAGCTTCATAAATCTGCCACAAGACCAAATCTTCAACCAACATGGATAGGTTCACTGACACCACCTGACCCCTGACCCCACCCTGACCCCTGACCCCGCCCTGACCCCGCCCTGACCCCTGACCCCCCTGACCCCGCCCTGACCCCGCCCTGACCCTGACCCCGCCCTGACCCCTGACCCTGACCCCGCTCTGACCCCTGACCCCACCCTGACCCCTGACCCCACCCTGACCCCTGACCCCGCTGACCCCTGACTCCCTGACCCCTGACCCCGCTCTGACCCCTGACCCCGCGCTGACCCCGCCCTGACCCTTGACCCCGCCCTGACCCCGCCCTGACCCCTGACCCCGGGTGGTGTTACTCACCGGTCGGCGTCGTAGTGCTGCAGGTTGCCGTAGTCGAGTGGAAAGGCCAGTTTGGTGGTGTAGTGGTTAAAGCCAAAATAATCATGAGTCCCTTTAATCCTCTGGATCTGCTCCGGAGTGAACTCAGGTAACCTGACAAACCAGACCAGAGGTTAGTCCAAACCAGGACTAAACCAGGTCTAAACTAAACCAGGTCTAAACCAGGACTAAACCAGGTCTAAACCAGGACTAAACCAGGTCTAAACCAGGACTAAACCAGGACTAAACAAAACCAGGACTAAACCAGGACTAAACCAGGACTAAACCAGGTAAACCAGGACTAAACCAGGACTAAACCAGGTCTAAACCAGGTCTAAACCAGGACTAAAACCAGGTCTAAACCAGGACTAAACCAGGACTAAACCAGGTCTAAACCAGGACTAAACCAGGTCAAAAAGGTAAACTAAACCAGGACTAAACCAGGTCTAAACCAGGACTAAACCAGGACTAAAACCAGGACCCAGTCTAAACCAGGACCAGGTAAACCAGGTAAAACCAGGACTAAACCAGGACTAAACCAGACTAAACCAGGTAAACCAGGACTAAACCAGGACTAAACCAGGACTAAACCAGGTCTAAACCAGGACTAAACCAGGTCTAAACCAGGACTAAACCAGGACTAAACCAGGACTAAACCAGGTCTAAACCAGGACTAAACCAGGAAACCAGGTCAAAACCAGGACTAAACCAGGTCCCAAACCAGGTCTAAACCAGGTCCAAAAACCAGGTCTAAACCAGGACTAAACCAGGTCAAACCAGGACTAAACCAGGAAACTAAACCAGGACTAAACCAGGACTAAACCAGGTCTAAACCAGGACTAAACCAGGTCTAAACCAGGACTAAACCAGGTCTAAACCAGGTCTAAACCAGGTCTAAACCAGGTCTAAACCAGGTCAAAACCAGGACTAAACCAGGTCCAAACCAGGTCTAAACCAGGTCCAAACCAGGTCTAAACCAGGACTAAACCAGGTCTAAACCAGGACTAAACCAGGACTAAACCAGGTCTAAACCAGGACTAAACCAGGTCTAAACCAGGTCCAAACCAGGTCTAAACCAGGACTAAACCAGGACTCCAGGAAAACCAGGTCCAAACCAGGTCTAAACCAGGACTAAAACCAGGTCTAAACCAGGTCTAAACCAGGACTAAACCAGGTCAAAACCAGGTCTAAACCAGGACTAAACCAGGTCTAAACCAGGACTAAACCAGGTCAAAACCAGGTCTAAACCAGGTCTAAACCAGGACTGACTGAGGATTTGGCCCGGTCTTCCTCACCTGGACTTGGTGAGGCCGGCTGCCAGGCTCCGGTCCCTGATGATGGTCTTCATGAGGTCGCTGTAATCTCCAACGAAAACGGGATGAGCGAACCAGCCCAACTGGAACTGAGAGAGAGACACGAGTGTTCACCGGACAGAACCTCCAGAACCACCAGAACCTCCAGAACCACCAGAACCTCCAGAACCTCCAGAACCTCCAGAACCAGAACCTCCAGAAGAAAGCGTCAGTCGTACCTGGACGTATCGGTGGGCGGCGTCCACGTCCTCCTGCTTGTGCGGGTTCCGAGGTTCTGCCCAGTCCGAGTTGATGGTGATGGAGATCCGTCCTCCCTGAGACGCTCGGTACCGGTCGTTGTACAGGTGCCAGGCCTCGGCGTGGGCCTTCAGCAGGTTATGACCCACGATGTACGGCAGAGTCCCCGGCCGGAACGAGATCCCTGCGCCCACCAAAACCGGTTAGGATCCAGGACTGAACCAGAGCTGAGCCAAGACTAAACCAGGATTAAACCAGAACTAAACTAGAACTAAACCAGAACTAAACCAGAATTAAACCAGAACTAAACCAGAGCTAAAACATGACTAGGCTAAAACTAAACCAGGACTAAACAAGATCTGAACCAAGACTACACCAGGACTAAACAAGGACTAAACTGGGACTCAACCAGAAATGAACCAAAACTGACCCGGAACTAAAGTACAACTAGACTAAAGTTAAACCAAGACTGAACAAGGACTGAACCAGGACTAAATCAGGTCTAAACCAGGACTAAACCAGGACTACACCAAGACTGAACAAGGACTAAACCAGGACTGAACCAGGACTAAACCAGGACTGAACCAGGACTAAACCAGGACTGAACCAGGACTAAACCAAGACTGAACCAGGACTAAACCAGGACTGAACCAGGACTAAATCAGGTCTAAACCAGGACTAAACCAGGACTAAACCAGGTCTAAACCAGGACTAAACCAGGCCTGGACCAGGACTCACCGGGCGCGGCGGCTCCGTACCCGTGGCCCACGTTGGCGATGATGTACGGCTCGTTGATGGTGATCCAGAGTTTGACTTTGGGCCCGAGGCGGGTGAACATCAGGTCGGCGTAGTCCCTGAAACGCTCCACCACCGTCTCGTTCTCCCACCCGCCCACGTCCTGCAACGCCTGGGGCAGGTCCCAGTGGTACAGCGTGATCTGCGGAGAGGCGAGCACCGATATTACAACTACTACTACTTCTACTACTTCTACTACTACTACTTCTACTGTTACTCCTCCTCGTCCTGCAGATGTTCCCCGTGTCAGAACTCGCCTGTGGTTGGATTCCGGCCTGGAGCAGAGCGTCCACCAGGTCCTCGTAGTACCGCACGCCGGGCTCGTTGACGTGTGCCGTTGTGCCGTCGGGCAGGACTCTGGACCAGGAGATGGAGAAGCGGTAGAACCCCACCCCGAGCTCCTGCAGCATGCCCACGTCCTCCTCAAACTTGTGGTAACTGTCGCAGGCCACGTCGCCCGTGTCGTCGTTGGAAACGCGGAGCGGCGTGTGCGCGAACGTGTCCCAGATACTGAGGCCTTTACCGTCGGCTCGCCACCCGCCCTCGATCTGACCCACGGAAAGAAAGAGAAAGAGAAAGAGAAAGAGAAAAAGAAAGTCCTGTCAGCAACGGGACTGAACCACAGACCAGTGCTGTAGCCAAGACCAGAACTAATCTAGACCAAGACAAGACCGAGACTTTTAAAGGTCGAGACTGGGACAAGACCGAGACTTTTAAAGATTGAGATTGAAACAAGACCAAGACTTTTAAAGTTCAAGACTGGGACAAGACCGAGACTTTTAAAAGTCGAGATCGAGAAAAGACTGAGACTTTTAAAGATCGAGACAAGACTGAGACTTTTACTCGTCGAGATCGAGACAAGACCGAGACTTTTAAAGGTCGAGATCAAGACTTTTAAAAGTTGAGACTAAGCCAAGATCGAGGCTTTTAAAGATCAAGATCGAGACAAGACTGAGATTTTTAAAGGTCAAGATCGAGAAAAGACAGAAACTTTTAAAGGTCAAAACTGAGACAAGATCAAGACTTTTAAAGGTCAAGATAGAGACAAAACTGAGACTTTTAAAGATCGAGACAAGACTGAGACCTTTAAAGGTCAAGACCAAGACTTTTAAAGGTCGAGACCGAGACTTTTACAGGTCGAGAGCTCTTGGTCTGAAAAAAGAACCTCCTAACACACTTAAGGAACCTAGTCAGACGTCAGTACCTGATAGGAGGCGGTGGCCGTGCTCCACATCATGCCGTCTCTGAAGTGTCCGTGCAGCAGGATCTCGTCAGGACCAGGAGGAAACCCGTTCTGGGTGATGATGCTGCTGTAGACCGTGGCCGAGTACTTCTGCGTCCGGGGTCGCTCCGGTTTAGTGAAGTCCACGTGGACCAGACCGCTGCCCACAGTGTAGCCCTGCAGCCACTCGAACGAGTCCATGAGAGGAGCCCCCAGGTAACCGCGAAGACGCACGCCGTCCACGCCCTGAGCTGCACGAGGAACAGTGTTAATATCACCAGAACTCAACCAGGACTGAGGATGGAGGAAATAAATGATGTTTCAGCTCTTGTTCCTGTACAAAGATGGACTGTGTTTATTAAAAAAAAAAAAAAACTTTCACTCTCCTCAAAAAACTGTTTCTTTTGTTTGGCTCAGAGCTTTGAGACTTTGAGATGGAGATGTACAGACAAACGGACTTTATTTTACATTTTCTTTAAGGGTGGGAAAAGTAATTGTTTTTTAGATGCATCGTCGATTCTGTAGACACGAAAAGAATCAGAGTTTTAAAAGTGTTTGAATCCAGGGACGTCTCTGTTAAGGATTTGTCTGAGGATTTATTACAGGTTAAGATGTTCACACACGACAGAGCGTTCGGTTGTAACGTGAACTTTTTCTCCGAGTCTGAGATGGAGACGGCTTCATGTTACGCATCTGAAAAACAGATTTAACGCAAACGCAGAGATGAACTGTTCTAAACTAAAGTCAGATAACAAAACTGAGACTTTTAAAGGCCGAGACTGAGACAAGATCGAGACCTCTGAGGGTTGAGACCGAGACAAGACAGAGACTTTTAAAGGCCGAGACAGAGACTTTTAAAAATTTACACCAAGAGAAGACAGAGACTTTTAAAGGTCGAGACTGAGACAAGGCCAAGACTTTTAAAGGCCGAGACCGAGACTTTTAAAAATTTACACCAAGAGAAGACTGAGACTTTTAAAGGTCGAGACTGAGACAAGGCCAAGACTTTTAAAGGATTTTAAAAATTGCATGAATGCACAGATGAACTGTTCTAAACTAACTCTGTCCCCGCGGACGACAGACGACTGTGAGCTGTAGTTTCTTTTATAAAAGTCTGTGGAGGAGATAAACAGTTACTCTGTCGTGGACGAGTTCAACCCTTAGTCCCACAGACCCCCCCCCCCCCCCCCCCCCCCGACATCCCGACATTTTAACACTTTGTATGTCGCCATTCTGAAAACCTGCTCATAGTTTGGAGCCTCGTACACACCGACCACGTCAACCACGGCTCTAAACCTGAACTAAAACCAGGACTAAAACCAGGACTAAAGCAGAAGTAAAACCAGGACTAAACTAGAACTAAACCAGGATTTAACTAGGACTAAATCATGCCGAACGCAGTGCGACTCCTACGCCACCAGTCCATGAAGATATTGTCCTGATAAAAGCACCACTGTAACTTAATAATTCCCTTGAAATAAAAAACCTAAAGTGCCGTCGCTCTGACCAAGGAAATAAAATGTGGGAAAAAATGTGGGATTGCAGGGACGTTTGATCAAGAAAATGTTGCAGTGCGTTTGTCTCCCGTCGGCCGCAGTAATCGATTTCCTCGTCTGCTAAATTAATTTTATCGTTGATGACGCGGACCTCAGTTCTACAATAAGGTCGAAACCCGGTCTGAAACTCACCTTTGAGCGCCTCGTCGATGTAGGTCTTGAGGAAAAACACTCTGTCAATGTCATCGACGCTCACCTTCCTCTCGGTGGCCGCCCCGTTATCGGTCACGTACACCTCGGGATTCCCGTACTCTTCCTTTATCCAGGTCAGCACCCGCCTCAGACCGAAAGCCACCGCCCTCTGACCCTTCACGCCCGTCTGCGGATAGTCCGTCAGCTCCTGCTCCACGATGTCCCAGTCGTACTCGTAGGACTGCGGTTTGAGGCGCTGCGTGGAGTATTTGGCGATTCTGGTGGTTTGGTGATTAACACAGAACACGTCTGCAGTTCCTCTGATTAAGTTCTTCTCCTCTGCGGTGAAAGTCGGCAGTCTGGATTCTTTGAGACGTTGAAGGTCGCTTTTGTTTCCTACGTGAAACTTCATGGCTTCAGGATAATCTCCGTTCTTAAAGATGGGGTGAGCGAACCATCCGAGCCTGAACTGCATGGCCCTGTCTGCGGCCTCCAGCTCTCGGGGCGTGTTCACGTCCAGCGGCTCATACCAGTCTGCGTGCAGAGCGATACTGACCAGGCCTTTCTGCGTCGGACGATATGTGGCGTACGTCTTGTAAACCGTGGCGTGAGCGAGGATCAGATTGTGTCCAACTTTATACGGAACCTCTCCAGGATTCGCTTTTAGATTTGGGGGCAACTCTCCGCTGCCGTAGCCTTTCCACGCGATTGAGAACGGGTCGTTAAAAGTGATCCAAAACTTCACTCTGTCTCCAAACGTCTTGAAGCAGAAGTCGGCATAAGCGTTGAAATGTTGGATGATTTGGTTGTTCTCCCAGCCGCCGATGTCCTGCAGCGCCTGAGGCAGGTCCCAGTGGTACAGAGTCACCACCGGAGCCACGCCCAGACCCACCAGACTGTTAATCAGGCTATTGTAATAGGCCACACCTGGAGCGTTGGGCGTTGTAGTCATGCCATCGGGAAAGATCCTGGACCAGGAGATGGAAAATCGATAGGACTTGACTCCTAAAGCTTTAATCTGGTTTAAGTCTTCGGTCAGTTTGTTGTAGCTGTCGCACGTCACATCTCCAGTAGCATTTTCTGGGATTCCACTGGAGCTCTTATTAGTAAAAGTGTCCCAGATACTGGGGCCTTTCCCTTCAGTGTTCCAGGCTCCTTCGACCTGATAGGCCGAGGACGTGACTCCCCACAGGAAGTCGTCGGGAAATGTTCCGTAATAATACATTTTGGTTTGGAACTCTGACCAGTGAGAGAACTTCTCCCACACCACTGACGCCTGGGAGGGCACCTGTGAGGCGGGCAGGTTCTTCAGTCCCGGCGTGAAGGAGACGGGCGGAGGGGAGCGCGCCGCCTTGAGGCCGTCGCCGGCTCTGTTCTGTTCGATGATCTGCGAGTAGACGTAGGCGGACGTTTTGGGCGTTCTGGGACGGTCCGGAGACGTAAAGTCCACGTAGTGAAGACCAAAGCGCTGACTGTAGCCGTGAGCTCCTTCAAACCCGTCCAACAGAGACTCGACCGTGAAGCGCCGCAGGTCCACTTTGTCCAGGACTATGGCTGTAACCAGAGACATGAGACATGAGACACATGAGACATGAGACACATGAGACACATGAGACACATGAGACACATGAGACACATGAGACACATGAGACACACATGAGACACATGAGACACATGAGACACATGAGACACATGAGACACATGAGACACATGAGACATGAGACACATGAGACACATGAGACACATGAGACACATGAGACACATGAGACACATGAGACACATGAGACACATGAGACACATGAGACACACATGAGACACATGAGACACATGAGACACACACATGAGACACATGAGACACATGAGACACATGAGACACATGAGACACATGAGACACATGAGACACATGACACAGAGACACATGAGACACATGAGACACATGAGACACATGAGACACACACATGAGACACATGAGACATGAGACACATGAGACACATGAGACACATGAGACACACATGAGACACATGAGACACATGAGACACATGAGACACATGAGACACATGAGACACATGAGACACATGAGACACATGAGACACATGAGACACATGAGAGGTGACGGGAGGCGTGGTCACTGAGCGACCTGCCAGATCATGACCACGCCTACAGGAAGACACAGGTGAGACACACACCAACATGAGACACAGCAGCACCGAAACATGAGACAATCACTGAGACAAAAAGAACAAGAATTAAGAATAAGAAGACAAATGAACACATGAACATGAGACATGAGACACATGAGACACATGAGACACATGAGACATGAGACACATGAGACACATGAGACACATGAGACACACGAGGGACAGACACAAGACACTGTTTCCTGGAATCGTGCAGGTGAAAGTTTAAAGAACAGAATGAGTTTTAGAAAGTTCTCTCTGAGTGGAGCATCATTATTTAGTGAGTGGAGGTGACCTCTGACCTTTCAGCGCCTCGTCCACACAGCGGCGGATGAACTCAGCTCTGGTGGTGTCCTGCAGCAGCTCGGCGTCGCCCCCTGTTGGCATCCCCACTCCGGTCAGGTACAGCGGCACGCTCCTCTCTCTCAGATACTTCTCTGAAATGTCCTTGAGCAGACTCCGGAGTCCTCCCGGGTTCAGGTAGATCCAGTCGGAGGCGGTGGGCGTCCACGTCGGGTCTACGTGCGTCTGGTAGTCCATGAGCGCCTCGGGGCCGGAGCCGCCGCAGGACGCCCTCTTGTGGCTGACCAGGCGCGACGTGTAATGCGTCAAACCGAAGAAGTCGGCGGTTCCTTTGAGGCGGAGCTTCTCCTCGGCGCTGAACTGCGGTAAAACGGCCGGAGGGTTTCCGGGACATTCTTTGGCTTTCAGCTCCACCTGGGACTTGAGCTCCGGAGGGTAGTCGCCGTCCACGAAGATGGGGTGAGCGAACCAGCCCAGCATCATCTGAAAAACAGACAGTCACCGTGGAAACGAGGAGTCACACCGGAGTCACACCGGAGTCACACCGCGCAGGATCCTCAGGACGACCTACACCGCGAGCGCGTAATGTTCCGCATTGTGTTTTTCTCTCCCGCGGCGTCTGTGTGCGATGTTCCTGGGTGTGGCTTTACCTGCAGGTACCTCTGGGCGGCGTCCTGGTCTTCTGGGTTGTTTGGGTCCAGGGCCTGTGCCCAGTCGGAGTTGAGAGCGATGCCCACCTCTCCTCTCTGCGTGGCGCGGTAACGCTGGTCGTACAGGTGCCAGGCCTCGGCGTGCGCCTTCAGCAGGTTGTGCGTCGCCTGAGAAACAAACAAAACAAAAACAAGGATTAAGGTTTAGAGTCTGAACGGACCTGAGCTCAGCCGATCTAAAGGACAGACTCAGACTGAGCTGTGCTAAACCAGACTGAACAAAAGTCTGAGGCTCCAGATCCAACGCAGGAGAAGTGGATTTACACCACGACACCAGAGACCTGAGCCTCAGGACTCTGAGACAGTCCAGTCCAGTCCAGGTCCAGTCCAGTCTGGTCCAGTCTGACTTATTTTTCTCTAATCAATTTATGCCACACAAGCGTCGCTTGGCACTGGGGCTGTTTGTACCTGGAAGGCGCTGCGTTGGTAGTCTCGGCGCCATGGGGGGTGCTCCCCGGTGCCGTACCCGGCGTGACTCACTGTCCAGGGGCTGCTGAAGGTGATCCAGTCCTGCACACGGAGAGGTCACAGGTCAACTCTACAAAGTGTTATCTGTTTACTCTCTAAACCTTCATTTAACTCTGGATTTGGGTTAAACAGGAACTTTGGTCCAGTTTTACTTCATGAACTTTTGACACAAATGTTAAATTAACTCTAGAACAGAGTGACTCAGAGAAACTCTGAGGAAATGTTGACTTGACTCTGTGAGAGTGAATTGTGCGTGTGGTGTGTGTGTCGGTGTCAGGTGCGTCTCACCTGGACTCGGTCTCCGTATCGGGAGAAGCAGAAGTCGGCGTAGTCCCTGAAGGCCTGGACTATGGACGGGTCGGTCCAGCCTCCAGATTCCTGCAGCGTCTGAGGAAGATCCCAGTGAAACAGAGAAACCAGAGGCCGGATCCCAGACGCCAACAGAGCGTCTATGAGCGAGTCGTAATACAGAGCCCCGTCCTCGCTCGCAGAACCTGACACACGGACACGGAACACACGGAACAGAGTGAGCAGAACCTCACACACGGAACAGAGCACATAGAACTGAGAGAACAGAGAGTGAGGAGAACCTGACGGAGAACAGAGAGTCTCCCCTGTCAGGTGTCACCTGTCAGGGCCTCACCTGTCCCTGTGGGGAAGATCCTGGCCCAGGAGATGGAGAAGTGATATGAGTCCACGCCCAGTCCTCTGAGCAGAGACACGTCATAGGGCACTTTGTTGTAGCTGTCACAGGCCACGTCTGCGGAGTGGCGAGTCTGGTGTCTGTCCCAGATGGTTTCTCCTTTACCCCCCTCCCTCCAGCCCCCCTCCACTTTAAACGCAGCGCTGGAGACGCCCCACTGGAAGCCCGCAGGGAAGGAGGCGCCGCTGCGGGGGGCCACGTCCGACCAGAACCTGTGAGAGACGCTGTCGTCCAGAGACAAACCCAACACCACCGACACCTCGAACCCGACCAGGTCCAAGTCCCACTGGAGCTGAGCTGGAAACACACAGAACCAGGACTAAACCAGGACTGAACCAGGACTGAACCAGGACTAAACCAGGACTAAACCAGGACTAAACCAGGACTAAACCAGGACTGAACCAGGACTGAACCAGGACTAAACCAGACTAACCAGGACTAACCAGGACTGAACCAGGACTAAACCAGGACTAAACCAGGACTAAACCAGGACTAAACCAGGACAAGGACTAAACCAGGACTAACCAGGACTAAACCAGGTAAACCAGGACTAAACAGGACTAAACCAGACTACTAAACCAGGACTAAACCAGGACTAAAGGACTAAACCAGGAAACTAAACAGGACTAAACCAGGACTAAACCAGGACTAAACCAGGTCCAGGATAAACAGGACTAACCAGGACTAAACCAGAAACTAAACCAGGACTAAACCAGACTAAACCAGGACTAAACAAACCAGGAAAACCAGGACTAAACCAGGATAAACCAGGATTAAACCAGGATTAAACCAGGTCTAAACCAGGTCACAAACAGGTGTGGTTCATCTGTTGATGTGATAAATCCAAATCAAAGTCCGGATCATAAATGTCTCGGACTTGTCACAGTTTATTTTACATCATATAATAATTATAATTATAATGTCTGGGTTTTAATGATCTTTCATTGGGTCGTTAAACTTCGTCTGTCGAGGTTCAGACACAAACCGTCGTTCAGTCTGAAACACGCCGAAGCACAAATGCACATTTAACGATTATTTGGACAAGAAATTCCCCGTTTTCCGTCCTGGTCGAGACGAGTGTGAGTCCAGGTGCTCAGGCTGCGAGGTGCGAGTGGCTCAATGTTGATAACTCAATAAATGACTCAATAACTCTACAAAGTGTTATCTGTTTACTCTCTAAACCTTCATTTAACTCTGGATTTGGGTTAAACAGAAACTTTGGTCCAGTTTTACTTCATGAACTTTTACACAAATGTTAAATTAACTCTAGAACAGAGTGACTCTGTCAGAGTTCATGTGTCGTCATGTTTGTGTGGAGCCTGGACCTCTGCTCCAGTGGATATGACTGGAGGTTATCTCCAGGTCATGAAAGAGCCTCAGGTCTGACCTGGAGTCAGGGACAGTGCGGCGCCGCGATTACACACAAACCTCACATTTACACTGGACGGAGTTAAAGGAAACTCAGGTCTGACCTGAACTTTACACTCATCCTGGGTTTGGGAACGTTCCTCTAAACTCACGATCATGATTCAGTTTTCAAGTCGCGCTGAGGAGAAACCTGCTCTACTGCAGTACTCTGAAAGTACTGTAGTAGTAGTAGTAGTAGTAGTAGTAGTAGTAGTAGTAGTAGTAGTAGTAGTAGTAGTAGTAGTAGTAGTAGTAGTTTATTTTCTTTAATCATGTACTTCACAGACTGTTATAAATATTTCACATAAAACTCTGACCAAAGGAGTTTAGGCTCCGACCGTCCACACGTCCCAGTTCAACCAACTGATCTAAACCAGGACTAAACCAGGACTAAACCAGGTCTAAACCAGGACTAAACCAGGACTAAACCAGGACTAAACCAGGACTAAACTTTAAAACCTAAACAGAACCAGGTTTAAACCAGATCTAAACTAAACTAAACCATAAACCAGGACTAAACCAGCCAGGACTAAACCAGGACTAAACTAAACCAGGTCCAGGACTTGTTGGTAAACCTGTGAGCAGGTTCCCCAGGACCTGCTGGTGGTCCGTGCAGTGGTCCAGGTGGATGGAGTAGATGAGAACAGGTCGAGGTCCGGACACTCTCTGAAAAACACAACTCACTTTAGACGCACAACAAAAAGTCTACGACAAATAAAATGACACAGAAACACTTTTATTTTGTAAAACACTTTTAAAGTGTCAGAAAAATGTGTTTCTGGTGTAAATTGTGCTGAACTTTTGGACAGACGTCAGTTTGAACGCTGCACTTTTGGCTCCGTGTCATGTGTCTTTGAAATGAAACGTTTTGGCCTTTTCTGTCGAGCGTCTGGGTTTGATTCGGTCTAAACTCCTCTGACCTTTATGTTTGCGATCGTGTCTCCAAACGCAGACTCCACGTCACAGTCGTGGTGAAGCTCCACGGAGAAGAAATCCACGGGCTGAAATCAGACAGAGGCTCAGAAACGGCGCAGCAAACACGGACGCCATCTTTGGGACCGTTTAGAAAGACTCACCAGGTCCGACCGGAGCTCAGGCAGAGACGACAGGTCCCGGGATTTCACCCCCAAAGACAGAACGTGATCTGAGGAGAAGAACAAACCAGTGAAACCACAGCTGCCCCGGGGCAAACTGACGCCAACCTGACTGACAATCTGTGCCATCTGCCTCAAGCACATCAACAAGAACCCAGGAACTCCCCCGAGGAACCCCCCCGAGAACCCAGGAACTCCCCCGAGAACCCAGGAACTCCCCCGAGAACCCAGGAACTCCCCCGAGAACCCAGGAACCCCCGAGAACCAGGAACTCCCCGAGAAACCCAGGAACTCCCCCGAGAACCCAGGAAACTCCCCCGAGAACCCAGGAACTCCCCCGAGAACCCAGGAACTCCCCGAGAACCCAGGAACTCCCCCGAGAACCCAGAACCCCCGAACCCAGAACCCCGAGAACCCAGGAACTCCCCCGAGAACCCAGGAACCCCCGAGAACCCAGGAACTCCCCGAGAACCAGGAACTCCCGAGAACCCAGGAACCCCCGAACCCAGGAACTCCCCGAGAACCCAGGAACTCCCCGAGAACCCAGGAACCCCCGAGAACCCAGGAACTCCCCGAGAACCCAGGAACTCCCCCGAGAACCCAGGAACTCCCCCGAGAACCCAGGA
>NW_026570970.1:737857-742857 GCF_026225935.1 Boleophthalmus pectinirostris | reverse complement strand
TGTTGTGTGTGTGTGTGTGTTCTGTGTGTTGTGTGTGTGTTCTGTTGTGTTGTGTGTTGTCTGTGTGTTGTGTGTGTGTGTGTGTGTTGTGTGTGTGTTCTGTTGTGTGTGTGTGTGTGTTCTGTGTGTGTGTCTGTTGTGTTGTGTGTGTTGTGTGTGTTGTGTGTGTGTCTGTGTGTGTTGTGTTGTGTTCTGTGTGTGTGTGTGTTTGTGTGTGTGTCTGTTGTGTTCTGTGTGGTGTGTGTGTTCTGTTGTGTTCTGTTGTGTTGTGTTCTGTTGTGTTCTGTGTGTTGTTGTGTTGTGTTGTGTTGTGTTGTGTGTGTGTGTGTGTGTTCTGTTGTGTTCTGTGTGTTCTGTTGTGTTGTGTTGTGTTTCTGTGTGTTGTGTGTGTTCTGTGTGTTGTGTGTGTTGTGTTGTGTTGTGTTGTTGTGTTGTGTTGTGTCTGTTTGTGTTGTTGTTGTGTTGTGTGTGTTTGTGTGTGTTCTGTTTGTGTGTGTTCTGTGTGTTGTGTGTTGTGTGTGTTCTGTTGTGTTCTGTGTGTTGTGTGTGTGTGTGTGTGTGTGTGTGTGTGTTCTGTGTGTTGTGTGTGTTTGTGTTGTGTGTGTTCTGTTGTGTTCTGTGTTGTGTGTGTGTGTTCTGTTGTGTTGTGTTGTGTGTGTTGCTGTGTGTTGTGTGTGTGTGTTGTGTGTGTTGTTGTGTTTCTGTTGTGTTCTGTGTGTTGTGTTGTGTGTGTGTGTGTGTGTTCTGTGTGTTGTGTGTGTTCTGTTGTGTTCTGTGTGTTGTGTGTGTGTGTGTTTGTGTGTGTTCTGTGTGTTGTGTGTGTTCTGTTGTGTGTGTTCTGTGTGTTCTGTTGTGTGTTGTGTGTGTGTTGTTGTGTGTTGTTGTGTGTGTTGTTGTGTGTTCTGTGTGTTGTGTGTTGTGTGTGTGTGTGTGTGTTTGTGTGTTGTGTGTGTTGTGTTGTGTTGTTGTGTGTGTGTGTGTGTGTGTGTGTGTGTTGTGTTGTGTGTGTGTGTTGTTGTGTGTGTTCTGTGTGTTGTGTGTGTGTGTGTGTGTGTGTGTGTGTTGTGTGTGTGTGTTCTGTGTGTGTGTGTGTGTGTGTTTGTGTTGTGTGTGTGTGTGTTGTGTGTGTGTGTGTGTTGTGTGTGTTGTGTGTGTTCTGTGTGTTGTGTGTTGTGTTGTGTGTGTTGTGTGTGTTGTGTTGTGTGTGTTGTGTGTGTTGTGTGTGTTGTGTTTGTGTGTTGTGTGTGTTGTGTGTTGTTGTGTTGTGTGTTGTGTGTGTGTGTGTGTGTGTGTGTTGTGTGTGTTGTGTGTGTTGTTTGTGTGTGTTGTTGTGTGTGTTGTGTTGTGTTGTGTGTGTTGTGTGTGTGTTGTGTTATGTTGTGTGTGTTGTGTTGTTGTGTGTGTTTGTGTGTTGTTCTGTTGTGTTGTGTGTGTTCTGTGTGTGTTGTTGTTGTGTTGTGTGTTCTGTGTGTGTGTGTGTGTGTGTTGTTGTGTTGTGTGTGTGTGTGTGTGTGTGTGTGTGTGTGTGTGTGTGTGTGTGTGTTGTGTTTGTGTGTGTGTGTGTGTGTGTGTGTGTGTGTGTGTGTGTGTGTGTGTGTGTGTGTGTGTGTGTGTGTGTGTGTGTGTGTTGTGTTGTGTGTGTTGTGTGTGTGTGTCGTGTTCATGTTTTCAGATGTGTCGTGTGCAGTTTTACTTCAGATCTTCTTTATTTCACATTATTTCTCTTTATTTATTTTGTTTCTGTTGTGGTGAAAAGTGTAAAAATGTTTTGGACAAATGTGACTCAGCTTCACGTCGCAGGAACAACAAACCTGCTCCTCCCCGGGAAACTGACCAGAGGGGGGGGGGGCGTCCTGGGGAGTGTGTGTGTGTGTGTGAGTGTGTGTGTGTGTGTGTGTGTGTGTGTTGGGGGGGGGGGGGCATCTGGAGTTGTTTTTGTGTTTTTAATGAGGCTGTTGGGACTTGACCCTCTGACCACAAACACCTGCTCCCCAAAGACTCGTCCAAAACACTTTCATCATCTTCAGCATCAGACCACTTAAATACTACTACTACTACTACTACTGCTACTACTACTACTACTACTACTGCTACTGCAACTGCTACTACTACTTCTGTGTTGAAGTGTTTTGAGATTTGATCTGTGAAGGTCTGAAGCCAAAAGCAGCAACTTATATTCATTTTAATTTGTCCAGTTCTAGTCCTATTTTAGTCCCGTTTAAGTTTTTTCTTTTTCTAGTCCTGGTCTGGTCCAGTTCTAGTCCAGTTTTAGTCCAGTTCTAAAACTGTTCTAGTTCTGCTTTAGTCCAGTCCTTGTCCTGGTTTAGTCCAGTCCCAGTCCAGTCCCAGTCCAGTACTAGTCCAGTTCTAGTCCCGGTTCTGATGGAGAACTCGTCTTCGTTCCCGGCTCTGTCTCTCTCGGGTTTTTCCTTCTCTCCGCAGCAGAGGGCGCTGTTGTTCGCGCTCGTGCTCTTGTGGTACGTCGTGATCCTCGTGGGAAACTTCGGGATCATCTTCATCGTGGCTCTGGACAAGTCCATGCACGCGCCCATGTACATCTTCCTGTGTAACCTGTGCGTGAACGCGCTTTACGGCACGTTGGGTTTCTACCCAAAGTTCCTCGCGGACCTGGTGCGGCTCGTGCCCGTGTCGTACGGCGCGTGCATGCTGCAGGGCTTCGTCATCCACTCGTCCACGTGCGGGGACTTCTCCATCCTCACGCTCATGGCGTACGACCGCTACGTGGCCATTTGCCGCCCGCTCGTCTACCACGTGATCATGACGAAGACGCGCGTGTGGCTGCTCGTGCTCGCGTCGTGGCTCGTGCCGCTGACCGCGATGTTCATGAACACGGCCACGCTGCTCGGGCGCGCGCTCTGCGGCTCCACGATCCGGCGCATCTACTGCGTCAACTGGATGGTCACGTCGCTGACGTGCGCGCCCCCGCCGGGGAACGTGGCCGTGTCCTACTTCAACATGCTCTTTTACTTCGGACACTTCGTGTTCGTGCTCTACACGTACCTGTACCTCGTGCGCACGTGCGTGGCGAGCCGCGAGAGCACGCGCCGTTTCCTGCACACGTGCGTGCCTCACCTGGCGTCGCTGTGTACGTACTCGTGCTCCACGCTCCTGGACCTTCTGTACATGCGCTTCGGCTCCGCGAACATCTCGCAGCATCTCTCCAACTTCTTCGCCATCGAGTTCCTCCTGGTTCCTCCCGTCCTCAACCCGCTCATCTACGGCCTCAAGCTCTCCAAGATCCGCCGCGCCGCGCGCCGCCTGCTGCGGGCGGCGGGCGGCGCGCGCAAGGCCGCGGACAGCGGCGAGGACTGAGGCCGCGGAGGCCCTGGAGGCCCCGGAGGCCGCGGAGGCCCCGCAGGCCGCGGAGGCCCCGCAGGCCGCGGAGGCCCCGAGTCCCCCGAGTCCCGCGGGTCGGTTCACTTCATCTTTATCTCATGACAAATGTTGTTTAAATAAAATTCTTGACTTTTTTTTCTCTCTGTCTGAATCTCACGTCTGAGTTTGACTTTTGACAAACTTTTGCAGCGCGAGGTTTGACACGAGCGACGGAAAAGTCTGTGCGTAAAACTGTGCGTAAAACTGTGCGTAAAACTGTGCGTAATGACCATTTTACGCACAGACGTTTCACGCTCTGGTGACGTTCTGACGTGACTCTGAAAATCTGAATGTTTCTTCTAAAATGTTTGTGTAAAGAAAAAAACAAATCTGGTGTTTGTGGAGCCACACTCAAGAACTTTTACACTCTGAGTGTGGTTTGGACACGAGTAGAACGGCACAAAACACGTCACGTGACACACGATCACATAAGATCAAATATGATTAAATAAAATGAAACAAGACGGTGAATTTCCAGTGTTGCAACACAGAGTACAGAAAACAGAATCACAGAATCAGTCGAATCTGGACTAAACACCAAATCCTCAAACAGACCAGAAGAACCAAACTGAAACATGAGTCCTGCTTTAGTCCTGCTTTACTCCTGGTTCAGTCCTGGTTCAGTCCTGGTTCAGTCCTGGTTTAGTCCTGGTTCAGTCCTGGTTTAGTCCTGGTTCAGTCCTGGTTCAGTCCTGCTTTACTCCTGGTTCAGTCCTGGTTCAGTCCTGGTTCAGTCCTGGTTTAGTCCTGGTTCAGTCCTGGTTCAGTCCTGGTTCAGTCCTGGTTCTCTGTTAGTCCTGGTTCAGTCCTGGTTTAGTCCTGGTTCAGTCCTGGTTTAGTCCTGGTTCAGTCCTGGTTCAGTCCTGGTTTACTCCTGGTTTAGTCCTGGTTTAGTCCTGGTTCAGTCCTGGTTCAGTCCTGGTTTAGTTCTGTGATGTGTACAACTGTTTGGTGAATTATTCTGTACATTTATGACGGAGTCTTTGAATTTGTAATAGTTGATTTTTTATTAAAATATATTTGTAAAACTGCTGCAGACACAGACTGATTTTTTCACATTAAGAACAGAAAGTTTTTATTAATTATAAAGTTATTAAATCATTAAATAAAACGACATTTAAGATTTGAGCGTCTCAAACTTTTTAAACCAGGAGCAACAAACGACAAGAGAATAAATAATCAATAAATAAAATAAATAAAGTGTGTATAGTGTGTGTGTGTGTGTTTGTATATAGTGTGTGTGTGTGTGTGTGTGTATGTGTGTGTGTGTGTGTGTGTGTGTGTGTGTGTGTGTATAGTGTGTGTGTGTGTGTGTGTGTGTGTGTGTGTGTGTGGAGCAGCTGATGAGTTGTAAACACTTGAGTGTTTGGAGGATTTTTTCAGACAAAAGCTTCTTTTGCGTCGTTTGCGTCGTTTGCGCAGTGACGTCGCCTCATGTTTATTTAACACGAGCTCAGAGCGTGCACGTGCACACGCGCGTGTGCACGTGCGCGGGTGCACGTGCACATGCGCATGTGCGCTGTTTCCTCTTCAACTTTGGATCATTTTATTTTATGTGAAAACACATTTTAAAAGTCTGTAAACCCCGGAGCCCACAGTCCTGA
>NW_026570970.1:730357-732857 GCF_026225935.1 Boleophthalmus pectinirostris | reverse complement strand
CCTGGTTTAGTCCTGGTTTAGTCCTGGTTAGTCTGGTTTAGTTCTGTTTAGTCTGGTTCAGTCCTGGTTCAGTCCTGGTTTAGTTCTGGTTCAGTCCTGGTTTAGTTCTGTTTCAGTCCTGGTTTAGTCCTGGTTTAGTCCTGGTTCAGTCCTGGTTTAGTTCTGGTTCAGTCCTGGTTCAGTCCTGGTTTAGTCCTGGTTCAGTCCTGGTTTAGTTCTGGTTCAGTCCTGGTTCAGTCCTGGTTTAGTTCTGGTTCAGTCCTGGTTCAGTCCTGGTTTAGTCCTGGTTCAGTCCTGGTTTAGTTCTGGTTTAGTTCTGTTTCAGTCCTGGTTTAGTTCTGGTTTAGTCTGGTTCAGTCCTGGTTTAGTCCTGGTTTAGTTCTGTTCAGTCCTGGTTGTTAGTTCTGGTTTAGTCCTGGTTCAGTCCTGGTTTAGTCCTGGTTCAGTCCTGGTTTAGTTTGGTTCAGTCCTGGTTTAGTTCTGGTCCTGGTTCAGTCCTGGTTAGTTCTGGTTCAGTCCTGGTTTAGTCCTGGTTCAGTCCTGGTTTAGTTCTGGTTCAGTCCTGGTTCAGTCCTGGTTTAGTCCTGGTTCAGTCCTGGTTCAGTCCTGGTTCAGTCTAGTCCTGGTTTAGTCCTGGTTTAGTCCTGGTCTCTTGTATAAACATCTGATTATAAAGCAGTTTTATTTTATTGTGAGCTTTAAGTCTTGTTCTAATGTTCTAATGTTCTAATGTTCTCTGTTCCTCTGTTCCTCTGTTCCTCCTGCAGAACAGAGTCGGTTTAGTTTCTCTTTATACTCGTTTGTCTCCAAACGCTGGATCAGGAAGGCGTCTGAAATCAGGAAACGAGGCACGAACTCCATCAACAACCCTGATGATGGAGCGTCCAAAGACCCACCAGGTCCCTCAGGTCCCTCAGGTCAACCAGAGTCAGCCAAACATCTCGACAAGGTAAATACATCTCCCAGTGGAAGTTAAAGTACAAAAGAAGACAAAATGAACATTTTGGGTTTGGAGATGTGTGGAGGTTCAGGTCTGGTGGTGGAGATGTTGGTGGAGGTTCCTCAGGTCTGGTGGTGGAGATGTTGGTGGAGGTTCCTCAGGTCTGGTGGTGGAGATGTTGGTGGAGGTTCCTCAGGTCTGGTGGTGGAGATGTTGGTGGAGGTTCCTCAGGTCTGGTGGTGGAGATGTTGGTGGAGGTTCCTCAGGTCTGGTGGTGGAGATGTTGGTGGAGGTTCCTCAGGTCTGGTGGTGGAGATGTTGGTGGAGGTTCCTCAGGTCTGGTGGTGGAGATGTTGGTGGAGGTTCCTCAGGTCTGGTGGTGGAGATGTTGGTGGAGGTTCCTCAGGTCTGGTGGTGGAGATGTTGGTGGAGGTTCCTCAGGTCTGGTGGTGGAGATGTTGGTGGAGGTTCCTCAGGTCTGGTGGTGGAGATGTTGGTGGAGGTTCCTCAGGTCTGGTGGTGGAGATGTTGGTGGAGGTTCCTCAGGTCTGGTGGTGGAGATGTTGGTGGAGGTTCCTCAGGTCTGGTGGTGGAGCCCTGTGAGCATCTTGTGGATCTTCTCTTCGTTCCTGAGCACGGAGCACTTGAGGGCGCAGGTCTGAGCCTTCTGCTCCTCGATCAGAGTCTCCAGCTCCGACAGCTCCGTCCTGAGCGGCTGCAACGCCCCCTCTGTCACCCTGAGGACACGACAAGACCAGAGTGAGGGACTAGACCAGGACTGAACAGGACAGACTAACCAGACTAAACCAGGACTGAACCAGGACTGAACCAGGACTAAAGGACTAAACCAGGGACTGAACCAGGACTAAACCAGGAAACCAGGACTGAACCAGGACTAACCAGGACTAAACCAGGACCCAGGACTGAACCAGGACTGAACCAGGACTAAACCAGGACTAAACCAGGACTAACCAGGACTGAACCAGGACTAACCAGAACCAGGACTGAACCAGGACTAAACCAGGACTGAACCAGGACTGAACCAGGACTGAACCAGGACTGAACCAGGACTAAACTAAACCAGGACTGAACCAGGACTGAACAGGACTAAACCAGGACTGAAACCAGGACTGAACCAGGACTAAACAGGACTAAACCAGGACTGAACCAGGACTGAACCAGGACTAAACCAGACTGAACCAGGACTAAACCAGGACTGAACCAGACTGAACCAGGACTAAACCAGAAAACCAGGACTGAACCAGACTGAACCAGGACAAAACCAGGACTAAACCAGGACTGAACCAGGACTGAACCAGACTACCAGGACTGAAGGACTGAAACCGGACTAACCAGACTAAACAGGACTGACCAGGACCAGGACTAAACCAGGAACCAGACTAAACAGGACTGAACCAGGACTAAACCAGGACTGAACCAGGACTGAACCAGGACTGAACCAGGACGGGGGAGTCTGACCTGAGCTGTTCCTGCAGAGCCTGCACGTGCTGCTGGTTCTCGAGTCTCCACTGGCGCAGCTCCGTGGTCATGGTGTCCACG
>NW_026570970.1:722857-725357 GCF_026225935.1 Boleophthalmus pectinirostris | reverse complement strand
AAACCAGGTAAACCAGTAAACCAGGACTAAACCAGGTCTAAACCAGGTCTAAACCAGGTCTAAACCAGGACTAAACCAGGACTAAACCAGGACTAAACCAGGTCTAAACCAGGACTAAACCAGGACTAAACCAGGTCTAAACCAGGTCTAAACCAGGTTTAAACCAGGTTCTAAACCAGGTTAAACCAGGTCTAAACCAGGTCTAAACCAGGTTTAAACCAGGTCTAAACCAGGACTAAACCAGGTCTAAACCAGGTCTAAACCAAGTCTAAACCAGGACTAAACCAGGTCTAAACCAGGTTAAACCAGGTCTAAACCAGGTCTAAACCAGGACTAAACCAGGACTAAACCAGGTCTAAACCAGGACTAAACCAGGACTAAACCAGGTCTAAACCAGGACTAAACCAGGTCTAAACCAGGTTTAAACCAGGTCTAAACCAGGACTAAACCAGGTCTAAACCAGGACTAAAACCAGGTCTAAACCAGGACTAAACCAGGACTAAACCAGGTCTAAACCAGGACTAAACCAGGTCTAAACCAGGACTAAACCAGGACTGAACCAGAACTAAACCAGGACTAAACCAGAACTAAACCAGAACTAAACCAGAACTAAACCAGGACTAAACCAGGACTAAACCAGTGGAGCTGTGGGGTGTCAGTGGGAGGTGCTTCTCACCATGGGGGGTTGTGTGTGTGTGTGTGTGTGTGAGGTGCTTCTCACTGTGGGGGGGTCTTGTGTGTGTGTGTGTGAGGTGCTTCTCACCGCGGGGGGTCTTGTGTGTGTGTGTGTGTGAGGTGCTTCTCACCGCGGGGGGTCTTGTGTGTGTGTGTGTGAGGTGCTTCTCACCGCGGGGGTCTTGTGTGTGTGTGTGTGTGTGAGGTGCTTCTCACCGCGGGGGGTCTTGTGTGTGTGTGTGTGTGTGTGAGGTGCTTCTCACCGCGGGGGGGGTCTTGTGTGTGTGTGTGAGGTGCTTCTCACCGCGGGGGGGTCTTGTGTGTGTGTGTGAGGTGCTTCTCACCGCGGGGGGGTCCGGGGCGTCTCCTTCAGTCACTGCCTCCTGAACCAGGAACTGTTCATCTTCATCCTCGTCCTCCTCAGGCCTCCTCCCCCCGTCCAGGATCAGAGCCGCGACTCGAGCGCTCGACGACCTGAAGGACCAGAGGGACCAGAAGGACCAGAGGAGACCAGGGACACCAGAGGAGACCAGAAGGAACGGGGGGGGGGGGGGGGGGGGGGGGGGGTCGTCGTCATTTACAGATAAAACCACACGTCTCTCACAGAGGACCAGACTCACAGAGGACCAGACTCACAGAGGACCAGACTCACCTCTCAGCAGGAGACTCTCCGTGACTGTCTTGTCTCTTGACTCGAGGAGGAACCGGTCGAGCACTAGTGGGACGAACCAACCTCCTGCTGCACACAGACCAAGGTTCAGACCTGGTCCAGTCCTGGTCTAGTCCTGGTCTGGTCCTGGTCTGGTCCTGGTCTGGTCCTGGTCTGGTCCAGGTTCAGTCCTGGTTTAGACCTGTTTAGACCTGGTTAGTCCTGGTTTAGTCCTGGTTTAGACCTGGTTTAGTCCTGGTTTAGTCCTGGTTTAGTCCTGGTTTAGACCTGGTTTAGTCCTGGTTCAGTCCTGGTTTAGTCCTGGTTCAGTCCTGGTTTAGACCTGGTTTAGTCCTGGTTTAGTCCTGGTTTAGACCTGGTTTAGTCCTGGTTCAGTCCTGGTTTAGTCCTGGTTCAGTCCTGGTTTAGTCCTGGTTTAGTCCTGGTTTAGTCCTGGTTTAGTCCTGGTTTAGTCCTGGTTTAGTCCTGGTTCAGTCCTGGTCCTGGTTCAGTCCTGGTTTAGTCCTGGTTTAGTCCTGGTTTAGACCTGGTTAGTCCTGGTTTAGTCCTGGTTTAGTCCTGGTTTAGTCCTGGTTTAGTCCTGGTTCAGTCCTGGTTCAGTCCTGGTTTAGTCCTGGTTCAGACCTGGTCTCGGTGGGGGCAGGTGGTTCTGTGTTGGACTCGGGGACTTTTTGAGTCACTTCTGCGTCTGAAACAAAAACAAAGGTTTAAATCGTTTCATATTCGTTTTGTTTTTTACTTTTTTTTTATTTTTATTTTTTTGTCTCTTTAAAACGTTTTTAGATAAAGTGTCTTTCAAACACAAATCACAAACAGAAGAGAGTCTCCCTCTGCAGGTCAGAACGAGTAACTGCAGCAAAACACCACAAACACAAACAACACTGGACTGAAAAACAAAACGACCAGACTGGACTGAATCTAAATCTCCAGTCGAGTCTGATCGGGTTATTTTTTTTCTTTAAAGTCTCCAAAAAAAAAAAATAATAATAATAATAATAATAATGTTTCCTGTGTGGGTTTGTGTTTCCCTGGAGAAAGATGTGAACAGAATGAAGAACTACAGAAGCCGAGAGGGTCACAACAAACACAAACGCCGCAACAAAAAGCCACAACAAACCAAAAAAAGCCACAACGGAAATGACCGCGGGACTCGAT
>NW_026570970.1:702857-717857 GCF_026225935.1 Boleophthalmus pectinirostris | reverse complement strand
ACACACACACACACAACACACACACACACACACACACACACACACACACACACACACACACACACACACACACACACACACACACACACACACACACACACACACACACACACAACACACACACACACACACACACACACACACACACACACACACACACACACACACACACACACACACACACAACACACACACACACACACACACACACACACACACACACACACACACACACACACACACACACACACACACACACACACACACACACACACACACACACACACACACACACACACACACACACACACACACACACACACACACACACACACACACACACACACACAACACACACACACACACACACACACACACACACACACACACACACACACACACACACACACACAACACACACACACACACACACACACACACACACACACACACACACACACACACACACACATAAACATGAACCTGAAGTTCCTCCAGATTTGGTCTTCAGATGTTTTTGCTGGAGTTTTTTACCTGAGTCTGAGGATCTTCTTCTCGAGGTTTGGACCTGGTTCTGTCCTGGTCTCTCTCTCTCCTCCTGCGCTCTCTCTCTCTCTCTCTCTCTCTCTCCTTCTCCTTCTCTCTGTGTTTGTCTCTCTCTCGTTCTCTCTCCTCTTTTCTGTGAGTCTCTCTCTCTTTCTCCCTCTCTCTGTCGGTGGAGCGAGCTTTCTCTTTGCTCCTCTCTCTCTCCTCCTTCTTCTCTCTCTCCTCCTTCTTCTCTCTCTCCTCCTTCTTCTCTCTCTCCTCCTTCTTCTCTTTCTCCTTCTTCTTCTCTCTCTCCTCTGTCTTCTCCCTCTTCTCTCTCTCTCTGTCTTTCTGTCCTCTCTGTCGTTGCTCAGGTTCTCCGTTCTTCTGTTTGTCTCTGGGTTCCTCCGTCTTCGTTTTCCTGCTCCTCCCCTGAAAAACACACCAGGGGGTTAGTGGGGAGTATTATACCTGTGTGGGGAGTATTATACCTCGTCCTCCTCACCTCTGGTCTGGACGCGTCTACTCTGTCCGAGGGTGTGGAGCTGCTTCCCGGTTTGTCTCCTGACAGGACGCTCCTCACGGCGTCTTCACTGGAGCGCTGACGAACACGCCGGCGCCAACAGCTCGTTAATATTCACGTTTACCTCATTAATATTCACTTTAACTTCATTATTATTCACTTTAACTTCATTATTATTCACGTTTGTCTCATTAATATTCACATTTGCATAATTAATATTCAAGTGAGTCTGTGGAGGTTGTGGGTGGGTGAGCCGTGGGTGGGTGAGCCGTAGGTGGGTGAGCCGTGGGTGAGTCGTGGGTGGGTGGGTGAGCCGTGGGTGGGTGGTGTGAGCCGTGGGTGGGTGGGTGAGCCGTGGGTGGGTGAGCCGTGGGTGAGTCGTGGGTGGGTGTGAGTGGGTGGGTGAGCGTGGGTGAGTGGCCGTGGGTGAAGTCCGTGGTGGGTGGTGAGCCGTGGGTGAGTGAGTCGTGGGTGGGTGAGCCGTGGGTGGGTGAGCCGTGGGCGTGGGTGAGCGTGGGTGGGTGGGTGAGCCGTGGGTGGGTGGGTGAGCCGTGGGTGGGTGAGCCGTGGGTGGGTGGGTGTGGGTGGGTGAGCCGTGGGTGGGTGGGTGGGTGGGTGAGCCGTAGGTGGGTGAGCCGTAGGTGGGTGAGCCATGGGTGGGTGAGCCGTACCTTGCCCAGGCAGCAGCGGGCGATGGCCTGGAGCAGCTCGTTGGTTTTCTCCGGCTCGTGTCCGGCCACGATCCGGGCGGGTTTCACTGACAGGGGCTCACCTGTCACCAGGACCACCACGTCTATGGCCTTCTGCAGGAACGACATCTTCAGGTCCTTCTCCTGAACCACAAGACACGAGCTCAGCAGGGAGAGTCTGCAGACCTGCTCCAGACCTGGTCTGGTCTTGGTTCAGTCCTGGTTCAATCCTGGTCTAGTCCTGGTCTAGTCCTGGTTCAGTCCTGGTCTAGTCCTGGTTCAGTCCTGGTCTAGTCCTGGTTCAGTCCTGGTCTAGTCCTGGTTCAATCTTGGTCTAGTCCTGGTCTAGTCCTGGTTCAGTCCTGGTTCAGTCCTGGTTCAGTCCCGGTCCAGTCCTGATCTAGTCCTGGTCCAGTCCTGGTCTAGTCCTGTTTTAGTCCCGGTCTGGTCCCGGTCTAGTCCTGGTCCGGTCCTGATCTAGTCCTGGTTTAGTCCTGGTCCAGTCTTGGTTTAGTCCTGGTCTAGTCCTGGTTTAGTCCTGGTTCAGTCTTGGTTTAGTCCTGGTCTAGTCCTGGTCCAGTCCTGGTTTAGTCCTGGTCCAGTCCTGATCTAGTCCTGGTTTAGTCCTGGTTTAGTCCTGGTCTAGTCCTGGTCCAGTCTTGGTTTAGTCCTGGTCTAGTCCTGGTTCAGTCCTGGTTTAGTCCTGGTCCAGTCCTGATCTAGTCCTGGTTTAGTCCTGGTCCGGTCCTGGTCTGGTCCCGGTCTAGTCCTGGTCCGGTCCTGGTCCGGTCCTGGTCCAGTCCTGGTCCAGACCTTGATGTTCTCGGGGTTCATCTCGCTCTCAGAGTAAAGTCCCTTCATGAACCCAGTCGACCTGATCACCTGAAAAACACCAGAAACCTTCAGGACAAAAATACGAGAGACGCCGGGGGAGTTGTACATGTGCGTCTATGGCGGAATGTTCAGCGGTTACCATGAAGACGCGAAGGACACATCAGCAAACGTGGTAAAAAAAAAAAAAAAAGTTTTAAAATCATCTGGAAAAGTGCAGTAAGCGTCTGGTGACCTGAGTGCAGGAGGTTTTCAGGTCCGTGTGGTCAGAACGAGCGGTCGACTTTTGTGAAGATCAGATTTACCCACAGTGTAAAATCACAATCACACGTGACGCACATGTAGAGAATATCCTTGTATAACGTAAAAAAATATGAATAAACAGGAAACAAAAGCTATAAGGGAACAGAACATATGTTGCTTCTTTTTATGTATTGATTGTTCTTTTGTTATTGTTGTTGTTGTGTTTTATATTTTGTGCGAGTGCCACAGGTTTTGTCCAAGGCCCGACCGATATAATCTGGATATAATCGCTGATATATTTAGTGATGAAAAAATTCACTGTAAATCTTGAATTGTTTAAAAAACTTGGGTTTGGCTCTGGTGGATTTTAAATTGGGTTTATTTAGGAAACATTTATTGTTCTTCTGCATCTTTACATCATATTTACAGACAGAAGGTAGAACTAATGACATTTTCACATCACATTCTAGACACTAGTGATGATGGGGATTCAGTTCTTTTTAGAGAAGCGGCTCTTTTGGCTCGGCTCATTAAAAGCAGACGGCTCTTTCGGCTCCCAAGCGGCTCTTCAGGTTGTTTTGTTGCAAGAAGGACTAAACCAGGACTGAACCAGGACTGAGTGTCTGGACTCGGTCTCTGTCTCTCTCCGTCTCTCGAGCCCAACATTTGTCCTGGTTTATTTATTTTATGCTGAATTACAGACAAATATGTAAGTTTTTCTCTCCTCTGCACACGCAGATTTGTAAAAGTTTCGTTTTCAGTCACTGTCAAACTAACACGAGTCTGAACACGACGTGAAGAGAAAAAAAGTGAGAGAAAGAGAAAACACGGCTCCCGTTGTTCTCTTCAAAGAGCCGGATCTAAGAGCCGTTTCATTTGTGACCGACTCATCACTATTAGAGAGTAAAAAAACTACTGTTGTTAGTCTTCAGCTGCGCGGCGTGGAAATTAAATATATGTGTAAATGTTGATCATTCACACCTCTGTTCACAGCTCATTTACATCAATGCAGCTGCAGAAACAAATATACGAACAATGTCACTTTACAACAGACCAAACAGTCTGTTTATGTGTGAGACACACAACAGATCATCACTAACCAAAACTAGTTTCAAAGTCGACATATTTCAACACTCAGCCTCACACAGGCTCCTCCCACATCACACAGGCTCCTCCCACATCACACAGGCTCCTCCCACATCACAAGTCTGAACTAATAAATGTCCTTTTAATCCAGACTCAAACCGATTGTCTGTAAAAAGAAAATAATGTCAGTGTTTGGATGTGTGTGTGAGTGTAAACAAACACACACATGTGTGTGTGACGTGACTCTGTGTGTGTTCAGGGACAGTACGACACACACACACACACACAGACACACAGACAAATGACTCCACAGATAAACACTGATGCGGAGTCACATATTTGGACATTTATCTGTAAATTGGATTAAATCAACAGAATGTAGAGAGTCTGAGATTTAGAACCACGTAGAACCTGCCCACGGGAAAGATCCGCCCAGATCAGCAAACATATCAGCAGATCACCAATATATTTCTAGGTGCCCATATCGGCCGATAAAATTGGGCTCTAGTTTTCTCACATTTTTCTCATGTTTTTGTCATATGTTTGTAGATTTTTTGTAAATATTTGTAGATGATCATAGATGTTTTGTAGATGTTTTGTAGATTTTTGTAGATGTTTTGTAGATGTTTTGTAGATGTTTTGTAGATGTTTTTGTAGATGTTTTGTAGATGTTTTTGTAGATGTTTTTGTAGATGTTTTGTAGATGTTTTGTAGATGTTTTTGTAGATGTTTTTGTAGATGTTTTGTAGATGTTTTTGTAGATGTTTTTGTAGATGTTTTGTAGATGTTTTTGTAGTGTTTTGTGATGTTGTTTGTAGATGTTTTGTAGATGTTTTTGTAGATGTTTTTGTAGATGTTTGTAGATGTTTTAGATGTTTTAGATGTTTTGTAGATGTTTGTAGATGTTTTAGATGTTTTGTAGATGTTTTGTGATAGATGTTTTGTAGAGATGTTTTAGATGTTTTTGTAGATGTTTTTGTAGATGTTTTGTAGATGTTTTGTAGATGTTTTGTAGATGTTTTGTAGATGTTTTGTAGATGTTTTGTAGATGTTTTGTAGATGTTTTTGTAGATGTTTTTGTAGATGTTTTGTAGATGTTTTGTAGATGTTTTGTGATGTTTTTGTAGATGTTTTGTAGATGTTTTGTGATGTTTTGTAGATGTTTTGTAGATGTTTTTGTAGATGTTTTTGTAGATGTTTTTGTAGATGTTTGTAGATGTTTTGTAGATGTTTTGTAGATGTTTTTGTAGATGTTTGTAGATGTTTGTAGATGTTTTTGTAGATGTTTTGTAGATGTTTGGTGATGTTTACCTCGGTGAAGATGTCGTGGAGGAAGCGGAACGGCGGTTTGTTCAGGTATTTCTCGCTGAGCTGTGGTTTCTTGATCACCTTCCCGAGACTCTCCTGGGTCCGCTTCACCACCGCGGGGTCCATGACGCACAGGCCGAGGGACAGGCTCCGGGCGGCGGGGAGACAGGCCCCAGGAGCCCGGGGAGAGGAGCCGAGAGCCGCGGGGAGAGGAGCCGAGAGCCGCGGTGTGTGAGGAGCCGCGGTGTGTGAGGAGCCGCGGTGTGTGAGGAGCCGCGGTGTGTGAGGAGCCGCGGTGTGAGGAGCAGGTCTGTGGAGAAGCGGAGCGTTGCTATGTCAATCCGCCATGGTTGCCAAGAGCTCCGCGCATGCGTGAGGACTGCGTCGCTCGTCATCGCGTAGCGTCAGCGCGTCTCCAGGGAAACGACGCTGCCGTGAGGCCGGAACACAGAACTACAATAAAAACTTTAGAAATAAAATAAATAAATAACAAATAAAAATAAATATACGATTAAAATATACTAATAAAAGTAAAAACTCACTAATAATAAAAATAAATAACTTAAAAAATAAAAACTATGACCCGGACACAGCGCCGCCTGCCGGAAGGAGTCCGTCATATAGAGTTTTGTAACTGTTCCCATAGCAACCGTGTGACGCACAGGCCCAAACTCCCGAGACTAATAAAAACACAAGAAAACACTTTTAATTTGTTTAAACAATCCACATGTACACATCAAAAATGAAATTCTGTTCTCACTCTCAATCTTCTAAATTAACTAATAAAATAAAATAAAAGGAAACGTTAAAAGTTCGTCTTTAGGGAGTCGTAGATTCTTGCTTCCTGGACGCCTGGTGGTTTTTGCAACTTATTTAGAATTTTCTCTTTGTTATATTATATATATATTGTGCTGTGAGAGTCTGTGTCCAAATCATTTCTCTTGTGGATCAATAAATCTAAAATGTAAAATAAAAATATGTCTCTTTATTTATTTAACCTCGAGTTTCCGTTGAGATTCAGAGAAACAAGACCAACGAGCAGCAGCACAATCCACAAGAAACAGTCGAATCACAAAACCATAAAACCATCTGCAGACAGAGTCCAGACCCTGTGTCTCTGTCCATTTACACAAAAACACTGATTTGTCCCAATTTTAGACAAGAAATGTCCCAGAGTCTCTGTTTTGGACCAGTTTGATCCTGCAACAGTAAAGAGACAAACTGACATTTTTTGTCCTTTTTAAGCAGATTTTCTGTATTTTATCAAAACAAAGAAAATGTGACTCATGTTGGTCTCTGTAGTTTAACAATTGAATTTTATCATTTTTAACTTGATTTAATTTGATTTTAATAAATTTTTAACTTTATGCATTTTCCTGTCCCATTTTATTTTTTACATTTTATCATTTAAATTAATTTATTTTTAGCTTTATGCATTCTTTATTTTTCCATTTAATTTATATTTAATTACATTTTATATTAATTTATTAACTTTTATCATTATGCGTTTTAACACTGAGTTTAGTTATGATCTTTTCTTTTGTGTTCGTCTGTGGCAGAATCTCATGTTTCTAAAATGTGACGTAGAAATAAAGTGGATTGAAAAAAGGAGCTGTTCACTTAAACTATCACTTCATGACATCACAAGGTGGTAGTTTAAGAGCATTTTAAGATTTAGACAAAGACTCAAACATGTGACAAACTAAAACTAAACTTCTGCTCCGTTTGTGGTAAAGGAAAAACTCTTCAGCATCTGAACCAAAAAACAGAAACAGAAATGACTCAAGTTTGAACATTTGCTAAAAGTTTATTAAAAACACGTAGAAAAACTTACAGTATAAAAAGTACAAAAGTATCAAAAGTACAAAAGTAAAAAAAGTCGTACAAAATGAGATGAAACTAAATTAAAGCGTTTCTTTTCAGTCAAAGTTTTTCAAGCTTCGTCCAGGTTTATGTTGCACAAAAAAGGCTTCATTCTACAGTTTAAACTCCAGACGCGGCGTCCGCACCGAGACACAAAACACACACACCGGATCTGAACGGATCATGACCACGACGACGACGACGGACGACGACGGACGACGACGACCACGACTCAGAGTCGTCTTTACTCTGTCTCTTGGTTTTGGTCGTTCGAGCTTCGTGAAGTCGCCGTGCGTCTGTAAACTCTTTTCACTGGATTTTTTGCTCTGATTTCTAAATAAACGTGATCATGACTGAACAAACGAAGAAATTAATCGTTTAAAGCTGCACTGTGAAACTTTCCTGGTGGAGGTTCTGCTAATCGAGTCGTACGACATTAACAGATCCTCTCACGTTCGTTCGAGGCGCTCGCTGCTCCAAAATGTAAATCCTTCAGCGAGCAGGGACGCCTCTCCACAGATCTGACCCGTCATGTTACGCAGCGCAGCTTTAAGCCCAATTCTGATCAAACACAGCGTCACAAAATGTAAACGACGCGGAACAGAGAAACTTAAACCGTAAGTCGTGTTGGTGTGGACGGCGTAAAACGAGATTTGACAGAATGTCTCCGTGTGGACACGTGTGTCTTCAGTGTGGACAGAACCGCGGACGCTTCAGTACCTCCGTTTAAATCTACAGCTTCATTTAAAAAACAAAAAACACAAAAACAAAGTCCTCCTCCTCCTCCTTCCAGTCCTTCAGGTTTTGAGAGGTTTTAGCTGCCCTGAGAGATGCCTGCTCCAAACCGGGGTCCTGTGGGTCCTGTGGGTCCTGCGGGGCCTTGGGGCAGACGAGGGGAACTCTGTCTGATCCAAAAGTCTTAAACGGCGAAGGAGGCGGGGCTACGCGTGCAGACCTGCGGACACATGACCAGAGTTAGTTTTCAAACAAACCGTGGCGCCCCCTGTGGTCGATCAGAACGACGACGCCTCAAACAGGAGAATAAAAAGATCTAAAATCAGAGGAGTCCAAACTTTTTTCATCAAGGGCCAAATCTAAACCCAGACGAAGCAGAGCGACGATCGAGGGCCACAGACGCTCAGAACAGAGAATCACTGAAATATGTGCAAGTTTAACACGTTAGAATGATTCAGTCCTTTTCTCATCCAAGATCCTTAAAACCAAACACTAAATATTAAACATTAACTTCATCAAGGTCGATTTTCAAAAAAACTTGCAAAAAAAGTAAATTTTTAATTGATGCAAAGTCATTTGGGCCAATTCTCCTGGAAGCCTGATGGCCAAGAAAAATCTGTCTGAGGGCCGCATTTGGCCCCTGGGCCGTAGTTTGGACATGTCTGATCTAAATAAAACAGAGTCAGAGTCAATGAGAAACTACAGCGTCCCAAAAATTATACACTGCCAATAATTTTGGAAATTCTCATTGAAATAAAAGTTTTCACAGACTGTTCAGAAACTGATCAAGACTTTATCCAGGGTTCCCACGCTCCTGGAAATCCTGGAATTTTAGTCTTTCCCTTGTCTCCAGTTTTCTGTTCAGGTCATGAGTCTGTTCTGACTCTTTTGTTTAAAAGACGATAAATGCACAAAAACTATAATCCAAACCAGAAGGTGAGAGGAAAGAGTTAAAGTTTCAGATTTAGCCCCAAAACTCTGATCAATTCTACACATGTAGGTGCTGGAAAGTCATGGAAAAGTTTGGAAATGTCAGTTTTTAAAAAGAGTGAGACCCCGTTTATAGTTAAAGTTTGATTTTTGTTGTGTTTTCAGGTTGATCCGTTCAGTCCCAAAGACGACGTCAACGTCACTGAGCAACACCTGGACATTTAAGATCATCACTTTTAAAAATGTCAAATATTTTGTGTCACCTTGAATAAACATGAAAGATCAGAAAAAAAAGCAGTTTTAATGAGTTAAATCCTGGTGTCGTTCTGGAACAAGACCTTGAGACAAAAAACTGTTTATAGAATTAAACTGGATGAAGAAGTTTCCTGTTCAGTTAAACTTGTTGGAAAAGGACAAAAAGTTCTAATACATTTCTCAGTTTGTCCAGGTCAGATCTGCCTGCAGGGGGCGCACTCCCTGAACACAAACATGTGTACGGTTTCTGTTACAGTGGAGTATTGGACATCTGAAAATCCTCCAGTTTTATTTATTTTATTTATTTATTTTTTTAGACACCAACAGGTAAATAGTATTAAAAAATAAAAAAGTTATTAACAACCAGAATTTCAGTTTTATTCTGGACCAATGACTCAAAATGTTAAAAACAACAGAAAATTATACGAAACATTTGTATTTCTTTTGAACTGTGACTAATTTGTGTGAGTTTATTTCTCAAATCATTTTCTGTGGAAGTTGTGGAGGTCATTTCTGTTCAGCCGACGCAGCGACTTCAACAAAACTCAACAAAACTGAAGAAACGACCCGAGGCTCTGGGAAAGTTTTTTTTAAATGAATCAAAAGCGACTTAAAGACTGAGACTTTTCCACAGGCTCGGGTCGTTTCTCTTCACTGGTTTTGAGCGGAAATATCATCAATTTTAGAAATAAAGTCACACAAATGAAAAACGTTTGGTTTAATTTTCTGCCGTTTCACATTTTGAATCATCGGCCAAAAATTAAACTTCAGATTTTAAGAAGCAGAATCGAAGCACAAATGACAAAGTTTGTGCAGGTGTGAGTTTAATCTGTAGCATTTGTTTTTTTCATTTTCTTATTTTTGGTTTTATATTGAAAAACAGTTTTCTTCATTATTTGTCTCCAAAACCAAAATGAAAAAAAACAATAACGATTCGTTTTTTCAGTTTTGTGTTTAAATGAAGAATAGAAAAACGGATAACGGCAGTTTCCCGTTTCCGTGACTTTTGTGACTGTGATGCCGAACTTTTGCACCAAGTCCAGACGTCACGTAAACGGGAAACGGCCGTTATCGGTTTTTCCATTCTTCATTTAAACACAAAATCGAAAACTGAAAAAAAAAAAACCCCGAATCATCAGTTTTTACATTTTGGTTTTGGAGACAAAGAAAACTTCTCATCTTATTTTCGGTTTTATTTTGAAAAACGAATGAACAAATGACACACGGACTGGAGCTTGACGGGACCAACTTCACACAAGTCATGTCACTGTTCCTCACTCTCGTCAGTGTTGGTTCGTGGGTTTATGTCGGTGTTGGTTCGTGGGTTTATGTCGGTGTTTCTTACTCTTGTCGGTGTTGGTTCGTGGGTTTATGTCGGTGTTTCTTACTCTTGTCGGTGTTGGTTCGTGGGTTTATGTCGGTGTTTCTTACTCTTGTCGGTGTTGGTTCGTGGGTTTATGTCGGTGTTTCTTACTCTCGTCGGTGTTGGTTCGTGGGTTTATGTCGGTGTTTCTTACTCTTGTCGGTGTTGGTTCGTGGGTTTATGTCGGTGTTTCTTACTCTCGTCGGTGTTGGTTCGTGGGTTCATGTCGGTGTTTCTTACTCTTGTCGGTGTTGGTTCGTGGGTTCATGTCGGTGTTTCTTACTCTTGTCGGTGTTGGTTCGTGGGTTTATGTCGGTGTTTCTTACTCTTGTCGGTGTTGGTTCGTGGGTTTATGTCGGTGTTTCTTACTCTTGTCGGTGTTGGTTCGTGGGTTTATGTCGGTGTTTCTTACTCTTGTCGGTGTTGGTTCGTGGGTTTATGTCGGTGTTTCTTACTCTTGTCGGTGTTGGTTCGTGGGTTTATGTCGGTGTTTCTTACTCTTGTCGGTGTTGGTTCGTGGGTTCATGTCGGTGTTTCTTACTCTTGTCGGTGTTGGTTCGTGGGTTTATGTCGGTGTTTCTTACTCTTGTCGGTGTTGGTTCGTGGGTTTATGTCGGTGTTTCTTACTCTTGTCGGTGTTGGCCGTCTGCTTCTCCTGGGCGTAGTTGAGGCGGTTCTGTTCGACGGCGGTGGTGTTGGACTCGGGGCTGCTGCTGCGCGTGGGGCTCGGCTCCTCGTTGGCGTAGGCCAGGTCCAGATGCTGCTGCGCCAGCTTCAGGTGTCTCCTCAAACGCTCCAGCTCCCGACCTGAAGACTCGTCTCCAAAAGACTCACGGCCCGAGTCCACCAGGTTATCTCTGGAAAAAAAAAAAAAGACTCAGTTTTAGAAACGCCTCTGGAACTAGATTAAAGAGTTTTACAGAAACTCTCGTGTAACTTTTCTGGAGTTTGACTCATTTTGTTTCATGGAGTTTCTCGCTTTACTCAGAATGTTGATTCATCTTTTGAGTTTATCGTTTGTGAAAATCCTGCGTTTGTTACATGAGCTTCTTCTGCTCGCTTCTCCACAGTTTGGACGTGTAACTTTCACCTGGTGGTTCAGACATTTGTTGTGGAGATGGACAAGTTTAAAACTGTGGAACATGTGGATGAAGACGAGCAGATGGTGAACGTCCATCAGAAAACAAACATTTAACACTGGATTTTCTGAGACTTTGTACAAATTATTGATCAGAGTTAAATTATTTTGAACCTTCTGGACCTCGAGGGATTTGACACACTGTCCATCACGAAAGCCGTCCCCTGTATTACCAAATTAGTGCAGATAATCTTAAAAACTCTGTTCTGAATAAAGCAGACGTCCTTTAATCGACTAAGACGACATGAACCGGTTAAAGTGGGTCTAGATCTTTTTTTTCAACCATTAACCAGAAGTTCCACAAACCTACAGCGGGAAACTTCAGACACGTGTGAAAAAGGTCGATTAAAGACGGGTCGTGTAACATTTACATCAGTCACTTTTACTTTCGCAGATGTTCAAGTCTCTGGTGACTCGTCTGAACGTTTGTGGAGCTCAGTCGTTTAAAGCTCCGGCTGGTAAAAACATCTCACCTGAAGGCCATCTTCCCGGCCCCGCCCTTCTTGGTGGCGGTGTTGTATCCGGGCGGGGCGGACGGCTGGTGGCAGAGGGAGGGGCGCTGGGCGGCGTCGTGGCGTTGTGGGCGTGGCCTCGGCGAGCACAGACAGTCTCTGACGCCGCTGAAGCCGAGGTGCAGGATCTCCAGGAGCGTGAAGAGCAGGCAGAGGGCGCTCACGGCGTACATGATGAGCAGGAAGATCGTCTTCTCCGTGGGACGAGACACGAAGCAGTCCACCGTGTGCGGACACGGCGAGCGCGTGCACACGTACGACGGCGCCACCTCCAGGCCGTACAGGATGTACTGCCCGAACAGGAAGGACGACTCGAAGACGCCGCGCGCCAACAGGTGGCACACGTACACGCGCATGAGCCCGTCACGCTTTATCCTCCGCCGCCCGTCATGCTGGAACAAGAGAAATCAAAGTCCTGCATCATGACTGGATGAACTTTTTGGTATAACTGAAGAAACCAAACTCCATTTAACACTTTTTTAAAAAGTTCCCCTGAAACAAAAAAATATTAAATCAACATTAGAGACGATGAAATGAAATGTGAAACCGAGCGAAGTTCTTACAAGGACCATGACAAGTCAATGTGACTGAAAACAGATCAATAATAAGTTGTTCTGCATCATAATAAACTGCAGTTTCACTTTCTAAACCAGTCGATTCATCGTCGCAAACACTGAATCATCATGTTTGGACTTTGATCTGATCTTTATCCTGATCATGTGTTTTGTTCCTGTGTGATTAAAGAGAAAATTGCCTTTGGTTATTTGATTTGAGGCGGCAGTAGCTCAGCTGGTTGAGCATCGCCCACTGATCTACAGGTTGGCGGTTCAAATCCAATCTCAACATAAGAAAAAACATCACAGGTTGAGTGGGCAGATCCACTGACCCACAGGTTGCTGGTGTGATTCCAGCTCCCACAGATGAATACTGTCGTTGTGTCTTTGGGCAAGACACTTACCCACAGTGTCTGTGTACACTGGTGTGTGAATGTGTGTGAATGGGTGAGTGATTGTGTGAGTGGTTCCTTGTTGTAAAGCACTTTGAGCCGTGAAGGTGGAAAAGCTCTATAGAAAAATGTGACCATTTACCATTTAACAACTGAACAGATATGAACCTTCTGTTTTATTCTGGTTGTTGGAGGTTTTATCAAAACTTCATATTTGTGGAAAAAGTTCCCCAGACTCAATCTGACCAACTGAAGGTCAGGTCCTTTCATTACGAGCAACAGTTCATCTAAATATGATACAGGATATAGAGGTTGTAAAAAAGTTATAACACTAGTCCCCGTGTCCCCGCGTCCCCGTGTCCTTGTAGATTTACACAAAACCACTGATTTGAAGAAATGTCCCAAGTGTCTATTTTTGACCAATCTGATCCTGCCACAGCGGGGAAAATTCTCACTAAATTTATTGTCCAAAACGTGTAAATGTCCAGTGTTTTCAGCAGCTTCATAAATTTACAGTTTAAAATCGTTAACTGGAAGATCGAGCTGAACGTCGCCTTCGCTCACTTCCCGTGAGGAGCGTGGACACCAGCGAAGCATCCGTCATGTTCATGGATCTATTCAAATCACCGGATACAGTTTTGACGTTTGTTTCTGCCTCGAGTCGTCGTGTCACTCACTGGTTTTACTGCGGGAAAAAAATCCCATGGGCCGAGACAAGATTTTTCACAGTCTGATCAAACGTCTCGTGTTCGACTGACCAGGATCTACAACTTTCAAAAATGTCGGATTTTGTGGCGATTTTTACCCATTTTTAGATCATAAACTTTTTCCTCAGCTCAAAATCCTTCAGTCGTCTTAAAAAGAGATTTATAATCGTTCGCGCTGGCTACACTCTGCTCCTCTCGCTCTGATTGGTCAAAGTGATCACGTGACCCACATGCATGTGTTCACGTGTTGCCCCCGTGCCGCCCCCCCCCGTTAGAGTTAAAAGTCCTCTGACCTTCTTGTTGGGCTTCTCCTTGACCTCCTTCTCGGGTTCGATCTCCTCCAGGATCATGGGGTCCTCTTCGCCGTTGTCCTCGGCCTCTTCGTAGTCGCGGTTGGCTCCTCTGCTCACCATCGGCATCCTCTTCCTCGCGTTGGGCTTGTAGTCGTCGTCGTCCATGCGGGCGATTTTGTGCATGGCGAAGCCCAGGTACATGATGGTGGGCGTGGTGATCATGATCACCTGAAGACAGAGACAGAACACGAGTCACGGTTAAACATCGAACAGGCAGAAGGAGAAACAGTCGACTGAACAAAACAAGACGCTCACTTGAGAAGGTCGATACTAAAAAATAAATAAAATCCTGAATAGTTTTATGTCGAGTCTCACGCAGGAGGTGCTTTAGATTTAAAATGCAGAGTATCTCAAAAAAATCTGACACTTCACAGGTCAAGAATTGTCAGTTCTTGTTGAAATAACCTCAAATTTTCACAGAAAGTTTAAAAACAGTTAAACACTTTATACAAGTTCCCACGCTCATGGAAATCCTGGAAAAAAAAGAATTTCTTGTCCAAGTCGTTGTTAAATCCACATTTGTGCTTCGGTGTGTTTCAGACCCACTGTTTGTGTCTCGCTCCTTCTGAGTCACAGACGAGAGACGCTCAGTTTAATGAACGATACTGAAAACCCGGACATTTGCATCACTTTATTAAAAAAACCCGGACATGACGCAAAATACAGACATGTCCAGGGAAAAACGGACGTTTGGTCAAACTATTCAACACACAAAATGATTCCGTTTGGGAGAAAACAACTCAACCTGAAAACAAAAATAAAACATAGAAAATCTTGATCCATTTCTAAACATTCTGAAAATCTCACTTTATTTCAAGAACTGACGGAACTCGACCTGTGGCGTCGTTTATTCGTGCTACGTGTGTGTGTGTGTGTCTGTGTGTGTGTGTGTGTGTGTGTGTGTCTCTGTGTCTCTGTGTGTGTGTGTGTGTGTGTGTGTGTGTCTGTGTGTGTGTGTGTGTGTGTGTGTCTGTCTGTGTGTGTGTCTGTGTG
>NW_026570970.1:695357-700357 GCF_026225935.1 Boleophthalmus pectinirostris | reverse complement strand
TGAACTTAAAAACCGTGTAAACCTAAACGTGGTTTCTGGAGGTTTGTGTGTCGACGTGTGAATGAAACAAAAACATTCAACACGAGCTCTTCTGGTAAATTACTCTAGACACTTTGTGATGTCATCATGTGGCGATAAAAAAGGTCTGCCGCTTTTTTTTATTTTTATTTTGTAATAACTCCACAAACCTTCACTAGAATCATTTCAGTCTCTCCTGAACTACAGGGAAAAGCAGCAGATCATTTGGAAACCACCACGTCATGACATCACAAGGTGGAATTTTAAGAGCTTTGGAGACGTGAGCTTTAAGCCATGTTCATGACTTTGGAATATTACATCAGAAACACAATCCTTTATTTGTCCGTCTACAAGAGTCAGTTTTGTGTAATATACGACCGAAACGTAATAAATCTGAGTCTGAAATTAAGATTTATTAAAAACTAAAAGTACAACTGATTATTCTTTAAAATAAACTCATTGTAAAAAGTCTGGACACAGCTTCACTGGAATCATTTCAGTCCCAGAAATTCAAACCTCAACTACACAAAAAGGTAAAGGAGCTGTGAACTTGAGCCACGTCATGACATCACAAGGTGGAATTAAGAGCGTTTTTAGTTTTGGAGATGTAGACGGACTAAAAGGATTGCGTTTTTGATGAAGCTTTAAGACGATTTTAGAATGTTACGTCGAGTCAAGTTTGTGGCCCATTTCAAAAATTTATATTGAAATTAAGATTTAATAAAATAAAAAAAATACAACTGATTTTTTTTTTTTTTTTTTTAATGAACTAATCATAAAAAGTCTGGACACAGCTTCACTTGAGTCTCGAGTCCTGGAGTCATTCATCTCCACTGAACTGAAGGGAAAAGGAACAATTCACTTGAAAACCACCACGTCATGACATCACAAGGTGGAACTTTAAGAGCGTTCTGAGCTTTGGAGATGGAAACAGATTAATAAAAAGGGTCATAAAAAAAACAGATTAAAATCATTAGAACACGGCTTTAAACTCACAGGAGGCAGTTTGGTGTCATACAGAACCTTTCAATGTCAAATAACAGACTTTGAAATTAAGTTTTAAAAATATAAAAACCACAAAGATCAAAACTGCTGATTTTTTTTATTTCATTTATTTTTATACGGAGTAAAAGGGTCAGATAAAAACAAACAAACAAACAAGCTGGTGCTACGAGAATAAAGTCGTAACATTTCGACATTAAAGTCGTAGTCAAAATAAAGTGGTCATATCAGGAGAATATCTCAGTCCCGGTCTCAGTCCCGGTCTCAGTCCCGGTCTCAGTCCCGGTCTCAGTCCCGGTCTCAGTCCCGGTCTCAGTCCGGTCTCAGTCCCGGTCTCAGTCCCGTCTCAGTCCGGTCTCAGTCCCGGTCTCAGTCCGGTCTCAGTCCGGTCTCAGTCCCGGTCTCAGTCCCGGTCTCAGTCCCTCAGCCCGGTCTCAGTCCCGGTCTCAGTCCGGTCTCAGTCCGGTCAGTCGGTCTCAGTCCGGTCAAATAAGAAAATAGTTTTTTCATTTTCTTATTTTTGTTTTATATTGAACAACAAGGTTCTTCTTCTGAAGCATTTTTCACTTTGACTTTGATTTTATTACAACTTTATTCTCATAAAATTGACTTTTTCTGGCTTTTGATTTATTCTCATAATATTACGACTTTAATGTTGAAATGTTACGACTTTATTCTCGTAGCACCAGCATGTTTTTTTGTAGTTTTTTTTATCTGACCCTTTTACTCCGTCGATTTTTTAATAGTCGACTAATCGTACAAAGTCTGGACCGTCACTAGAATCATCGGCTGAATTTGCTGAGGTCGTCTCTGGACGTCTCAGTCCAGTCATGACATCACAAGGTGGAATTTTAAAAGCGTTCGAAGCTTTGGAGATGGAAACAGATTAATAAAAAGGGTCATAAAAAAAACAGTTTAAAATCATTAGAACACGGCTTTAAACTCACAGGAGGCAGTTTGGTGTCATACAGAACCTTTCAATGTCAAATAACAGACTTTGAAATTAAGTTTTAAAAATATAAAAACCACAAAGATCAAAAACTGCTGATTTTTTTTTATTTCATTTTTTTAATTTTTATACGGAGTAAAAGGGTCAGATAAAAACACAAACAAACAAGCTGGTGCTACGAGAATAAAGTCATAACATTTCGACATTAAAGTCGTAGTCAAAATAAAGTGGTCATATCAGGAGAATATCTCAGTCCCGGTCTCAGTCCCGGTCTCAGTCCCGGTCTCAGTCCCGGTCTCAGTCCCGGTCTCAGTCCCGGTCTCAGTCCCGGTCTCAGTCCGGTCTCAGTCCCGGTCTCAGTCCCGGTCTCAGTCCCGGTCTCAGTCCATCCCGGTCTTCCGGTCTCAGTCCCGTCTCAGTCCCGGTCTCAGTCCCGGTCTCAGTCCCGGTCTCCAAATAAGAAAATAGTTTTTTTCGTTTTATATTGAAAACAAGGTTCTTCTTCTGAAGCATTTTTCACTTTGACTTTGATTTTATTACAACTTTATTCTCATAAAATTGACTTTTTCTGGCTTTGATTTATTCTCATAATATTACGACTTTAATGTTGAAATGTTACGACTTTATTCTCGTAGCACCAGCATGTTTTTTGTAGTTTTTTTTATCTGACCCTTTTACTCCGTCGGATTTTTAATAGTCGACTAATCGTACAAAGTCTGGACCGTCACTAGAATCATCGGCCAATGTCCAATGAACTACAGGGAACAGGAGCTGTTCACTTCATGACATCACAAGGTGGAACTTTAAGAGCGTTCGGAGCTTTGGAGATGTAGACGGACTAATGAAGGAACAACATTCTAAAATCATTAGTTTAAATCTCGAGAGTCAATTTGTGTGAAATATACGACCTTTAAATAAAGATCAGATTTTGAATTCAAGTTTTAAAAACTAAAAAAAAAAAAAAAAAAAAGTCTGGCAAATCCAGGAGTCTTGGTTCAGTCGAGGTTGGACACAGCTTCACTAGAATCATAATTAAAAGGTTCACTTAGAAACTACCACGTCATGACATCACAAGGTGGAGCAGAGCGTTTGAGTAAATCTTTATTCTGAGTCTGTTACGTCTCCAAACAAAAACACAGAACTCCAGCCGTTTCTCAGGAGGAACATGAGAACATGAGAACATGATTCACTCTCAGGTTTGTGGAAAAACTTTAAATTCACTTTTGTGTTTTATTTTAAACGAATAAATTAAACGCAGACGGTTTAACTTCAGCGTCGGGTTAAAGGACGACAGGTCGACTCGTCTGATTAGGAGAGACAATAGATCAATAGTCAACAATAGTGTCCCGCCCCCGCCCCTGTCCCTGCCCCCTGCCCCCCCTGTCCCTGCCCCCGTCAGGTGTCGTTAAATCTCTGGGTGTTAAATGTAAATGAGTTTTTCTTTGTTCAGGTGTGAATCCTGCAGCCACAGAAACCGGAGCCAACGTGAAAATCTCCTCCTCAAACATCTGAGGAGCCACTGCAGGCGTGAAAAGCCCCACGACGGAACTTTTTGGTCTGGAAAGTTCCACAGTGTGACATTAACCAACTACCTGCTATTTTACATTTATTCAGTTCCAGCAGGTTTAGAGCTAAAAAAACAAACAAACATCCTGATAAACTGAGCTGAAGTTCAGTTTGTCTCCATGGAGAAAAAGAAAAAACTAAACATTTGACGTAAAGTGACTCTGCAGCTTTGAGTCACAGTTTTGCTCAGATTATTTCTACTTCCTAAAAAACACAAAACTTGAGCTTCAGGAGTTTGAAGACACAATTTATGACACAAATAAAAACCACGAACAACAGCTGAGAAAAAAAAACTAAACACCACTTCAGAAAAACGACAAGAGTCCAGACGCAGATTTAAACTAAACATTTAACCAAAAAAAAAAAAAAAAAACTACTCTAGAGGAAAAACAGGAACAACTCAAGGATTTGATCTGAACAAGAAACACAAGAACCTGCAGCTGAGAGACGAGAGAAAAGACAGAAAGACAAAGAGACAAGGAAAAGAGACTGAAAAAAAAAAAAAACAAAATACAAAAAAATATGAATAAAAATATTGAGACAGAAAGACAGTTTAAAAAAAAAAAAAGAAAGAAAAGAAAGACAATGACAGAAATACTTTGTGCACACTGGACATTTGGAGTTTAAACTCTGGAGTTTCTGTTCATTAAAATGGTAAAGTGTCTTTACTTTTGTATAAATGAGTTAAATTGAACAGATTTCACTTTGGGAAATGTTTAACTTCACAAGAACCAGAGTCACTCAACATGACTGAGAAAAAAACAACATTAACGCAGGATTAGAGATTTTTCTACACCTAAAAACACAAATTGATTAATTACCCACAGCCGCACGTGCAGCCAATTAACTAATCCAGAAAAAAAAAACTGTTCCACAAGAGTCACGTGACCTGATTTTCAAAATAAAAAAACAAACACTGGGACATCTCAGGTTTGTGGAAATGAAGTTGTAAATTGAGTGCGTGAAATTTTTTTTTTTTTTACTTTTTATTACTTACTTTGTATTTTACCAAAACAAATGAGTTTTCAGGAGGAGATTGGTCAAAAAGAGACACTGGGACATTTCTTGTAGAAAACTGGACAAATCAGTGGTTTGGTGTAAATGTGGGGACACAGGGACATAAACTGGGACTGTCCCGGGGAAAAGGGACGTTGTTCGGTTTCTCTGCACAAGAATTCTAAAGTAAAAGAAAGTTTTGTTTTGTGTTCTGACTCTGGACTGTTTCACAAACCGGAAACGGTCAAACAAGAGCCTCGTTGTCCGGCGCAGGTCAGACTTTAATCCCGTTTATTTCCAGTTCTCCCGAGATTATATCGTTTTATTTTATTAGATTGTCCAGTTTGTGTCAGTTTGTGTCCAGTTTGTGTCCAGTTTGTGTCCAGTTTGTGTCCAGTTTGTGTCACGTGTTGTTGTTTACGGCCAGTCCCAAGATGGCGGCCTGACGACGCATGACGCACGCGTGAGC
>NW_026570970.1:685357-690357 GCF_026225935.1 Boleophthalmus pectinirostris | reverse complement strand
TCTCTGTGTCTCTGTGTCTCTGTGTCTGTGTCTCTGTGTCTCTGTGTCTCTGTGTCCTGTGTCTGTGTCTCTGTGTCTCTGTGTCGTGTCTGTGTTCTGTGTCTCTGTGTCTCTGTGTCTCTGTGTCCTGTGTCTCTGTGTCCCCGTGTCTCTGTGTCTCTGTGTTTTTTACACCTGCAACAATAAAGAGAAACAAAGTGTCTTTTGTTTTGGTAAAATACAGAAAATCTGATTAAAAAGGACAAAACACAAAGAAGACGGGACGACACTGACTCGTGTTGGTCTCTGTAGTTTAACAATTGAATTTTATCATTTTTAACTTGATTTAATTTGATTTAAATACATTTTAAAAAATAATTTTTAGCTTTATGCATTCATTATTTTTCATTTAATTAATATTTAATTACATTTTATATTAATTTATTCCTTTTTCTCATTATGCGTTTTAACACTTTGAGTTTAGTGATGATGATCTTTTATTCTTTTATTGTGGCAGAATCTCATGTTTCTGTAGAACAGTTTTCTCCTTCAGCTGCAAAAGTTCCAGGTAAATCTCTGCGCCGCGTCACCAGAGGGTTGGAGGTTTGAGTCCCGCTGTGACACTCACACGTGTTTTCTCTCATGTTTTTACTCATGCTTTGGTCATGGTTTTGTCATTTCTCTTGTGTTTTGTTACATTTTTCATGTGTTTTGGTCATATTTTTGTCATATTTTCTCAAGCTTTTGTCATTTTTTGTGTATTTTGTTGAGTTTTTATTGTGTTTTGTCATTTTGTTTGTCATGTTTTGATCTCTGCAACAGTAAAGAGAAACATAAAGTGTCTTTTGTTTTGGTAAAATACAGAAAATCTGATTAAAATGACAAAACACAAAGAAAACGGGACGACACTGACTCGTGTTCATCGTGAATGAGTCGAGTTCAAAACAGTTTTCTTTTTCAGCTGCAAAAGTTCCAGGTAAAACTCTGCGCCGCGTCACCAGAGGGTTGGAAGTTCGAGTCCCGCTGTGACACTGACACATGTTTTCTCACATTTTCATATTTCAGATGGGTTTCTGTCATATTTGTTCCATGTTCTGATCCCTGCCAAAAGAAAAGAGACAGAAACTGTTCTTTGATTCGGTACACAAAATACATACAGAAAAAATACAGAAAATCTTCTTAAAAACAATGTGTTTTTTTCCCCCATATTTTTCTCGTGATTTTTCATATTTTTGTTGTATTTTTGTCATGTTTTTCTCGTTTTGTCATTTTTCTTGTGTTTTGTCATGTTTTTGTTGTGCTCATTTGATGAACAGGATTTGATTAATTATTTTGTCTTAGTTATTATTTGATCCCTGTTGTTATTAGTATTATTTATTCATTTAATTTTTAGTTTTGTGTATTATTTATTTTATTAATTTTTGTTGTTATTAGTATTATTTATTCATTTAATTTTTAGTTTTTTGTATTCTTTATTTTATTAATTTTTGTTGTTATTAGTATTATGTATTCATTATTTTTGTAGTTTTTTGTGTTATTTATTTTATTAATTTTTGTTGTTATTAGTATTATTATTAGTATTATTTTAATTTTTATTTTTTGTATTAATTTTTTGTTTTTTATTATGTATTTTTAGTTTTTGTTATTTATTTAATTTATTTTGTTGTTAGTCACGTTTCAGTTCACACTCCTGATCAGTTGGTGGCGGTAAAGCTGCGGTAGTTGTTTACAAACCGCCACGAGACCGTGCGTCACTACGTCATTCGTTTGCGTGCGCCGTGACGCAGCTGGAAGAGGAAGCAGGAGGCAAGATGGCGGCGGCCCGCGGAGCTCACGGCGGAGCCCCGAGAGCCCCGGCCCCCAGAGCCCGGCCCCGAGCCCCGGCCCCGAGAGCCCCGAGAGCCCCGGCCCCGAGAGCCCCGGCCCCGGCCTCCAGAGCCCCGGCCCCGAGAGCCCCGGCCCCGCGCTGGTTCTTCTCCCGGGAGCAGCTGCTTCAGACCCCGTCGCGCCGCTGCGGAGTCGATCCAGACCGAGAACTTTCCTACAGACAACAGGCCGCAAACCTGATCCAGGACATGGGCCAAAGACTCAACGTGTATCCGCCCGGTGAAGGAGGAGAGAGAGAGAGGAGGAGAGGAAAGAGGAGGAGAGGGGAGGAGGAGAGAGGAGAGAGAGGAGGGAGGAGAGGAGGAGAGGAGAAGAGGAGAGGAGAGGAGAGGAGGAGAGAGAGGGAGGAGAGGAGAGGAGGAGAGAGAGGGAGGGAGAGAGGAGAGGAGAGGAGAGAGGGAGGAGAGGAGAGAGGGAAGCAGGTGAAAAGGGAAGTGGAGGAAGAGAGGAGAGACCTGGGGAGAGGAGGATAGAGGGAGGAGAGTGGAGGAGGGTTAAATGTGAACTGGGATTTGGTAAATAGTTGAAATTGGCTTTAGTGATAAAAAAAAAAAAAAACGACTTTTCTACAAACGTAATTCTACACATGAAATATTCCTAGAGCTGTAAGAAGAAGAATCAGAATCATTTTTAGTTTCTGCCAAAAACGTTTGATCAAAACTCAAACTGTGACTGAAACAGTTTAGTGTTTACAGCTTCATTACAGCGTTGAATCGTAAATGCACATTTCTCCCTCTGTCCTCTTCTCCCTCAAACACTGTGATTTAAAATGTCACAGAACAACATTTTCTCTCCTCTCATCCTCTCCTCCTCTTCCTCTTCTTCCTCCTCCTCTTCCTCCTCTTCCTCTTCTTCCTCCTCCTCTTCCTCTTCTCCGGCCTGAGTCAAAGTTTTGTACAGACTAAAAAAGTTGTTAAAATCACAACACAAACAAATAAAAACTCAAATAATCGTCATGAAATTCACATTTTACAAGACCTGGTTTAGTCCCGGTTTAGTCCTGGTTCAGTCCTGGTTCAGTCCTGGTTTAGTCCTGGTTTAGTCCTGGTTTAGTCCTGGTTTAGTCCAGTTTTAGTCCTGTTTCAGTCCTGGTTCGTGTGTGTTTCTTTAACGTCCTGGTGCAGGTCTCAGCTCACCATAAACACGGCCATCGTCTACATGCATCGATTCTACATGCACCACTCCTTCACCAAGTTCCACCGAAACGTAAGTCCACCTTCATCTTCATCATCACACTGATGACGTCACACCGATGACGTCACACCGATGATGTCACACTGATGATGTCACACTGATGACGTCACACTGATGACGTCACACTGATGACGTCACACTGATGACGTCACACTGATGATGTCACACTGATGATGTCACACTGACGTCACACTGATGATGTCACACTGATGTCACACTGATGATGTCACACTGATGACGTCGCACTGATGACGTCACACTGATGATGTCACTCTGATGTCACACTGATGACGTCACGCTGATGTCACACTGATGACGTCACACCGATGACGTCACACTGATGATGTCACACTGATGACGTCACACTGATGACGTCACACTGATGACGTCACACTGATGATGTCTCACTGATGATGTCACACTGACGTCACACTGATGATGTCACACTGATGTCACACTGATGATGTCACACTGATGACGTCACACTGATGACGTCACACTGATGATGTCACACTGATGACGTCACGCTGATGTCACACTGATGACGTCACACCGATGACGTCACACTGATGATGTCACACTGATGATGTCACACTGATGACGTCACACTGATGACGTCACACCGATGACGTCACACTGATGATGTCACACTGATGATGTCACACTGATGATGTCACACTGATGACGTCACACGGGGAGATTTCTGTCCAAAAGTTGGGCACAGTTTGCTCTTCTGTAGGAGGTTCATCAGTGTTGGGTGTTGGGATAGTGCTCTGAAGGGGAGGGAGTTAGCAAAGAGAGGAGAGACTTTTTTTTTTAATTATTATTATTATTATTTTTTTATATATATATAAATATATATATAAGTGAAACTTATAAAACATGAATCTTTTGTTTTGGGCGAATATAGAATTTTTAAAAACAATAAAAGGAACATGGAGCTGTGAACATGAGAAGAAGAAGTAAATCCCTAAAAAATATATATATATAAATATATATGTATTTTTTTTTTACTTTATTTTTCTTAGAACATTTTAGTTTTGTATATCATATTTACACACAGATTATTATTAGTGTAAAACAGAATAATTTTCATTGATCAAAAAATAAAAATATTCAAAATGAAACAGAACTGTTCGTACTGACGAGCGTCTCAGGGAGAATCGGATCGTTTCCTGTTTGTGTTTGTTTGTCGGTCGAGGTTTGGGTTTGGTCGTTTTTCTCGTGGTCGTCTCCCGCTGCTCGTCGCGTCTGTTGAACGTTCGTGTGTAACGTGTCGTGTTTTGTGTTTCCAGACGATGGCGCCGACCGTCCTGTTTCTGGCGGCGAAAGTCGAGGAGCAGCCGAGGAAACTGGAGCACGTGATCAAAGTGGTCCACGCCTGCCTGAACCCCACCGAGCCGCCGCTGGACGCCAAGAGCAACGTGAGCCGCCGCCGCCGCCGTGTCACCCCAAACGAACTCACACCGCCGCCGCCGCCGCGTCACACTGAGGGAGCAAAAGTCCACAGCACAGACGATTATTAGTCTATGAACACAACAGCTGCGCCCCCCGCAGACACGCACCTGTCCCCGCCCCCCGCAACCGCGCACCTGTCCCCGCCCCCTGCAGACACGCACCTGTCCCCGCCCCCCGCAACCCGCGCACCTGTCCCCCCCCCGCAGCCACGCACCTGTCCCCGCCCCCGCAACCCGCGCACCTGTCCCCGCCCCCTGCAGACACGCACCTGTCCCCGCCCCCCGCAACCGCGCACCTGTCCCCGCCCCCGCAGCCACGCACCTGTCCCCGCCCCCCACAACCGCGCACCTTTCCCCGCCCCCCGCAGCCACGCACCTGTCCCCGCCCCCGCAACCGCGCACCTGTCCCCGCCCCCCGCAGACACGCACCTGTCCCCGCCCCCCGCAACCGCGCACCTTTCCCCGCCCCCCGCAGACACGCAC
>NW_026570970.1:657857-680357 GCF_026225935.1 Boleophthalmus pectinirostris | reverse complement strand
GGCTCTTTCGGCTCCCAAGCGGCTCTTCAGATTGTTTTGTTGCAAGAAGGACTGAACCAGGACTGAACCAGGACTGAACCAGGACTGAACCAGGATTGAGTGTCTGGACTCGGTCTCTGTCTCTCTCCGTCTCTCGAGCCCAACATTTGTCCTGGTTTATTTATTTTATGCTGAATTACAGACAAATATGTAAGTTTTTTCTCTCCTCTGCACACGCAGATTTGTGAAAGTTTCGTTTTGAGCCACTGTCAAACTAACACGAGTCTGAACACGACGTGAAGAGAAAAAAAGTGAGAGAAAGAGAAAACACGGCTCCCGTTGTTCTCTTCAAAGAGCCGGATCTAAGAGCCGTTTCATTCGTGACCGACTCATCACTATTAGAGAGTAAAAAAACTACTGCTGTTAGTCTTTAGCTGCGCGGCGATAATTAAATATATGTGTAAATGTTGATCATTCACACCTCTGTTCACAGCTCATTTACATCAATGCAGCTGCAGGAACAAATAATCAACACTCAGCCTCACACAGGCTCCTCCCACATCACACAGGCTCCTCCCACATCACACAGGCTCCTCCCACATCACAAGTCTGAACTAATAAATGTCCTTTTACTCCAGACTCAAACCGATTGTCCGTAAAAAGAAAATAATGTCAGTGTTTGGATCTGTGTGTGTGTGTGTGTGTGTGTGTGTGAGTGTAAACAAACACATGCGTGTGTGACGTGACTCTGTGTGTGTTCAGGGACAGTACGACACACACACACACACACACACAGACAAATGACTCCGTAGATAAACACTGATGTGGAGTCACATATTTGGACATTTATCTGTAAACTGGATTAAATGAACAGAATGTAGAGTCACATATCACATGCCTCCATATCAATGAGCTTATCGGTCGATATGTCACCAGGTGCCCATATCGGCCAATATATTGGTCAATCGATATATATCGGTCGGGCTGTAGACGAGACTTTGACCGCCGAGACTGCGACCTGTTTGACCTCTGACCTGTTTGATGTTTGACCTCTGACCTCTCCCGTTCCAGAGCTCACTCACGAGTTTCTTCAGATTCTGGAGAAAACGCCGAGTCGCCTCAAGAGGATCCGAAACTGGAGGGTGAGACACCGCCGTCACAGAAACTCTCTGACCCCCGACCCCCGACCCCCGACCACAACACCAACCAGCTGTTCAAAGGAGGGGCCCACAGTCCTGGTCTAGTCCATTTGGACTCCACAGTTTTCTAACCCTGAAGTCGTCTGTTCTTTAGATTTAAAATGTCACAGTTAGAACTGAAGGGTCAGAGGTCAGAGGTCAGGGGTCAGGGGTCAGAGGTCAGGGGTCAGAGGTGGTTTAATATCAGAGTTCTAGAGCATTAGACTCGGTGACTGAAACAGTAAGTTTATAATCTGCTTGTTCTGCCTGTTCCTCTGAGTTTTCTCGTTGCGTTTCAGGCGACTCAAGCGGCGAAAAAGCCTCGCACCGACCTCGCTCCCCCGGACGCCGCCGCCGCCGCTGCCGCCGCCGCCGCCGCTCTCCCCGGCCCGTCTCTGCTGCAGCACCAGCCTCTGCTCCACCGGGAACCCGCCGCCAACACACTACCTCCTGACACGCTCGCCCCTGCTGCATCCGCTGTGCCCACCGCCGCGACCGCCCCCACTGCCTCCTCCGCGCCTGCCGCCGTGCCTGCCGATGTGCCCGCCGCCGCGCCCGCCGCCGCGCCCTCTACCTCCACCTCCGACTGGCCCCCGCTCAGACCCGACCCGAACTCAAACCCGGACTTTTCTGTGACTATGCAACAGTCGGGTCGGACGCAGGCGCCCAGGCCGTCTCTCGACCGCCACAGAGAGAGACTAAAGACGGGCACGCCGCCGCAGGGGGCGGAGCCTGGCGGGCACGGGGTCCAAGGGAAGGAGAGGAGCGGAAGAGAGAGAAGAGAAAAGGACGGAGAGACAAAGAGAGAGAAAAAACACGCGGACAAGCGGCGGCGGGCGAGCGGGCAAAGGGAGGAGCTAAAGCTGAACTTTAGGCCGGAGGGCGGAGCCTCGTCCGACGACGGCGCCAAAGGTTTGAACCACAGGGGGGCGCCGCCGAGTCCTCTGGGGGACGGCGGCAGCGGGCACGAGACCGGAGACGGACGGAAGAGGAGCCGCCCGGAGACAAACCCCAACCACCAACCTGGCAACCCGCCCCAGAACCCGCCCCAGAACCCGCCCAGCACCGGGTACAAGAACGCCAAGGTTTACAGGAGCGCCCACAGCCCAGCAGGTGACCGACCGAAGAGGTTTAGACCTGGTTTAGACCTGGTTTAGTCCTGGTTTAGTCCTGTTTAAATATTTTCAAGCCTCAAATTCAACTTTTCAGAATAAAAATACGTGATTCTGATGTTTTGTTGTTTCCGTGGCAACAGGTCTGAGGGCGGCGCATCTGTTCTCCTCCGGCGAGTCTCCGAGGGACGTGGGCGAACACCGGCACTGACGCCCACCCACCCCCACCCCCCCCACCCCCTCGCCGCACAGAGACTCGGGCCCCGCGTTCGTCTTCCGTTGATCATAATTATGCAAATGTTTAGTTTCTTTGCTTTTGTTGTTTTGGCGGCGAGGGGGCGGAGCCTGTTTGGAGGTCGCATTTGGCGTCTTCACATTTTGAGTTTGGACGAGGGGCAGTGTGACACGTCCCCGCCGGGGCGGGAATCACACATCAATAAAGACATGTCCCAAAACCTGGAACTCAGCCTGGATTTATCTGAGACTAAACCAGGACTAAACCAGGACTAAACCAGGACTAAACCAGGACTAAACCAGGACTAAACCAGGACTGACCCAGGACTGAGCCGGTGTGTGTGTGTTGGTCTGTTGTGTGTGTGTGTGTGTTGTCTGTTGTGTGTGTGTGTTGGTCTGTTGTGTGTGTGTGTTGGTCTGTTGTGTTGTGTGTTGGTCTGTTGTGTGTGTGTGTTGTTGGTGTGTGTGTTGGTCTGTTGTGTGTGTTGTCTGTTGTGTGTGTGTGTTGTCTGTTGTGTGTGTGTGTGTGTGTTGTTGTGTGTGTTGGTCTGTTGTGTGTGTGTTGGTCTGTTGTGTGTGTGTTGGTCTGTTGTGTGTGTTGTGTTGTGTGTGTGTCTGTTGTGTGTGTTGTTGTCTGTTGTGTGTGTGTGTTGGTGTCTGTTGTGGTGTGTGTTGGTCTGTTGTGTGTGTGTTGGTCTGTTGTGTGTGTGTGTTGGTCTGTTGTGTGTGTGTGTTGGTCTGTTGTGTGTGTGTTGTGTGTGTGTGTGTGTCTGTTGTGTGTGTGTTGTGTTGTGTGTGTGTGTGTCTGTGTGTGTGTGTTGGTCTGTTGTGTGTGTTGTTGGTCTGTTGTGTGTGTGTGTTGGTCTGTTGTGTGTGTGTGTTGGTCTGTTGTGTGTGTGTGTTGGTCTGTTGTGTGTGTGTGTTGGTCTGTTGTGTGTGTGTGTTGGTCTGTTGTGTGTGTTCTGTCGTGTGGCCACAGCTGCCCTGGGGCAGGTGTCCCTCACACTCGTGTGTAAAGTTCCTGGGTGTGATGCTACAGGAGGCACTGCTCTGTCTGACTCTGACTCTGTGACTGAGTTTTACTCTTTTAGTGTTAAATCAAAGTGAACAGACGAGGCTCTTGCACTGATCACAGAAACATGAAAACATGTTTTTTAAATCACATCTAGTTTTGTTTTGTTTGCTGAGACTGAACAGATTTTCTGAATCATAAAGCAGGAGACTCGGTTTGTAAAAATAAAACAGTGAATCGAGTGAAACGTGATGAAGGAAACTGAACTCGACTCTTTAACGACAAACACGAGTCACATTTTTTATCAGATTTTCTGTGTTTTACCAAAACAAAAGTTTATTTCTCTTTAACGTCGACAGGTGTAAAAAACACAAACACTGGGACATTTCTCTGTTAATTTGGACAAATCACTGTAAAACTGTGGGACACAAGGACAGAGGGACACAGAGACACAGAGACAGAGGGACACAGAGACAGAGGGACACAAGGACAGAGGGACACAGAGGGACAAGAGACAGAGGGACACAGAGACAGAGGGACACAAGGACAGAGGGACACAGAGACAGAGGGACACAGAGACAGAGGGACACAAGGACAGAGGGACACAGAGACAGAGGGACACAAGGACAGAGGGACGGTCCTGGGGACACGGGGACGTCTGGACTCTGTTTGCTGAGGTGGTCATTGTGTCTCCATGAACTTTGTGCCGTGCACACACATGTAGGACTCCCCCAGTGTGACGTCACTGTAGAACATCAGCGGGGAAACTCCGCCCCCGTGTGGAGAAAGACGCCGGCGCCGCCTCCGAGTGAAAACCTCCTCTGCACCGGGACGTGAGAAGAAACCGTCTGGACAGGGTTTTTTTATTTGATTATTATTTACATTTTTTTACATATTTTCTGAAGTTTTTAAAACTTTAAACCGACACAAACACAGAGACGACTGAGTTTTCCTCTTGACAGAAACATCGGAATAAACAAAAACACACCGACCTGCAAAACATATATATATATATATATATGTATATATATATATATATATATATATATATATATATAAATAATATAATATAATAGTGATAATAAATTAAAAAAACATAATAATAAATATTAAAAAAAAAATAAATACAAAATTGAAAATAAAATAAAAGTTTTCAGACATGGGCCTCTGTTCTTTGCACAAGAACAAAACTTTTACTGAGTTTTTTCTGTTTCAGGTGAGAAACCCACGTCACCGCACACGTCCAGCAGAGGGCGCCACCAGTCCACACACACACACACACACACACACACACACACACACACACACACACACACACACACACACACACACACACACACACACACACACACACACACACACACACACACACACACACACACACACACACACACACACACACACACACACGGTCCCTGAGCGACACTCCGAAGTTTCCTCGTAGCACAAAGTGACACTTCAACAGCCGCGACGAACACGAACTGATCCACAGATTTTATTTCACTTTAGTTTAGATTTTGTTCAGCGGCGGACAGTAAAACTCTGCACCTGCCGCTCTGCACCTGCACCTGCCGCTCTGCACCTGCCGCTCTGCATCTGCACCTGCCGCTCTGCACCTGCCTCTATGCACCTGCACTGCTCTGCACCTGCCGCTCTGCACCTGCCGCTCTGCACCTGTCTGCACTTGTCTCTGCACCTGTCTGCACTTGTCTCTGCACCTGTCTGCACCTGTCTCATTCCTCGGTGTTTTTCGCTCTATTTCCCGCAGTTTTCCGCGCGGCTGCGCGCGCGCACGAGCTCCTCCAAAGCCAACTTTATCCAAGCGCGTGCACCCGCGGCGTGTGCGTGTGTCGCGCGCTCTGACTCACACCGGCTCACGGGCACGCGAGCCGAGTCCGCGGCGGGAGCGAGCACAGAGCGCGCGACGCGACAAGAGACTCACGGACTGGACCCGGTCTAGTCCCGGACTGGACCTGCTCTACTGGACCTGCTTTAGTCCCGGTTTTAGTCCCGGTTTGGACCTGCTTTAGTCCCGGACTGGACATGGTTGAGATGGACGCGGTGGCGCGTGCGCGCTGATCCGCGCCGCCTCTGCGGTCCAGTGCGCGCGTGTCGCGTCTCTCCGGTGTCCCTCTCGGTTCTGGTCCGGTTCTGGTCCGCGGTCAAAGCGGGCTGAGGCTCTGCGGCTGAAGCGCGGTGCGGTGCGGAGCGGTGCGGAGCGGCGGAATGGCGCGGCACGGCGCGGACCGGAGCCTGGGCGCGCGCCTCGGGCTGCTGTTCGGTGAGTGAACGCGCACGCGCTTCTGTTGTGGGACACGTGAGCCGCGGGTCGCGCGCGGCGAGACAAAGCCGCGGGAATCTGATCCGGACCGAACCGGGCCGAGCCCCGCGGGGCACGAGCACGCGCCGCGTGTGACAGTTGCTCAGCGGCAGGTCCGTCACCTGTCGTCTCCATGGAGACGCTGTCGTCACGTTTTAAACAAAGATCCTGAAAAAACCTGGTTCGGCCGCTCCACAGATCTGAGCCGTAACAGAGACACAGACACAGAGACCAGCAGGAAAGTGACAGAATACAGCTTTAAAAACATCACACAGCCCACAGAGCTCTGGACCAGGACCAGGTCTGGACCAGGACCAGGTCTGGACCAGGTCTGGACCAGGTCTGGATTTGTTTGTGAGGTCTGGTCACATGAGGCTCCACAGTTTGTGTGACCAGGAGGTGTGTCCTGGTGTGTTGCTCATGGGGAACGTGTTTCTGTAAAATCCAGGTTCTAATGTTCTAAAGTTCTGATGTTCTGTTGTTCTGTTGTTCTGTTGTTTGTTCTGTTGTTCTGTTGTTCTGTTGTTTTGTTGTTTTGTTGTTCTGTTGTTTTGTTGTTCTGTTGTTCTGTTGTTTTGTTGTTTTGTTGTTCTGTTGTTTTCTGTTGTTTTGTTGTTTTTGTTGTTGTTGTCTGTTGTTTTTGTTGTTTTGTTGTTTTTGTTGTTGTTTTGTTGTTTTGTTGTTGTTGTTTTGTTGTTTTGTTGTTGTTGTTGTTCTGTTGTTCTGTTGTTGTTTTTGTTGTTTTGTTGTTTGTTTGTTTTCTGTTGTTTTGTTCTGTTGTTCTGTTGTTTTGTTGTTTGTTGTTGTTGTTGTTTTGTTGTTTTGTTGTTTTGTTGTTCTGTTGTTAAAGTGTGAAAAGTCCTCAAAATGGCGCCGGGACAGGATCAGTGTTGACAGTGTCTTTCTCCTGCAGTGATGTCGGGTCTGGTCCCGGTTCTGGTCCCGGTTCTGGTCCCGGTTCTGGTCCAGGCCTGTGGGCCCGAGTACCTGGAGGCCGTGGACCAGTTCTGTTTGACCCGGTTCAGTTTGGACATGGAACAACTGGACCAGAACCAATGGTGCAGCTGGGAGGACACGCTGGAGTGAGTACTACAAGTACTACAAGTACTACAAGTACTACAAGTACTACAACTACAAGTACTACAAGTACTACAAGTACTACACGTACTACTACAAGGTACTACAAGTACTACACGTACTACAAGGACTACAAGGACTACACGTACTACAAGGACTACAAGTACTACACGTACTGGACACTGGTCTCTGGGCACAGATCTGGTCTGTGGTCCAAACCCAGTCCCGGTCCTGGTCTCGGTCTTGGTCTGGTCTAAACCCGGTCCTGGTCTCGGTCTGTTTCAGGTCTTATGGGGAGCTCACAAACTGCTCGTTCGTCGTGGCTCTGAAGCTCGGCTGCTATTGGCCGAACCGTGAGGTCGACGCCTTCTTCGTGTCGGTGCACAGGAAGTACTTCAGCGACTGCGCTCTGATTGGCCGGCTGCTGCGGGACCCGCCCACGCAGGTGAGCGGGCCCTTCATCCTGGGGCCCGTCCTCGTCACGCTGCTCATGACGGCCCTGGTGGTGTGGAGGAGCAAGCGCAGCGAGGGCATCGTCTGAGGGACCACGACCACGAGGACGAGGACCACGAGGACCACGAGGACCACGAGGACCACGAGGACCACGAGGACGAGGACCACGAGGACGAGGACCACGAGGACCACGAGGACGAGGACGAGGACCACGAGGACCACGAGGACCACGAGGACCACGAGGACGAGGACCACGAGGACCACGAGGACGAGGACCACGAGGACCACGAGGACGAGGACCACGAGGACCACGAGGACGACGAGGACGAGGACTAACACAATTACAAAGACGAGTACAAGGACTGCTACTACGAGTACTACAAGTACTTTTACTATTTTAACAGCTACTACTACTGCTCCCACTGCTACTGATACTACTACTACTATTACAATAATTACTACAATGGGTACAAGTGCTACTAAAGTACAAGTACCACTGCGAGTACTACAACTACTTTTACTATTACAACTACTGCTATTATTGTTACTACTGCCATGGCTACAAGTACTGCTACAACTGCAAGTACTGCTACAACTACAAGTACTGCTACAACTGCAAGTACTGCTACAACTACAAGTACTGCTACAACTACAAGTACTGCTACAACTACAAGTACAAGTACTGCTACAACTACAAGTACTGCTACAACTGCAAGTACTGCTACAACTACAAGTACTGCTACAACTACAAGTACTGCTACAACTACAAGTACTGCTACAACTACAAGTACAAGTACTGCTACAACTACAAGTACAAGTACTGCTACAACTACAAGTACTGCTACAACTACAAGTACAAGTACTGCTACAACTACAAGTACTGCTATGACTACAAGTACTGCTACGAGTGCAAGAACTACGATAAATACAAGGACTGTACAAGTACAAGTACTACTATGAGTACTACGACTACTTTTACTATTATAACAACAACAACTACTACTACTACTACTACTACTACTATTACTACAAGTACTTCAGCTATTTTTTCTTCTATAACTCCTGCTACAACTGCTACTCTTACTTCAACTACTATAACTCCTTGTACTTTTACTACTACTACTACTACTACTGCTGCTGTTTCCATTTGTTCTTCTTTCATCTTTGTGTCTTTAAACTCAAAACTTTTTCTCCTGTAAAGTTGCACTACGGAACTTTCCTGGGCAGGGGGGCGGGGCTTCACTTTGGCTGGAATGTTCCACAGTGAAGCTTTAAAGTCATGTGCCTCCTGTTTTTACTTCAACATGTTTTTACATCATCATCACAACAACTATGATACTTGTACTACGACTGTAGTACTTTTACTCACACCACCAGGACTAAACCAGAACTAAACCAGGACTAAACCAGAACTAAACCAGAACTAAACCAGAACTAAACCAGGACTAAACCAGACTAAACCAGAAAACCAGAACTAAACCAGACTAAACCAGACTAAACCAGAACTAAACCAGAACTAAACTAAACCAGAACTAAACCAGAACTAAACCAGGACTAAACCAGAACTAAACCAGAACTAAACCAGAACTAAACCAGAACTAAACCAGGACTAAACCAGAACTAAACCAGAACTAAACCAGGACTAAACCAGAACTAAACCAGGACTAAACCAGACTAAACCAGGACTAAACCAGAACTAAACCAGAACTAAACCAGGACTAAACCAGAACTAAACCAGACTAAACCAGACTAAACCAGGACTGAACCAGGACTAAACCAGGACTAAACCAGGACTAAACCAGGACTAAACCAGAACTAAACCAGGACTAAACCAGGTCTAAACCAGGACTAAACCAGGACTAAACCAGGACTGAACCAGGACTAAACCAGGACTTGAGTTTGGGTTTTGAGTGTCGTGGTCACCAAAGAGCCAATCAGGACGGAGGATGTTGAAGGTGACGTCTTCAGGACACTTCTGTGGTTCAGATCTTCCAGAAAAGTTCCGTGGTGCATCTTTAAATGTTTCGTTTGATAAAATGTTTATGTTTGACTTGATTCTGAAAACCACGTGAAGAAAACGTCACATTTACAGATTTTTGTAAAAGGGATTTTAAAACGACGCAGAAGAAAATTTGTAAAAGTCGATTTGTTCTTTTCATCAAAATCGAGGAATAAATGAGTGAAAAGTCTGAGTCTGGGTCTGGGTCTGAGTCTGTAGTCCTGATTTAATCCTGGTTTAGTCCTGGTTTAGTCCTGGTTTAGTTCTGGTTTAGTCCTGATTTAGTCCTGGTTTAGACCTGGTTTAGTCCTGGTTTAGTCCTGGTTTAGTCCTTGTTTAGTTCTGGTTTAGTTCTGGTTTAGTCCTGGTTTAGTCCTGGTTTAGTCCTGGTTTAGTCTGGTTTAGTTCTGGTTTAGTCCTGGTTTAGTTCTGGTTTAGTTCTGGTTTAGTCCTGGTTTAGTTCTGGTTTAGTCCTGGTTTAGACCTGGTTTAGTCCTGGTTTAGTCCTGGTTTAGTCCTGGTTTAGTTCTGGTTTAGTCCTGATTTAGTCCTGGTTTAGTCCTGGTTTAGTCCTGGTTTAGTTCTGGTTTAGTCCTGGTTTTAGTCCTGGTTTAGTTCTGGTTTAGTCCTGGTTTAGTCCTGGTTTAGTTCTGGTTTAGTCCTGGTTTAGTCCTGGTTTAGTTCTGGTTTAGTCCTGGTTTAGTCCTGGTTTAGTTCTGGTTTAGTCCTGGTTTAGTTCTGGTTTAGTCCTGGTTTAGTCCTGGTTTAGTTCTGGTTTAGTCCTGGTTTAGTCCTGGTTTAGTCTTGACACTTGTGGGAATGTGCAGCTGCAGCGTGGGGTCAAAGGTCGGCAGAATTTGGTCCGGATCTCCAGAGTCCGGTTTGGATCCAGGTCTGGGATTTGAACCGGATTTCCTCGTCACGTCGGATTCAAATCTGTTTTTCACATGAACGTGTGAGAAACTCCAACTCCCATGAGGCTTTGCTCCGCTCGCTCTGTTTCCACGGCAACGCAGTGACTGACAGCCCCACGAGTCACTCACAGGGTCAGAGGAGAACCGACCGGAACGCGGAGGAACGTCTGAGGGAAAGAGGAGGAGAGGGACGAAAAGAGGAGACAAGAACGACTCTCATGGTCTAAACCAGATCTAAACCAGGACTAAACCAGGTCTAAAACTAAAGATCCAAAGGAAAGAAAAGAGAATGAACCCGAACAAAAACTATTTTATTTATAATTCTGCTCAGAAATGAAAGAATCACACTGGGACATTTCCTCCTGTAACACGACACAATCAGATCTACAGGTTTATTTTACTGTTTTTAAAATGTTCTATTCACACAAAACTCCAAATGAACACGATTTAGAACAAAGAACATGAAAAACACAAACAAACATGAGAAGAACACGAGGGAAAAATGAAAATAACACCAAAATAAAATGAAAAGAACACGGAAAAAAACGTAAGAACATGAGAAGAACACAGAAATAATACAAGAACATGGAAATAAAATAAGAAGAACACAGAGAAACACAAGAACGTTGTAAGACTCTAGACTCAAACGATCTTGGAGGAGTCTCGACTCTTGGGGCAGGTTCATGAGGAGGAACATCGTTAGAACATGACAGAACAGAACAAAACTCTGTAGAACAGGAGGAACATGAGGAGAACACGGAAAAACATGAGGAGAACACGGAGGAACATGAGAACATGGAAAAACATGAGGAGAACTCAGAAAAACATGAGGAGAACACGGAGAAGCATGAGGAGAACACGGAGGAACATGAGGAGAACACGGAGAACCATGAGGAGAACACGGAGAAGCATGAGGAGAACACGGAGGAACATGAGGAGAACTCAGAAAAACATGAGGAGAACACGGAAGAACATGAGAACATGGAAAAACATGAGAACACGGAGAAGCATGAGGAGAACTCAGAAAAACATGAGGAGAACACGGAGAACCATGAGGAGAACACGGAGGAACATGAGGAGAACTCGGAGAACCATGAGGAGAACACGGAGGAACATGAGGAGAACACGGAGAAGCATGAGGAGAACACGGAGGAACATGAGAACTCAGAAAAACATGAGGAGAACACGTAGAAACATGAGGAGAACTCGGAGAAACATGAGGAGAACACGGAGAACCATGAGGAGAACACGGAGAAGCATGAGGAGAACTCGGAGAAACATGAGGAGAACACGGAGAACCATGAGGAGAACACGGAGAACCATGAGGAGAACACGGAGAACCATGAGGAGAACACGGAGAAGCATGAGGAGAACACAGAGAACCATGAGGAGAACACGGAGAACCATGAGGAGAACACGGAGAACCATGAGGAGAACACGGAGGAACATGAGGAGAACTCGGAGAACCATGAGGAGAACACGGAGGAACATGAGGAGAACACGGAGAAGCATGAGGAGAACACGGAGGAACATGAGAACTCAGAAAAACATGAGGAGAACACGGAGAAACATGAGGAGAACTCGGAGAAACATGAGGAGAACACGGAGAACCATGAGGAGAACACGGAGAAGCATGAGGAGAACACGGAAGAACATGAGGAGAACTCAGAAAAACATGAGGAGAACTCGGAGAAACATGAGGAGAACACGGAGAACCATGAGGAGAACACGGAGAACCATGAGGAGAACACGGAGAAGCATGAGGAGAACACAGAGAACCATGAGGAGAACACGGAGAACCATGAGGAGAACACGGAGAACCATGAGGAGAACATGGAGAACCATGAGGAGAACAGAAGAAAACTCCACAGAACACAGAACACGCCTCTTTAAAGGTTTTGATTTTATGTCATGTTAAAGCTGCACTGTGGAACTTTTCTGGTGGAAGCTCCGCGCTCTTATCTCCATGTAGATGTTACTGCTTTGCCTGAAATATTCCTCAGGGTTATTTGTGTCAGAAATGTTCCACAGTGCATCTTTAAGCCCCGCCCCCTCAGGCTTTGGTCGCCGTGGTCGCAGCTGCCTCGGCGTTTTTCCCAGAATCCTCGGCGCGGGCGAACTTCTCGTCCTGGTCTGAGGGGGGCACCGTGTAACTGACGCCGAACAGACCCAAGACCTTCTTCAGCATGATCTGCACCACCTCCTCCTCCTCCGACGGCTGCAGAACACAGAGGAACATCAGGAGAACACGGAGGAACATCAGGAGAACACGGAGGAACATCAAAAGAACACGGAGGAACATCAGGAGAACACGGAGGAACATCAGGAGAACACGGAGGAACATCAGGAGAACACGGAGGAACATCAGGAGAACATGGAGGAACATCAGGAAAACACGGAGGAACATCAGGAAAACACGGAGGAACATCAGGAGAACACGGAGGAACATCAAAAGAACACGGAGGAACATCAGGAGAAACACGGAGGAACATCAGGAGAACACGGAGGAACATCAGGAAAACACGGAGGAACATCAGGAGAACACGGAGGAACATCAGGAGAACACGGAGGAACATCAGGAGAACACGGAGGAACATCAAAAGAACACGGAGGAACATCAGGAGAACACGGAGGAACATCAGGAGAACACGGAGGAACATCAGGAGAACACGGAGGAACATCAGGAGAACACGGAGGAACATCAGGAGAACACGGAGGAACATCAGGAGAACATGGAAACATCAGGAGAACATGGAGGAACATCAGGAGAACACGGAGGAACATGGAGGAACATCGGAGGAACATCAAAAGGAGGAACACGGAGGAACATCGGAGAACACGGAGGAACATCAGGAGAACATCAGGAGGAACATCAGGAGAACACGGAGAAGAAACATCAGGAGAACACGGAGGAACATCAGGAGGAAACATCAGGAGAACACGGAGGAACATCAGGAGAACACGGAGGAACATCAGGAGAACATCAGGAGAACACGGAGGAACATCAGGAGAACACGGAGGAACATCAGGAGAACACAGAGGAACATCAGGAGAACACAGGAGAACAGGAGAACACGGAGGAACATCAGGAGAGAAACACAGGAGGGAACATCAGGAGAACACGGAGGAACATCAGGAGAACACGGAGGAACATCAGGAGAACATCAGGGAGGAAACATCAGGAGAACACGGAGGAACACAGGAGAACACGGAGAGGAAACATCAGGAGAACACGGAGGAACATCAGGAGAAACACAGGAGGAAACATCAGGAGAACACGGAGGAAACATCAGGAGAACACGGAGGAACATCAGGAGAACACGGAAGGAACATCAGGAGAACACAGGAGGGAACATCAGGAGAACACGGAGGAAACATCAGGAGAACATCAGGAGGAGGAACATCAGGAGAACATCAGGAGGGAGGACATCAGGAGAACACGGAGAACATGAGAACATCAGGAGAACAGAGGAGAACACGGAGGAAACATCAGGAGAACACGGAGAACATCAGGAGAACACGAGGAACATCAGGAGAACACGGAGGAACATCAGAGAACATCAGGAGAACATCAGGAGGAACATCAGGAGAACATCAGAGGAGAGGATCACAACAGGGAGACATCAGAGGAACATCAGGAGAACACGGAGGAACATCAGGAGAACATGGAGGAACATAGGAGAACACGGAGGAACAGGAGGAACAGGAACAAGGAACAGGAGAACGGAGGAACAGGAGAACATCAGAGAGACACGAAACAACAGGAGAACACAGGAACATCAGGAGAGAACACAGACATCAGGAGACAGGAGAACATGAGGAACATCAGGAGAACATGGAGGAACATCAGGAGAACATGGAGGAACATCAGGAGAACACGGAGGAACATCAGGAGAACACAGAGGAACATCAGGAGAGGAACATCAGGAGAACACGGAGAACATCAAAAGAACATCAGGAGACATCAAAGGAACATGGAGGAACATCAGGAGAACACAAGAAGACATCAGGAGAACACGGAGGAACATCAGGAGAACATGGAGAAACATCAGGAGAACATGGAACATCAGGAGAACACGGAGGAACATCAGGAGAACACGGAGGAACATCAGGAGAACACGAGAAAAAACATAAGAAGAATGTGGAAAAACAAGAAGAACACGAAAAAATCCTCCTGACATAAAGTCGACTGTATTTGAGTAAAAGACGTCGTTTCCTGATAAAAATAGTCTATGTCTGATTCACGACTGATACTGAACCAGGACTAAACCAGGTCTAAACCAGGTCTAAACCAGGACTAAACCAGGACTAAACCAGGAACTAAACCAGGACTAAACCAGGACTAAACCAGGTCTAAACCAGGACTAAACCAGGACTAAACCAGGTCTAAACCAGGTCTAAACCAGGACTAAACCAGGTCTAAACCAGGACTAAACCAGGACTAAACCAGGTCTAAACCAGGTCTAAACCAGGACTAAACCAGGTCTAAACCAGGACTAAACCAGATCTAAACCAGGTCTTTACCTGGTGCTGGACCTGCTCCTGTTGGAAGGCCACCAGGATCACAGAGATCAGGAGGTTCAGGGCCACAAACCCCATGAAGACGATGCAAGAACCGACCAGAAGAGCTCCAAGAACCGGACTGTAGTCCATCACCTGAGGAGACAAGACCAGAGTGAGAAGAACCAGGCCGAGTTTAGAGGCAGGTCGGGGCAGGTCAGGTCGGGGGCAGGTCGGGGGCAGGTCTGGGCAGGTCGGGGGCAGTTTCGGGGGAGTACCTCGCTGTAGTTGAAGATCCCCAGCTGCAGTTGGATGATCGTGAGCAGAGCGTCCGGGAACGTTTTGTACGACGACATCGTCCAACCGTAAAGAACGTTACACTGAGACAGAAGAACAGGACTGAACCAGGACTGAACCAGGACTAAACCAGGTCTAAACCAGGTCTAAACCAGGACTGAACCAGGTCTAAACCAGGACTGAACCAGGACTGAACCAGGTCTAAACCAGGTCTAAACCAGGTCTAAACCAGGACTAAACCGGTCTAAACCAGGACTAAACCAGGTCTAAAAGGTCCAGGACTGAACCAGGACTGAACCAGGTCTAAACCAGGTCTAAACCAGGACTGAACCAGGTCTAAACCAGGACTAAACCAGGTCTAAACCAGGACTAAACTCAGACTCACGGTGGTGGCGTAGGCGACCATCATGAGCCCGATGACCAGGAGGAAGCCGGTTATGTCCCCGGAGGCGCGGCTCAGGGTGGAGGAGATCAGCTCCATGTTGGGGTTGAGTCTGAGGAGATGCCAGAGCTTCACCGTGGACAGAAGAACCACGAAGGCCAACAGGTACTGAAGGAGAACATCTGAGGAGGCCGAGGAGCAGAAACTGGGGAACCTGAGGAGAGAACCAGGACTGAACCAGGACTAGACCAGGACTGAACCAGGTCTGGACCAGGTCTGGACCAGGTCTGGACCAGGTCTGGACCTCCAAGACCTGGAACAGCAGTATCTGAAGTACTCATACTTGTCTCTGTGCTGCTGGTAGTACTCGATGTCCTTGTGTCCTAACAGTATTTGTAGTATTTGTAGTATTTGTAGTATTTGTAGTACTTGTCTCTGTGCTGCTGGTAGTACTCGATGTCCTTGTGTCCTAACAGTATTTGTAGTATTTGTAGTATTTGTAGTATTTGTAGTATTTGTAGTACTTGTCTCTGTGCTGCTGGTAGTACTCGATGTCCTTGTGTCCTAACAGTACTGTAGTATTTGTAGTATTTGTAGTATTTGTAGTACTTGTCTCTGTGCTGCTGGTAGTACTCGATGTCCTTGTGTCCTAACAGTACTGTAGTATTTGTAGTATTTGTAGTATTTGTAGTACTTGTCTCTGTGCTGCTGGTAGTACTCGATGTCCTTGTGTCCTAACAGTACTGTAGTATTTGTAGTATTTGTAGTATTTGTAGTACTTGTCTCTGTGCTGCTGGTAGTACTCGATGTCCTTGTGTGCGCTCAAGGTTCTCTGCAGGTACAGTCCTGCTCCGGTCCAGGAGAGGGCGATGATGCTCAGCTCCAGCAGGTTCCAGCGGTTCCTGAGGTAAACCCAGCGTTGAACCCTCAACCTCTGCACCTGCGCCAGAGAAGAGAGAGTCTGCCCCTGTGCCCACGAGCAAGACACCAGCCCGGGACACCGTGAGGTCGCGCTGCTGCTGCTGTGGGACGTGATGTGGAACTTTTTTAAAGACCAACTGTTTGTTTGTTTATGTTTCGTAAAACTGAGTTAAACTTTACAACCATAAAAGACAGAAATCTGCGCATTTTTTTCCTCAAAAAGTTGCGTCTTTCTGAGCAGTTTTCCTGCATTTGGACATTTGGACTCGTTTATCACGATTATTTTGGTCAATATTGAAATCACGATTATTCAAACGATGCATTTATTCTAAACAAACACTTTGTTATTGATCATTTAGGCAAAACTTTCAAATAGAAAATAAATCACGTCTATAAATCTGAACCTTAGATCAGTTTTACAATGTATAAAAATGAATAAAATAAACTTTGACCATGAAATAAAGCAGAAAAACATAAATATCTCCAAAATAAACTTTATATCCAGCTCCTCTACAGTCTCTGTATTTAAACAGTCAAATAAATAAACATATTTATATAAAAAATATCTCAAAATAAACTTTATTAAGATCGTTTCATCTCGATTATTTGAGTTTGGAGCTCGTTTGACTCACAAATCAAAAATCTCTATCAAAATGTTATTAACTGCACAGATTTATCCAACAGGAAGTTTGTTTGGCTCTGTCCATTTTGATTGGTCCAAACTTTACCAAAGAGTCAAAACGCTCGATGTTCTGAGCGTCTGGATCAGAACAAGTGAGTCTGAAAGTCCAAATCCAAATGTAAATATTAGTGCTGTCAAGAGATTTAAACATGTAGAGATTAATTAATTATGATCTGTAATTAATTCATCTAATTAATCTCTTTTTAATCTCACCTGAAAATTGCTGAGAAAAGCTTCAACTTGAGGTATTTTCATTTAAATTCATGATTACATTGTTTCTCATACTATTATTAATGTTTTTATATAAATATCATGATTATTACTGTTACTAATCTGAATAAATAAACTCAACTTTACAACATATAAACAGAAACACTCGAGATCAGCAGAGTCCAAACTCTGTTCATCAATGAAGCAGAGTCGATCGAGAGCCACAGACTGAGGCTCCGTCCAGTCGATCATTCAAATATGTTCATAAATATGTTTAATGTTAATGTTCATAAATATGTTTAATGTTAATGTTCATAAATATGTTTAATGTTAATGTTCATAAATATGTTTAATGTTAATGTTCATAAATATGTTTAAGTCGTTAGAATGAGACATGAGACTTTCCACACACCAAATATGAAATATTCACTTTATCAAGGGCGATTTTCAAAAAACTTGCAGTAAAAAATAAATTTTTCATTGATGCAAGATCATTTGGGCCAATTCACCTGGAAGCCTGAGGGCCAAGAAAAAATTGTCTGAGGGCCGCATTTGGCCCACGGGCCATAGTTTGGACAAGAGCGAGAGAGAAAAGAAAAAAAAAGAAAGAAAAAAGAAACAAACGCTCGTGTGTCTGATGTGGTTCAGTTTGTGTCGGACTAAAGACACGACTCAGTGGAATATGAGTGTTCTCCCTGTGACAGAGGGGTGTTCTCCTGTGTCAGAGGGGTGTTCTCCCTGTGTCAGAGGGGTGTTCTCTCTGTGACAGGTGTTCTCTCTGAGAGGGGGTGTTCTCTCTGTGACAGAGGGGTGTTCTCTCTGTGTCAGAGGGGGTTCTCTCTGTGTGTTCTCTCTGTGACAGAGGGGTGTTCTCTCTCTCTGTGTGACAGAGGGGTGTTCTCTCTGTGTCAGAGGGGTGTTCTCCCTGTGTCAGAGGGGTGTTCTCCCTGTGTCAGAGGGGTGTTCTCTCTGTGACAGAGGGGTGTTCTCTCTGTGTCAGAGGGGTGTTCTCTCTGTGTGACAGAGGGGTGTTCTCTCTGTGTGTCAGAGGGGTGTTCTCTCTGTGCAGAGGGTGTTCTCTCTGTGACAGAGGGGTTTCTCTCTGTGACAGAGGGGTGTTCTCTCTGTGTCAGAGGGTGTTCTCTCTGTGACAGAGGGGTTTCTCTGTGTCAGAGGGGTGTTCTCTCTGTGACAGAGGGGTGTTCTCTCTGTGTCAGAGGGGTGTTCTCTCTGTGTCAGAGGGGTGTTCTCTCTGTGTCAGAGGTGTCTCTCTGTGTGTTCTCTCTGTGAGAGGGGTGTTCTCTCAGAGGGGTGTTGAGAGGGGTGTTCTCTCTGTGACAGAGGGGTGTTCTCTCTGTGTGACAGAGGGTGTTCTCTGTGACAGAGGGTGTTCTCTCTGTGTCAGAGGTGTTCTCTGTGACAGAGGGGTGTTCTCTCTGTGTGACAGAGGGGTGTTCTCTGTGTGTCAGAGGGGTGTTCTCTCTGTGTCAGAGGGGTGTTCTCTCTGTGACAGAGGGTGTTCTCTCTGTGTCAGAGGGTGTCTCTCTGTGTGTCAGAGGGGTGTTCTCTCTGTGACAGAGGGGTTTCTCTGTGACAGAGGGGTGTTCTCTCTGTGTGACAGAGGGGTGTTCTCTGTGTGTTCAGAGGGGTGTTCTCTCTGTGTCAGAGGGGTGTTCTCTGTGTGACAGAGGGTGTTCTCTCTGTGTCAGAGGGGTTCTCTCTGTGTCAGAGGTGTTCTCTCTGTGTCAGAGGGGTGTTCTCTCTGTGACAGAGGGTGTTCTCTCTGTGTCAGAGGGTGTTCTCTCTGTGTGAGAGGGGTGTTCTCTCTGTGACAGAGGGGTGTTCTCTCTGTGTCAGAGGGTGTTCTCTCTGTGACAGAGGGGTGTTCTCTCTGTGTGACAGAGGGTGTTCTCTCTGTGACAGAGGGGTGTTCTCTCTGTGTCAGAGGGGTGTTCTCTCTGTGACAGAGGGGTGTTCTCTCTGTGTGACAGAGGGGTGTTCTCTCTCTGTGTGACAGAGGGGTGTTCTCTCTGTGTCAGAGGGGTGTTCTCTCTGTGTGACAGAGGGGTGTTCTCTCTGTGTCAGAGGGGTGTCAGAGGGGTTTCTCTCTGTGTCAGAGGGGTGTTCTCTCTGTGAGAGGGTGTTCTCTCTGTGACAGAGGGGTGTTCTCTCTGTGACAGAGGGTGTGTTCTCTCTGTGTCAGAGGGGTTCTCTTCTGTGTCAGAGGGTGTTCTCTCTGTGACAGAGGGTGTTCTCTGTGACAGAGGGGTGTTCTCTCTGTGTCAGAGGGGTGTTTCTCTCTGTGTCAGAGGGGTGTTCTCTCTGTGACAGAGGGTGTGTTCTCTCTGTGACAGAGGGGTGTTCTCTCTGTGTGTCAGAGGGGTGTTCTCTCTGTGTCAGAGGGGTGTTCTCTCTGTGTCTGTGGTGTGTCAGAGGGTGTTCTCTCTGTGTCAGAGGGGTGTTCTCTCTGTGACAGAGGGGTGTCTCTCTGTGACAGAGGGGTGTTCTCTCTGTGTCAGAGGGGTGTTCTCTCTGTGTCAGAGGGTGTTCTTCTGTGACAGAGGGGTGTTCTCTCTGTGTCAGAGGGGTGTTCTCTCTGTGTCAGAGGGGTGTTCTCTCTGTGACAGAGGGGTGTTCTCTCTGTGTCAGAGGGGTGTTCTCTCTGTGTGTCAGAGGGGTGTTCTCTCTGTGTACAGAGGGGTTTCTCTCTGTGTCAGAGGGTGTTCTCTCTGTGTCAGAGGGGTGTTCTCTCTCTGTGTGACAGAGGGGTGTTCTCTCTGTGTCAGAGGGGTGTTCTCTCTGTGACAGAGGGGTGTTCTCTCTGTGTCAGAGGGGTGTTCTCTCTGTGTCAGAGGGGTGTTCTGATGATGTTGAGTCTGTTCTGTGTTTGTGTCGTGATGTTTTCAGACATGTGCAGGTTTATCACAGATGCGACGAGAACGAGAATGAAAATGACATTTGTTTGCAGGAGCGAGTGGAGCAGGACTGAACAGTGCGACTGTGTCCCAACAACATAAAAACACATTTTATAATAAATCAACTCATGTACAGAAACAGTAAAGTTACAGATTAAAAATAAGATTAACACGATTAAAAAACATAACGCACTAAATATGACTGTAATTAATTAATCTCAATTAACATGATAATTTGACACCACTAATAATAAACTCATGGAAACACAGACGTGACGTGTGTCTGTGACCTGGACCTGACTCCTGCTCTTCCCACGACCTGCACCAGTCAGGTCATGTTATCACATAAACCAGTGTTTCCCAAACTGTTTTTTCTGGGGACTCATATTTTAAAAGTGACAAACCTTCACGACCCGAGTCCACAGACGTTATTCATAAATCACAAAATAAAGGTGTATTTTTGTCATTACTGAACATGAGTTTTTACTGTTGTGACAAACTCGTGTCTCTGAACATTTAGTTTTACTTAAGTTTTAAACAAAGAAAAACACTGAAGCAGAAATAAAAGGATCCGTCCATAAATCTGCTGAAGTCTCTGATCTTTGCTGTTTTATCTTTTTTCTTTTTGGACAAACTGAGCTGCGTTTCTCATCTTCAGCTGCAGAAGATTCACTGACTCACTGGCGCCCTCATGTGTCACAAGTGAATATCACTATTTTTGTCTTGAACTTGAAAGAATCTCACAGGTTTAACTTGACCCTGTTGGAGTGTAACTCTTTCCTACATTCTGATACTTTACTTATTTCAATAGTTCCTCTAGTTTCTGAATAAGACACATTTGAATGTCAAAAATCTGACCCTGTTTCCTCCGTTAACACTTGACTGACCCCAGCTGAACTCTGGAGACGAAACCTCACACACAAAACTTTATATGACGAGTCTCCAACCTGCAGCTCGGAGCCTCCAGCAGCTCTTCAAACTCTTCTAAATCTCACAAAGACATTTCTGAATCACACGTTTTGTGCTGAAACAGTCACATTTGACTGATTAAATTCCTGTTACAGTTGAACATGTTTCATGTTTCCGAACTTTGTGCTCAATTAAATAAATAATGTTTTATTATTTATTATTAAGCCCAGTTTGGTCGAAACATGTCGACTTTGATCATTTAAATAAAGACTTTTTAACTATTTATTTTTTCCTTTTGTGATTTTTTTCTTCTTTGGAGCCTGGAGTCTGTTGTGTTTTAGTTTTGATCCTTTTTTCCAACAGCGCCCCCTACCTGCTCCTGCAGCAAAGAGCTGCATTTTTGTTTTTTCTAAACAATGTTTTATGTTTTACAGGCGTCTAACTGTTCCTCGTTTAAAGCAGGAGGCTCCAGACGTTTTCCTCTGGTGAACTTCTTTACAAAACAAAAACAGCAGAGAGAAGAAAGTTTAGTGAAGAAAAGAGCCACAGCGAGTCTTAAACAAACGGAGCTGAATCCAGATCTGAACAGAAAAACAGACCAATCAGACGCCTTCTTTCCCCGAGGTCCCGCCCCCCAGCGTTAGCAACAGGTTTGATTGACAGCGTTGCTAAGGAGGGGCGTTCCCTCCCTCATCCCGGCCCCTGATTGGCTCGTTGGAGTACCTGTTTGTACATGTAGTAGAGCACAAAGAGCATGTAGATGATCTCTGCTGCCATCACGAACACGTGGAGCCCCCCGGTGGACGGGTAGAGACGCACGGGCCGCAGCTGCCAGCGGAACTCGAACGCTCCTGAAACACGAGAACATGAAACACCAACGTACAAACTCCAGCAAAGTACAGAGTTAAAGTACAGAGTTAAAATAAAGAGTTAAAATACAGAGTTAAAGTACAGAGTTAAAGTACAGAGTTAAAGTACAGAGTTAAAGTACAGAGTTAAAATAAAGAGTTAAAATAAAGAGTTAAAGAGTTAAAGTACAGAGTGACGCAGTGACGTCTCCATGGAAACGAGCAGGTGACAGACCCTCAACCGAAAAGTTCCGCAGTGCAGCAGATGTAAAGACTGACCCACGGCGTCGGCGGCCTCCAGCAGCAGCGTCACCACACAGAACAGGTTTACGTTGGCGTTGTACACGGTGAACTCCACGAATACTGCTCTGGTGAACGAGTCCAGCCACCGGGACGAGTACAAGTACTGCAAAGTACTGCAAACACACACAGAGTACTGCAAACACACACAGAGTACTGCAGACAAACACAGAGTACTGCAGATACACACAGAGTACTGCAAACACACACAGAGTACTGCAAACACACACAGAGTACTGCAGATACACACAGAGTACT
>NW_026570970.1:645357-655357 GCF_026225935.1 Boleophthalmus pectinirostris | reverse complement strand
CACACACAACACACAACTGAACACAAACTGCAACACACAACTACACACACAAACAACACAACTGACACACATAGAACACACAATGAACACACTGGACACATAACACACACTGCAAACACACAAAACAAACCACAAAACAACTGAACAACAAAACACACACCTGAACACACACACAACACCAAACACACTGAACACACACTGTAAACAAACACACAAGCTACACAACTGAACAAACACTACAAACTGACAACTGAACACAACTGAACCACACAACGTGACACACTGAACACTGAACACACAACTGAAACACACACACTGAACACACAATGAACACACACACACACTGAACACACAACTGACACACAACGTACAACACTGAACAAACTGAACACCACACACAAACTGAACTTGTACACACATTGTACACACACCTACTGACACAAAACACAAACACAAACACAACTGAACACACAATGAACACACAAAACACACTGAACACACAACTGAACACACAACTGACCGTGAACACACACACTGAACACACACTGACACACACACTGTACACCACAACTGTCACACAACTGAACAACCAACTGAACACAACTGAAACCACAACTGTTTACACACAACTGTACACACAACTGTAAACACACAACGTGAACACACAAAACACAACAACTGACAAACACAACCAGTCAATGAACAACAACTGAACACACAATGACAAACACACAACACAATGAACACCATGAACACACAACTGCACCACAACAACACACTGAACACACAACTGAACAACAAAACACACAACTGAACACACCAACCTAACAACAAACACAACAACACAACCTGAACCCCACACTGAACACAAAACCAAACCTGAACCCAAACAACATACACAAACACACACACTGTAACACACAAACACACAAACACACAAATGACACACAACTGACACACACACAACTGAACACACAAACACACAACTGAACACACAACTGTACACACAAACTGAACACAACACACAACATGAACACACAAATGTACACACACAACAAACACACAAACAATGAACAACAACTGAACACACAACCTGAACACACACACACAACTGAAAAACACAACTGACACACAAACACACAACTGAACACACAACTAACACAACAACTACACACACTAAACACACAACACACAACTGAAACACACAAACTGTACAACAACTAAACACACAACTGACACAAACTGAACACACAACTACACACACAACTGAACACACAAACACACAACTGAACACACAACTGAACAACTGAAACACACAACAACAACACACACACAACACAAACACAACTGAACACACAACTACAACAACACAAACACACAACTGAACACACAAACACACACACAACTGAACACACAAACACATTGAACACACAACTGAACACACAACTGTAACACACAACTGAACACACAACTGAACACACAACACACAACTACACACAACTGAACACACAACTGAACACACAACTGAACACACAACTGAACACACAACTGAACACACAACTACACAACTGAACACACAACTGAACACACAACTGAACACAACACACAACTGAACACACAAATACACACACAAACACACACAACTGAACACACAAACACACAACTGAACACACAACTGAACACACAACTGAACACACAACTGACAACAGAACACACAACTGAACACACAACACACAAACACACACTGAACACACAACTGAACACACAACTACAACACAACTGAACACACAACTGAACACACAACTGAACACACAACTGAACACACAAACACACAACTGAACACACAACTGAACACACAAACACACAACTGAACACACAACTACACACAACTGAACACACAACTGAACACACAACAACACACACAACTGAACACACAACTGAACACACAAACACACAACTGAACACACAACACACAACTGAACACACAACTGAACACACAACTACACACACACTGAACACACAACTGAACACACAACTAACACACAACTAACACACACAACTGAACACACAACTACACACACAACTGAACACACACACATGAACACACAACTACACACACAACTGAACACACACAACTGAACACACACAACACACAACACACAACTGAACACACACATGAACAACAAACACACACAACTAAAACACACACACACTGACACAACTGAACACACAAACACACACAACTGAAACACAAAACTACACACACTGAAACACACAAACGAACTGAACACAACACACAACAACTGAATGACACACAACAAACACAACACTGAAACAACACTTGTAACACACAACTGAACACTGTAACACACACTGAACACACACAACACACACACTGAACACACAACACACACACTGAACACACAACACACACACAATGAACACACACACACACTGATACACACAACTGAACACACAACTGAACACACAATGAAACACACAACTGAACACACACAACACAATGCAACAACTGACACACACGAACACACAACTGAACACACACAACACACACACACAACTGAACACACAAACACACAACTGACACACAAAACACACACTACACACAAACACACAAAACACACTGAACACACAACTGAACACACAACACAAAACTGAACACACCAAACACAACAACTGAACACACACAACAAACACACACACAACTGACACACACAACACACAAACACAAAACACACTGAACACAAACATACAAACACACAAACTGAACACACAACTGAACACACAAACACACAACTGAACACACAACTGAACACACAACTGAACACACAACTGAACACACAAAACACACAAACTGAACACAATGTCAACACACACAACTGTGAACACACAACTGAACACACAACTGAACAACACAACTGAACACACACTAACACACACTGAACACACAAACACATGACACACAACTAACACACAACCAACACACAACACAACACACAACTGAACACACAAAACACACAATGAACCACACAACATGAACACACAACACACAAACACATCACAAACACACAACTAACACACAAACACACAACTGTACACACAACTGAACACACAACTGTACACACAACTACACACACAACTGTACACACAACTGTACAAACACACAACTGAACACACAACTGAACACACAACTACACACACAACTGTACACACAACTGTAGAAGTACACAGAGGTACTCCAACCACAGAAGTACACAGAGGTACTCCAACCACAGAAGTACACAGAGGTACTCCAACACAGAAGTACACAGAGGTACTCCAACAACAGAAGTACACAGAGGTACTCCAACCACAGAAGTACACAGAGTACACGCAGTCGTACCGAGTATCTCGGTGAGCAGGGCGTAGGCCTTCGTCTCCTTCTCTCGGTTCCTCCTCATCCTCTCGATGTCGGCCGCAGGAGGAGGAAGATACAAACTCAGGTCTCTGCCCCCGAGTCCCAGGTCTGTGAGAGAAACATTTACTCTGACGTACTGTAGGCTCGTGGGCGGAGCCTCGTACACACTCGTACACAACAACAAGAGGAGAGTTAAAATTAACTCTCATGAAATCATTTGAACATTTCCTCAGAGTTTCTCTGAGTCACTCTGTTCTAGAGTTAATTTAACATTTGTGTAAAAGTTCATGAAGTAAAACTGGACCAAAGTTCCTGTTTAACCCAAATCCAGAGTTAAATGAAGGTTTAGAGAGTAAACAGATAACACTTTGTAGAGTTATCCTGATTTAACTCAACAACACACAGAGGAGTTTTATTTTGACACTTTAATTCACGTTAATTTAAGATGAAATTCAGAACAAAACTGGTTCAAACTGGTTCTTCTCTGGAGGGAGTTTGAAGTGGAGGAGACAAATTAACACTAAGAGAAGTTGAATTAACTCTAGAAGAAGTTAAATTAACTATAGAAGAAGTTAAATTAACTCTAGAAGAGAAGAAGTTAAATTAACTCTAGAAGACAGGTTTGTGATGAGGAACATTGTCAGAACATGAGAGAAAAAGAAAAAAATCAGATTGAGCAGAACATCTGGTCTTTACAAAGTTGAACTGACTTGAGTCTTTGTGGATCTGAACGTTCTCCAGCTCCTCCTCCTCCACCTTCTTCACCACCAGAGCGAAGAACACGGCCAGACCCACCACCTGGAGAACGTTTTAAGGACATTTAAAGAACATTTAACCTGTGAACCTAAACCAGGACTGAACCAGGACTGAACCGGGACCTTGAGGGGCTGGATGAGGAGCAGGCTCTGGCAGAAGGACACGCCCATGGACACGATCCAGCTGATGGACTTTTCTTTTCCAAACTTGAGTCCGTAGAGCATGGTGAAGTACCCGGACACGCCAGAGGAGGCGGCGACGAGCAGCCACGCCACGTACACGCACCACCAGGGCAGAGCGCGGCGAGGGGCGGGCGCCGGCAGGCTGAGGGCGGGGCACAAACACGCCAGGGTCAGAACTGGGACTGAACCGGGACTGAACCGGGACAAGACCGGGACAAGACCGGGACAAGACCGGGACTGAACCGGGACAAGACCGGGACAAGACCGGGACAAGACTGGGACAAGACCGGGACAAGACCGGGACTGAACCGGGACAAGACCGGGACAAGACCGGGACAAGACCGGGACAAGACCGGGACTGAACCGGGACAAGAACCGGGACAAGACCGGGACAAGACCGGGACAAGACCGGGACAAGACCGGGACAAGACCGGGACTGAACCGGGACTGAAACCGGGACAAGACCGGGACAAGACCGGGACAAGACCGGGACTGAACCGGGACAAGACTGGGACAAGACCGGGACAAGACCGGGACTGAACCAGGACTGAACCAGGACTGAACCAGGACTGAACCAGGACTGAACCGAGACTGAACCGAGACTGAACCAGGACTGAACCGGGACTAAACCCAGACTGAAACGGGACTGAACCAGGACTGAACCGAGACTGAACCAGGACTGAACCAGGACTGAACCAGGACTGAACCAGGACTGAACCGGGACAAGACCGGGACTAAACCGGGACTGAACCTTGACTGAACCGGGACTAAACCGGGACTGAACCTTGACTGAACCGGGACTAAAACGGGACTTAACTGGGACTGAACCGGGACTAAACCGGGACTGAATCGGGACTGAACCGGGACTAAACCAGGAATGAACCGGGACTGAACTGGGACTGAACTGGGACTGAACCGGGACAAGACCGGGACTGAACCGGGACTGAACCGGGACTGAACCGGGACTGAACCGGGACAAGACCGGGACTAAACCGGGACTGAACCTTGACTGAACCGGGACTAAACCGGGACTGAACCTTGACTGAACCGGGACTAAAACGGGACTTAACTGGGACTGAACCGGGACTAAACCGGGACTGAATCGGGACTGAACCGGGACTAAACCAGGAATGAACCGGGACTGAACTGGGACTGAACTGGGACTGAACCGGGACTGAACCGGGACTGAACCGGGACTGAACCGGGACTGAACCAGGACAAGACCGGGACTGAATCGGGACTGAACCGGGACAGTCTGTGGTCTCACCTGTAGTCCTCCTCTGTGTCTCTCAGTCTCTCCTTCAGGACTTGGACCTTCTCAAGACTCTGGCTGAAGCTGAAGAGGGACTGTCCTCTGGTCCAGGAGAGTCTGGTCCAGGAGAGTCTGGTCCAGGAGAGTCTGGTCTGGTCTGGTCTCTGTAGCTCCTCTTGGTCCATGGAGCTGAGATGTTTCTCCAGGTGGGACAGCTCCAAGTACAGCTCCTCCTCGGACCTGCTCCTGTCCGAACCTTTACCCTCTGAAACACAAGGACTATACCAGGACTAAACCAGGACTAAACCAGGACTAAACCAGGACTATCTACACACCAATTAAACAAACGTATAAAACCCTGAGACTGACCTGAGTCCTGACGGGGAGTGGCCCTCAGGTCTCGATGGGACACGTACTCCTCCAGATCCATCAAAACTGAACGCAGCTCCTTCTGAAGTCTGGTTATGATCCTGGACTTGGACTCCTCCATGGACTTTGAGAGAGACTGGACCAGTTTAGTCACTTTCTGCAAAACAATCAAAAAAATCAAACTGGTTCAGTGCTGGTTCAGTCCTGGTCTTGTTACCTTGGTGATGTGGTCTGCAGAGTCCTGGTCTGGTCCTGGTCTGCAGCAGGTCCTGGTCCTGGTCCTGGTCCTGGGTCTGGAGAACCTGAAGAGGCTGACGATGAGGATGTTGACGGGGAACATGATGAGGGACGACTGGATCCCGACTTTAAACTGCTGCCACGTGAACTCGAAGTGACCTGAGGCACAACGACCTGAGCTTTAAAGCCCCACTGCGGAACATCCACCCACACAGCACCACAGGACTGAAACAGGACTAAACCAGGACTAAACCAGGACTAAAACAGGACTAAACCAGGACTAAAACAGGACTAAAACAGGACAGCAGCCCCAGAGATTTAAAGACCCACAACGGAACATCAAGAACCCGGAGCTTAGTCGCCAGGTTCAGTCCCTGGTTTAGTCTTGGTTTAATTCTGGTTTAGACCTAATTTAGTCCTGGTTTTGTCCCTAGTTTAGCCCTGGTTTAGACCTGGTTTAGACTTGATTTAGACCTCTTTTAGTCCCGGTTTAGTCCTGGTTTAGTCCAGGTTTAGTCCTGTTTTAGTCCTGGTTTAGACCAGAATTTGTCCTGGTTTAGTCCTGATCTAGTCCTGGTTTAGACCTGGTTTAGTCCTGGTTTAGTCCTAGTTTAGACCTGCTTTAGTTCTGGTTTAGTCCTGGTTTAGACCTGGTCTAGTCTTGGTTTAGTCCTGGTTTAGTTCTTGTTATTGTCTTCTCTTCTCTTCTCTTGTTAAAATTTGAGATTAAACTTTGTCTTTGTATGAAAAATGTAAAATATAAAAGTTCTGAAAAGGAGCACGTCCTGCATCACCACATGATGACATCACAAGGTGGAAGTGAACAGAGTGTTTTCAGTTTGAGAGAAGAGCTCGTGTTAAGTCTGCAGGTTTGTGCGTCAGACGTGTGAATGAAACAAAACACAACTCCAAGTCTGTGTGTGATGAGTCCTGGTCCAGTCCTGGTCCGGTCCTGGTTCGGTCCTGGTCCGGTCCTGGTCCGGTCCTGGTCCGGTCCTGGTCCGGTCCTGGTCCAGTCCTGGTTCGGTCCTGGTCCGGGCCTCACCCAGGTCCATGACTTGCTCGGCGGGGTCTGTGGGGATTCCGTAGAACATGATGGAGGTGAGCATGGTGCAGAGGAGCAGGCTGAAGCAGCACGAGAGCCTCTGGACCCTGGAGAAGGTCGAGCTCGGAGGCCTGGTGACCACTGAGAGCCACAGGTGCCCGTCACTCAGGTCCCGCGTGGTCTTCATGAAGAACAGGTTACTGCAAGACCAGACAGTGTCCACCAGGGTACTAATAAGGGAGTATTTACCTCTGCGGAAGGAGTATTTACCTCTGCAGGGTCCTAACGAGGGAGTATTTACCTCTGCGTGGTCCTAACGAGAGAGTATTTACCTCCACGATGTCCTAACGAGGGAGTATTTACCTCTGCAAGGTCCTAACGAGAGAGTATTTACCTCTACGATGTCCTAACGAGGGAGTATTTACCTCTGCAAGGTCCTAACAAGGGAGTATTTACCTCTGCGAGGTCCTAATTAGGGAATATTTAGCTCTGTGGGGTCCTAACGAGGGAGTATTTACCTGTGTGGGGTCCTAACGAGGCAGTATTTACCTCTGCAAGGTCCTAACGAGGGAGTATTTACCTCTGCAAGGTCCTAACGAGGGAGTATTTACGTCTGCAGGGTCCTAACGAGGAAGTATTTACCTCTGCAAGGTCCTAACGAGGGAGTATTTACCTGAAGGTCTTGAGTTCCTCGTCTGTGGACACAGGGAACAGTTGGTCTAAAGTTCCGTCTCCGATGTCGAGTCCGATCCAGGAGTTACACAGAACATGGAACTTTGACCCGGTCTGAAGATCCTGGACCAGCACCGAGCTCACGAACCTGAGAGAGAACACCATCACCTCTGACCTCTGACCCCTGACCCTCTGACCCCCTCGTCCTCCTCTCACCAGCTGGGGTGGTCTCCTGCGTTGTTGTGCCACAGCCTCACGGCCTGGATCTCGCCCAGGTTCCCCGGGGCCTTCAGGAGGAACATGTCCACGGCTCCGCGCTCGAACACGGGCTTTTTGGAGTCGGTGAGGTGGTGAGGAGCGCTGGACGAGACGGACCCCACCAGGACCACAGTGACCTGAGGAGGAACCAGAGAAGAACCGTCAGCAGGTCCAGGCCAGCGTGAAGGAACATCACACAGGTCCTCTGAGCAGATACAGCAGATCTGACACTAGAACCCCAAACCTGAGGGACGCCGCCATACGATAGTGGTGTCAGAGATCAGCGCCGATCCTAAAAACAACGAATGGATCGGGTATCGGCCTCCAAATATCGTTCATCCGATATCGTTCATCTGACATCCTGATTGGACAAAGTGGGTGAAAAAAGTCTAAAGCTGTGTTCAGACGGTGGTGCGTCTTCAGGCGTCGACGTGGCTCATCTTGAGCATTCAGGGCGTCGCCGTCTGAAGTTGAAAATGCAGATCTTTTGGAGTCGGACACGTCACACCAACCAATCAGGGAGAAGTATCCAGAGACACAGAGTATTTTTCTTTTGCTCCTTCACAGCGTCGATGCATCTGAACTCAAATGCAAAGACTCCAACTCGAGGCGTCTGACACATTGTTTGACGCAGCTCCACAGGAACATGACCGTGTGCTTCCATGACGAGGACAGATTCAGAGTCGACTCATAATTATGAGTTTAAACTTGTAATTGTGACTTTTAAATTCGTAATTGTGACTTTTAATCTCAAATTAATCATTTTTAATCTCGTAATTGTGACTTTTAAACTCGTAATTGTGACTTTCTGAGAGGCTTTTATTTTTTGTGTTGAAGTCCCCAGGATCATGTTGAGCAGGGTCACAGGTCACAGGTCACAGGTCAAAGGTCAGAGTGAGGAGCCTGACAGCAGCAGGTGTGTTGGGGGTCAGGGGTCAGGGGTCGGGGGTCACCTGTGCAGAGGTGGCGGCTCCTCTTCGGTGCCCGGTGCTCACGGTCAGTAAATACTGATATTTATCAGACGGGTCATTATCGGCCAAAACCGTCACCTTCACCTGGAACCAGAGAAAAGAACCAGGACTGAACCAGGACTGAACCAGGTCTAAACCAGGTCTACAGCAGGACTAAAGTACCTTGCGTGAGTCGCGTCGGTCCTGGCGTCGTGCCCACAGGAGCAGGAGGGCGTAGAGGAGGAAGAGCGCCCCCACCAGGCAGACCACCACCGGGTTCTGGGTGAAGGTCCCGAACAGTTCTGCCGAGCGAGACGGGTCCACCAGGTTCGGAACCACGAAGAACGAGCCGCCGAAGAAGGTCAGGTGATCACAGAGACACTGGGTCTGTGCCAGCGTGGTGCCCGCGCCCACCTGCGGGCACAAGGACCAAACCAGGACTGAACCAGGACTAAACCAGGACTAAACCAGGACTAAACCAAGACCAAACCAGGACTAAACCAGGACTAAACCAGGACTGAACCAGGACTGAACCAGGACTAAACCAGGACTAAACCAGGACTAAACCAGGACTAAACCAGGACTAGACTTGTAGACCCCGTCCCTCAGGTGCCGTCCCGTGTGTCAGGGTCCCTCTCGTACCCTGCAGCCGTCCGTGCTCCAGTCCTTCAGACTCTCGTTCCAGAAGTTGCACCGGGTCGACACGAGTGTGATGTTCAGAGTGGAGTTTATGGACTTGACTCCAGGACCCACCAGGGGGCGAACCAGCAGGAAGAGACGCCCCGAGCGCCCGCCCAGATCCTCGGGCTCCAGCACCCACGAGTACCTCTCACCTGCACACACCGAGTCACATCGAGTCACACC
>NW_026570970.1:637857-640357 GCF_026225935.1 Boleophthalmus pectinirostris | reverse complement strand
GCACCTGCCCCAGAGACGAGAGGCCCCCAGGAACCTCCAGCACCTGTCAGACACACACAGCACCTGTCAGGACACACACAGCACCTGTCAGGACACACACGCACCTGTCAGACAAACACAGCACCTGTCAGACACACACAACACCTGTCAGATACACACAACACCTGTCAGGACACACACAGCACCTGTCAGGACACACACAGCACCTGTCAGACACACACAGCACCTGTCAGGACACACACGCACCTGTCAGACAAACACAGCACCTGTCAGACACACACAGCACCTGTCAGGACACACACAGCACCTGTCAGATACACACAACACCTGTCAGATACACACAACACCTGTCAGATACACACGGCACCTGTCAGACACACACGGCACCTGTCAGACACACACGGCACCTGTCAGACACACACGGCACCTGTCAGACACACACGGCACCTGTCAGACACACACGGCACCTGTCAGACACACACATAGCACCTGTCAGACACACACAGCACCTGTCAGGACACACACAGCACCTGTCAGACACACACAGCACCTGTCAGGACACACACAGCACCTGTCACACACACATAGCACCTGTCAGACACACAGCACCTGTCAGACTCACACAGCACCTGTCAGACACACACAGCACCTGTCAGGACACACACAGCACCTGTCAGACACACACAGCACCTGTCAGGACACACACAGCACCTGTCAGACACACATAGCACCTGTCAGACACACACAGCACCTGTCAGGACACACACAGCACCTGTCAGACACACACAGCACCTGTCAGGACACACATAGCACCTGTCAGACACACACAGCACCTGTCAGGAGAGAGTTTTGTGTCATGTTTTTGTGTATTTTTGGAGAATTGTCGTGTGGAAGCTTGGGGGGCGGAGCCTTGTACAGACTCTACAGAAGGTGGTGGAGTTTGTGGAGTTTGTGGAGTTTGTGGAGTTTGTGGAGTTTGTGGAGTTTGTGGAGTTTGTGGAGTTTGTGGAGTTTGTGGAGTTTGTGGAGTTTGAGGAGTTTGTGGAGTTTGTGGAGTTTGTGGAGTTTGAGGAGTTTGTGGAGTTTGTGGAGCTCTGGGAGTTCTGGGAGTTCTGGGCGCGGTGAGTCGCGCGGCGAGTTGGACCCTCACACTGACCTTGGCCGTGACGGCGCCGGACGCTCTGAAGGCGCCGTTCTTCGCCGTCACGTTCACCGTCACGCTCCAGTTTAGCCCCGCCTCCCCCAACGGCAGGAAGAGAGACGAGACCGCGCCCCCCCCACAGCGAAGGGTCCTGCCTGAAACAGACGGGAGGGAGGGCATCTGACACACTGAAGGAGAGAGGGAGGAGCAGGAGGAGCAGGAGGAGCAGGAGGAGCAGGAGGAGGTGTAGAGGAGGAGGAGGAGGAGGAGGAGGAGGTGTAGAGGAGGAGGAGGAGGTGTAGAGGAGCAGGAGGAGGTGTAGAGGAGCAGGTACCGGCGCTGGTCTTGTAGCAGTACTTGCAGCTCGGGGAGCAGCTCTGGGGGGACGAGCAGCTGATGTTGAAAACCTGGAGGATGGTTCCAGACGAGGGCGACACGGAGCAGAAGAGCCCAGAAGAGGAGCTCGAGTCTGGGCCAGAGGTCGAGGGAGGAGTGGGCGTCGGGCTGGAGCTCTGCAGCGTCAAGGAGACGAACTGAGGAACTGGATCCTCTGAAGAACACGAGAACATGAGAACATGAGAACATGAGAACGTGAGAACATGAGAACATGAGAACACAAGAACACGAGAACATGAGAACATGAGAACATGAGAACATGAGAACATGAGAACACGAGAACATGAGAACATGAGAACGTGAGAACATGAGAACATGAGAACACAAGAACACGAGAACATGAGAACATGAGAACATGAAAACACGAAAACGTGAGAACATGAGAACATAAAAAAAGAACATAATAAGATAAGAACTGCAGGAGGAGGAGGAGGGTGGTCTCACCTGTCGTCAGGACCACCCTGAGCACCTGTCCTCTCACCTGTCGTCAGGACCACCCTGAGCACCTGTCCTCTCACCTGTCGTCAGGACCACCCTGAGCACCTGTCCTCTCACCTGTCGTCAGGACCACCCTGAGCACCTGTCCCTGCTCTCGGGCCTCTGTGACCCAGGACTGCAGCACTGTGAAGGTGGAGCCTGCGCTCTGCAGCAACCTCAGAGGACGAGACCCCGACTCCACGAAACAACTACGAGTCTCCTCCTGAAACACACAACACACACACACAATTACACACAACACACAACACAAACACACACACAATTACACACAACACACACACACAATTACACACAACACACAACACAACACACACACACAATTACACACAACACACACACACACACACACACACACACACACACACACACACACACACACACACACACAAACACACAACACACAACACAAACACACACACAATTACACACAACACACACACAATTACACACAACACACACACACAA
>NW_026570970.1:625357-632857 GCF_026225935.1 Boleophthalmus pectinirostris | reverse complement strand
GGGAGCAGCCGGAGACACAGGTGAGACTGAAGAGGAGGTCAGAGGTCAGAGAGGGACCGACGCACACCTGACCCCGCCCACAAACACACCTGACCACGCCCACACACACACCTGACCACGTCCACAAACACACCTGACCCCGCCCACAAACACACCTGACCCCGCCCACAAACACACCTGACCCCGCCCACACACACCTGACCACGTCCACAAACACACCTGACCCCGCCCACAAACACACCTGACCCCGCCCACACACACACCTGACCACGTCCACAAACACACCTGACCCCGCCCACAAACACACCTGACCCCGCCCACAAAACACACCTGACCCCGCCCACACACACCTGACCACGTCCACAACACACCTGACCCCGCCACAAACACACCTGACCCCGCCCACAAACACACCTGACCCCGCCCACACACACACCTGACCACGCCCACACACACACACACACACCTGACCACGCCCACACACACACCTTACCCCGCCCACAAACACACCTGACCCGCTTACACACACCTGACCCGCCCACACACACACTGACCCCGCCCACACACACACCTGACCCCCGCCCACACACACACCTGACCCCGCCCACAAACACATCTGACCCCGCCCACAAACACACGTCAGATACATTCCTGTTTGAAGACCTGGTTCAGTCCTGGTTTAAATAGATAATTATAAGGAGAAACATCTGAGGAGAACATGTTTGGAGATTTCTGAGTGTGGTGTTCTGATTGGCCCCTCCCCGCCGGCGCCGCGCTCTGATTGGCCCGTACCTGAGCGTGTCGGAAGGCGTGGCGTTGAGGCCCACACAGATGCTGCTGCTGCTCGTCTCCTCGTTGGTGCTGACGGAGAAAATTCTGAACCAATATTTATAGAAGAGCAGAGGGTCCGGCAAGCAGGAGGAGGAGACCACGAAGGAACCTCCTCCCTCGTGTGAGCCCTGACACCTGCACGGAGAACCTGAGAACGAGAAGAACATCAGAGGAGGAGAGGAGGTCAGCAGGAGATCAGGAGGAGGAGAGGAGAAGACCAGGAGGAGGTCAGGAGGAAGAGGAGGAAGGAGGTCAGGAGGAGAAGGTGAAGAGGAGGAGAGGAGGATGAGGTGTCTCACCGCAGGACCACTCGTGCCTCCTGTTGTTGTTCTCCAGCTGAGCTCCTCCTCTCACAGACAGCGTCACCTCCTGACTCCTCTGAGGAACCACGGCCGCAGGAGACGCAGACAGTTCCACGCTGGAGCGCAGCACCCGGAGCAGCGTCTGCAGAGAGCGCCCCCGTCAGGACACCACGAGTTACTCTTCAATATGAGCTCAGCTTTGAGTCAAACATCAGGAACATCACTAAACCTGATTTTATCTTCTACAAGTATGACCAGAGTCAAGACATTTCTCCCTCGAGTCACAGCAGCGTCACTGTAAACTGTTGATCACTGTAAAGCTCTCCTCTCTGAACTTACACAGAAAACTACAGAAAACTCCTCCAAAACTCTGCAGCTGCTGAGGAGCAGGAGGAGAACATCACCCCTGGACTGGAGTTTGTGCTCTGGCTCCTTTGAGCTTCAGGACAGATTTAAAAGTTCTTTTATTGGTTTATAAAACTCTTCAAGGTTTATTTATCCATCCTCCATGTTCTTCTTCTTCTCTGGGATCGGGTCTCGAAGCATCAGTCTGAACAGAGACTCCCAGACTTCCTTCACCCCAGACACTTCCTCCAGCTCCTCCAGTGGGACCTGAGGTGTTCCCAGTCCAGTCCAGAGACATGGTCCCTCCAGTGTGTCCTGGGTCTCCTCCTCCCGGTGGGACATGAACACCTCCTGAGGGACACGTCCAGGAGACGTCAGAACAGACGTCCTCCCCTCAGACGCTCCTCTCCACGTGGAGGAGCAGCGGCTCTACTCCGAGCTCCTCACATGTGACCGAGCTCCTCTCCACGTGCAGGAAGTATCGAGGTTTGTATCGTATCGGTAACTTCTTAATGACCCCAGTCCTGACTGTGACTGTTTCTACTACTCACAGTATTATTAAAGTACTCACAGTATTATTAAAGTACTCACAGTATTATTAAAGTACTCACAGTATTATTAAAGTACTCACAGTATTATTAAAGTACTCACAGTATTATTAAAGTACTCACAGTATTATTAAAGTACTCACAGTATTATTAAAGTACTCACAGTATTATTAAAGTACTCACAGTATTATTAAAGTACTCACAGTATTATTAAAGTACTCACAGTATTATTAAAGTACTCACAGTATTATTAAAGTACTCACAGTATTATTAAAGTACTTACAGTATTATTAAAGTACTTACAGTATTATTAAAGTACTCACAGTATTATTGTGGTGAATCTGAATCTCTGCAGCAGAAAAACTGTTGAACGCTGAAACCCTCAAGAACTGCACAGCTGAAACACAAAAAGTCCCAGTTCAGTCCTGGTCCAGTCCTGGTTCAGTCCTGGTTCAGTCCTGGTTTAGTCCTGGTTTAGTCCTGATCCAGTCCTGGTCCAGTCCTGGTCCAGTCCTGGTCCAGTCCTGGTTCAGTCCTGGTTTAGTCCTGGTTTAGTCCTGGTTTAGTCCTGATCCAGTCCTGGTCCAGTCCTGGTCCAGTCCTGGTCCAGTCCTGGTCCAGTCCTGGTTTACCTCGCACGTGGGGTCCAAAGGTGTAGACCTGGTTAGTCCCGGTCAGGACTCTGGTCTCGAGGTAAGTCTGGTTCAGAGTCTGGATGTAGACCCAGATCTGAGCCGGATTTCCCTGCTCCACGGAGACGTTCAGGGTGAAGGGGGCGTCCTGGAGCTCTGAGCCCACGACCGAGGCCTTCAGCTGGGCAAGAGGCTCCAGCACACACACCTGAGAGGAGAGACCGGGTTTAGACCGGGTTTAGTCTGGGTTTAGTCTGGGTTTAGACCTGGTTTAGATCATTGACAGGACACGGTTAGTGGACTCTACTCTCTGCTGAGTTGTCGGTCGTGTTTTTTGCGTAAAGTCGCCTCGTCAAACACAAACTGCACAAAAACTACACCAGTCGTTTGTGTTTCGTTTGTGCTGCAGAAAGTTTGTTTTTTTGATTCTGGGCCTCAGTTATTTACAGTTTTATTTTGGGCAGGTGACGTCTTTTGTCTTTCGGGTTCATCCCTCCACAGACGCTGCTCTGTGTCTCAAGGGCGTCCGTCCCTGTGCTGTTGTTTTCTTAGACTTGATGAAGACTTTGACTCTGCTCCAGGTTCACTCAGTTCAACAGAGTTTCACCTCGAGTTCGTCCCACAGGAAACAGAGTCTGGGAGCTGATGGTGTAAAGTCTCAGTCGTCCAGTGAGGTTCATTTGGTCTTCTGATATTTTATATTAGGTTCTTTTTTCATACCTGACAGTTTGGACTGGTCACTCTCGCTCTTCCTCAGAGTCACGTGATGTTTCTGTGACGTGTTCGGTCAGATGATTTAAACAGGTTTTGTCTCTGTCTTCCTACCGGTGGAGGCAGGACGACAGCGCCACCTGCAGTCGAAACTGTCAGGTATGAAAACAAACTGGTCTGAAAAAAGAATCTAATAACGTAAAATCTCAGTGTTTGGTTTGTGATGTTGGAGTCTCACAGGGGTCAGTCCACCTCATGTCTCCGCTCAGTTTCATTTCTCTCCAGCTCCAGATCAGGAATCAGAAAACACTCGACGATTTGAAGAACCCCAAAAGTTGTAGACGTCGCACTGACCGATCATCTGTGAGCTGTGAGGTCATGACGTGGTCTTGGTGGCGTCTGTCTGTGTCCCTTTTGTGTTTCAGCACAACAGTAAACAAAACGTCGAGATGATGTAAACCAGGAGAGTCAAACTCATGTTGTTCTGGGGGTCGTGTCCAACCGACTTTGATCCAAAGTGTCCGGATCAGAAAACTCATGTCATATAAACCCCAAAAATAACAAGAAGTTCAAATATTTGTGCAGAGAAACACAAATCTATTACACAGAATCTTTTTTTAATTGATGAACTCTTTCATTTTACAAAATATTATAATATTATGAACAACCTGAAACTTTAAGAAAAATACAATTTCAACACAAAGTTTGAACATGAACTTGTCTGTAAACAGGAATAAGTCCATTTTTGTTGTAAAATCCTGCACTCGGCTCCACTTTTCTCATGTTGGACATTTTTCTGATGAGGGTGTCACGGTCAACAGTCAAAACGATCGTCCTTTAAGAGCGTTTGGAAAGAGACAAGTCTTCATTTGTGCTGCTCTGGTGGGAGGGGCCACGTACAGAGACTCTGCTCTGGTGGGAGGGGCCACGTACAGAGACGCTGGAGACGCTGCTGTGATAAACACCACAGAAAATTAACACCATTTTAATAGAAAATATCATTCAAATAGTTTTATAGGAAATCAGCCCGAGCGCCAGATTAAAGGTCTTTGAGGGCCGGATCTGGCCCCCGGGCCGTATGTTTGACACCTGTGATGTAGACGAAGACAAACATTTCCCAGATCCCCGAGGATTTAAAGTCTGAACAAAGAGAATGTTTGGTGAATTTGATCTCGGGGAAAGTCGTTATTGTTCTTCTTCCTACAGGATTTGGAGCTTTACAAACGTCACGACCAAACAGCAGCGACTGGTTCAATAAAAAAAGTCCCGCCTCCTGTCGAGTGAACGAATCCTTAATGCTGCAGGTCACATGGTTTACACCAAGTGAAACTGACTCAGGAATCAGACTAATCAGTCCTTGGGCCACAGTTATTCTCTGTTTTCATCAATGATTTTCCAAATGTTTGTCCAAATTTTCACAGATGTTTGCGGACAATGTAATCATCTACGCTCAAGCCAAAAGCTTTCAGTTGTTGATGACCTCACAGTTGTTGATGACCTCACAGTTGTTGATGACCTCACAGTTGTTGATGACCTCACAGTTGTTGATGACCTCACAGTTGTCGTGTCGTTGGTGCATTTCTGGCTCAAGGATTCGTGCCTCTTGTTAAACACCACAAAATCTATGTCTGTGTGTCTCAAAACGTCACATCGAACTGAAGCAACCAAATGAAAAAATAATCGTGATAATGATTTTTTCCATAATCGAGCGACTCTACTATTGGACACTCGTTTTAAGTAAGTAAGTTTCTATCTTTTATGGTTGGAAAGTTCTGCGCGGTTTTGTAAAACATATTTCCAGGTGTCATGTACGAGACCATCAGGCTGGAACGGAGAAGTTTCCTGGGAGCTGCTGATCCTAATTTGACCTACAAAAGAATCATTAATGTCTCCAAAACTAAAGCAGCACAAATTAAACTTTCTGCAGCACAAACGAAACACAAACGATTGACGTAGTTTTCATGTAGTTTGCGTTGGACGAGGCGACTTCACGCAGGTTTGTTCCCGGTACCTGGGTCTCGGGGGCCTCCTCGGCTCCGGTCTCCCTGTCGAGCCAGTGGAGGCTCAGGGAGTGACAGCCCGGCCCCGGCAGGCGCTCCGCGGGCAGGCTCAGGTTGGCAGAGTGGTTAGCCTGGAGCCAGGTCTGGTGTGCGGTCAGGTTGGCAGAGTGGTTAGCCCTCAGGTCGCTGGTCCCGTCCACAACGACCCACACGTCCACGTCCACCTCTGGAAATGAGCAAACGACACGACGACAGACACCAGGTCCATCAAAGCACCAACAGAAATAAAGTTTCAGAGAACATCGATTAGAACCAAAAGATGATTTAGAAAGAAATTTGGAAGAAAAAGGAAATGTTTTAGAGGAGCTCAAGCTGCAGGAAGGTTTGAAGCTCCTGCATCGAGAAGCACAAAGAAAGTTTGGAGTGAGAGAGAAACTTGTGACACTTGGAGGATGCACCATGAAACTTTCCTGAAGTTACTGGATGGACGGACAAAGTCTGGACTTCAGTGACACTGAAACCATCCTGTCGGGATTTAAAAAGACCCGAATAATCGTCTCTGTTCACGCTTACATCACAAACCAGGAAGACGTTTGGAAACATGCGATGAAACGTCCGTGAATGTGCTCAGAGGTCAAATGAAGCCTGCAGACGTATGTGCTGTTTGGAATCATCTGGAGTTTGTCCCTCATCTCGTCTAATCACATGAACCCAGAGCAGTCGGAGGGGAAATGATGAAAACTGAGGTCTGGTTGGAATTGTTGATGAGCCGAACATAACGGAATGACATACAATGACATGGAGACGAAGAAAACCGGGACATTTTCAAATTTTTCCTACATTTTTGTCAGACTTACTCCCACAAACAGAACCCAAAGGAAGTTTGTCATCACATGTTTCCAAACGTCTTCCTGGTTTGTGACGTCAGCGTGAACAGACACGATTCTAACTGAAACCATCCTGTCGGGATTCAGAAAGACCCAAGAATTCTAACTGGAACTGATGCTGAGTCTGAGTTTATGTGACGACGTTTGAACAGAAAACGCAAAAGTGTCACATCTTCACTTTTTATTCTGCGTTTAGACGAGTGTTTTCAGGAGGAAATCTGCTGCATACAGAGACATTAAAGTGTGTGGAATTGGATTGTGTGCCAGGTTTGTGTGTCATGTTTGTATGTGACGTAAACTCGTACACGACCTGAGCACACGTGACTAGAGTTTTGCGTCTTGGGCAGTGCAGACGAAAACACTACAGCGGCGTCATTAAACTTTTACACTCTGTAGGCTGGGTTCAGATTTTTGCGTTTTTAAACCCCAAAAACACCATCACCGTCTAAAAGAAAGACACTTCCCATAAAATATGTTTGTAATTTTTACGTGTTTAAATGTTCTCGTGTAAACAGACTCTGAGTCTGAGTCTGACGACAGCGACACAGAAGAGTTTGTGTCGCTCTGTTTCCCTCCGGAGGTCGAGGTCGAGTTGTTCAGAAGTGACACGAGGATGAAGAACTGAAGTGATTTAGTGATTTGGAGGGAAACGGAGAGTTTGTTCAACTTGTTCTGTTGTTTCTAGTTTATCTGTCAAATATGTGACAGTGTGAACAGTCTGTTCTTCTCTTCTGTTGTTTTTACTACAACTTCACTTTACACAGGAAATGTCCCGTCATGATCTCTCAGTTTATCAAACACATTTACCACAAAAAGTGACACTTTTATATGTTTTATTAAATGTTTTGGCTGGAGCGACTTATACTCCAGATAATACGGTACTTCTCCCTGTCACAAACCCTGACTGTTCTTCATCTCTGTCAAATATTTTGTTGTTTAAAAGGGCGACTGGCTCCAGTTTTCTAGATTTAGTTGAACCTTTTTGGGTTTAGGGCTTCATTTAATAAGTTCTTGTCTCAGTGATGTTGGAAAATGACCTTGTGTGAAAGCTTCTTCAGAAACCTGCAGAACCAGATTTTGTTTCACGTTATGGCGACTGTGGGAATTATTTTCTGTGTCTTTAGTGTTTCATTCATGTTAAAGGTTGTATAGAGGATTTTTTTAAGGGAAGAGAAATACAGCGACAGTCCTTGTGCGCGTTCAGAATTACTGTTGAAGTTTCCTGTCTAGAAGTAATTCAGCGA
>NW_026570970.1:607857-612857 GCF_026225935.1 Boleophthalmus pectinirostris | reverse complement strand
TTAAGTCTTTTTATTGGACACAAATACGAACAATAAACCAGATCAACAAATCTGATTTCTGACAGTGAAACATGAGAGTTTGTTTGTCTGTGTCGTTCAGCTCTGGAGTAAAATCTTTAGTTATTTGAAGTTGAATGACGTGAACACACCCGACCGCACCGCGTTTCCTTTTATGAAACGCTGAAGCTCAGAGTTTCACTTCCTCTTTTCGCTGCAGTACACGTTCTTCTCCACCAGACGGCGCCTTTACTCCGACACAGAGCGACACCCTGAGGCCTCGTCCACGTCACGACTCGACCGACGGACGGAGGGACGACACACGGCCCCGGGAGGAGCACGGTGTCCTGTTCACACTCGGTTAGGTCCAATAAAGCCAAACCCTGACCCCTGACCTCTGACCCTGACCCCTGACCCTGACGTTTGACCCCTGACCTCTGACCCCTGTCCTCTCCGGTCTGACACGTGTTTGTTTGGATCCGAGTCGTGGGTTTGGTGTTTGCACTCGGGGATCAGACTTTAGACGTCAGTTGTGTAAAAGTTCAGCTCTTTGTGAGTTTGGGCAGAGTCCAGACTCAGATCTGAACGTCAAATAAAACTCGACTAGAGACGAAAAACAAACGACTGAAACACACATGTGTTTTTTAGATGAATCCAAAGCATCTGACAGGATGAATCACCAGAAACTATTTATGAAGATGATTCAAAAGGATGTGCCCAAATACAGTCCCTGACAAAAGTCCTGTTGTTTATCCATTTTGTAGAAACAAAAGCTTATAACCTGATTTTAAATTAATCGATTGGTTTTAGAAATGTCTCATATGAAGCTAAAACCCTCCCAAATTATGATCAATAAACTAAAATAAATGTTCTTCACTGAAGAAAGATTGATCATTTAATGAACACAGAAAGGTCAGATTTTGACAGACAAAAGTCTTGTGGCCTTGTCATATGATGCACCAATCCTAGATTACAGCCTCACCTGTGATCAGTTACTGATCAATCAGTTAGTGTTTGTGTATAAAAAGAACCCAGCAGAACCAGACCTTCACATCAACTGCAACTTGACCTCTGACAACATGCCTCAGATCCACCCTGAGACCAAAGCCTTAATTATCAAGAGGCTGAAGACCAGATCCACTGCTGAGGTGGTGACACCTTCAATGTGTCTCAGCGTCAAGTACAAAGAAGAAGAAAAAGATCTGAAATGACTGGAGATGTTTTTGACAAGCCCAGGTCCAGCAGACGCCGCAAGACAACTGCTCTGGAGGAAAATCCAAGGCCCCTTTTCCACTGCAGCAGACTCCACCAGGTCTGGTCACCTCAAGTCCCAAAATCTGACCTTTCTGTGTTCATTAAATGATCAATGTTTCTTCAGTGAAGCAAATTTATTGTAGTATATTGAACATAATTTGGGAGGGTTTTATCTTTCATATGAGACATTTCTAAAACCAATCGATTAATTGAAAGTCAAGTTATAAACTTTTGTTTCTATAAAATGGATAAACAACAAGACTTTTGTCAGGGACTGTACATTGTGTATTTTTTGATGTAGTGTATGAAAAGCAGACGGTGCAGATTAAACGGGGAAACAGTGTGTCGGCCCCGTTTAGGTTCAGCAATGGGGTCAGACGGGAGGATTCTGTCCCCAGTTTTATTTAATTTGTATTTAGATGAATTGTCAACAAAGATTAAACATCTAAAACTGGTTGTGTGGCTGGAAATCTTGTTGTGAATCATTTCATGTTTGCAGATGATTTGGTTATTTTCAGTCTGAGCACCTCTGGTCTCCAGCAGCTCCTCAACTTCTGTTCATCTCACGGTGTGGAGCAGGATTTAAAGTATAAAACAACCAAGAGTCTGGTCATGACCTGTAGGACCAGAGAAGATAAACACATGGGATTTCGTGACTTTTGACTGACAAATGTTGTGTTGTCTGTTAGAACAAAAATGAGGACAGATGATGATGATGATGATGATGATGATGATGATGATGATGATGACAGTGTAGACGCTCTGTGCTCAGGCAAATCCTCTTCTGTGTAAGTTTGGTTCTTGTACAAATGATGTCAAGTTGTTCTTGTTTAAATCATATTGTTCACTGTTGCACATTTCACCTCTGGACTCATTATAAAAAAGCCAGTTTGCACAGACTGCAGGTGTTTCCACTGAGGCTTTACGGAGCTTTTGAGGAGCCACGATGGACGAGTACGACTGAGATGTTTGTTTCTGCACGAGTGAAAACTTTACAAGCTGCAGACTTTTAATGAACAGTTTTATCTGCAGACTGAACAAATCAGACAATTAAATAATAATGTCGCTCACAAATCTGAGATTCAGTGCAATAAGATCAAAGTCCAACATGTGGAGACTCTGGTGAGGTTCTTTTAAAAACATGAACGTTTATTGTTTTGTTTTGTCACTGTCCTTGTCTGTTTTTTAAATGGACCATGAGTCCAGAATAAAGATGATGATGATGATGATGACAAAACAGACATTTATTCAGCTTTAAAATCAGAATAAAACACCGACACCAGGAGCTCGAGGAAAGATCTCACGACCTGAACACACCTCAGGAGACTGAACCAGGAGGACGTGACAGCACGTTCTTAAAGATCAATTTTATTCTTTGATTTTGAGTTTACAGATTTAAGAACAAAAAAAAATACATAAAAAGTTGTGTTTGTTCAAAACAGAAACTGAACAGAACCAAAAAGAGAAAAAGAGAGAAAACTGAGAAACTGGTTTAAGGGTCTGGAGGTCCTGGACTCTTGGACTCTTGGACTCTTGGACGCTGGGACTTTGGTCTTGGGGAGTTTGAGCGAGAGGAAGAGCGTCTCAGTCGAATCGCTCGTACTGAGACGTCTGACGAACTCGAGGAATCATGTCCAACAACAACCTGAGAGAAAAGAGAAGAAGAAGAAAAGAGAAAAGAGAAGAGAAGAAGAGAAGAGAGACAGAGGGAAGAAGAAGAGAAAGATAAACATAAGTTAAAGTTAAAAAGCGACACATGAACCTTAAACCTGAACAAGACTAAACCACAAACACACAACATCTGTGTGTGTGTTGTCTGTATGTTGTGTGTTATGTTTTGTGTGTGTGTTGTGTGTATTGTGTATTGTGTGTTGTGTGTGTTGTGTGTGTTGTGTGTTGTGTGTTGCTGTGTGTGTTGTGTTGTGTGTTGTGTTGTGTGTGTGTCTGTGTGTGTTGTGTTGTGTTTTGTGTGTTGTGTGTGTGTGTGTGTGTGTGTGTGTGTGTGTGTGTGTGTGTGTTGTGTGTGTTGTTGTGTGTGTGTGTTGTGTGTGTGTGTGTGTGTGTGTGTGTGTGTGTGTTGTGTGTTGTGTGTGTGTGTGTGTGTGTTGTGTTTTGTGTTGTGTGTGTGTGTCTGTGTGTGTGTTGTGTTGTGTTTGTGTGTTGTGTGTGTGTTGTGTGTGTGTGTGTGTGTTTTGTGTGTGTGTGTGTTGTGTGTGTGTGTGTGTGTTGTGTGTCTGTGTGTGTTGTGTTGTGTGTTTGGTACTTGATGCCGTAGGTGAGGATGACGACGCTGATCAAGACGCCGAAGGTTCCGTCCAAAAACCAAACGTCCGGATGATTCCGGAAAACGAGAGCAGCGAGAAGAATCGAGAAGCCCATGAGCGCCCCCACCAACGAGTTAAAACCTACACACAACACAACACACACAACACAACACAACGCACAACACATGAACGCCCTGAGTTGCTTGTATTGTGATGTCAGTGTGTGCACATGTTCGAAGTGTTTAACATTAAATATAAAATCACGTGTTAAATATTCATCACAAATATTTTCAAGCCTCAAACTGAACAGCTCAAATTAATGTTTCAGTGATTAAACTGAAACTTCACGAGTGGAAATCATCAACTCCACCGTCGTTTATGAACTGTCTGAATGAAAAGAGCTGAAAATAAACATCATCAACAAAATCAGGCAAAATCAGCAAAATCAAAATCAGGCAAAATCAGCTAAATCAAAATCAGGCAAAATCTAAATCAGGCAAAATCTAAATCAGGCAAAATCATGCAAAATCAAAATCAGGCAAAAACAAAATCAGGCAAAATCAAAATCAGGCAAAATCATGCAAAATCTAAATCTGGCACAATCAAAATCAGGCAAAATCAAAATCTGTCAAAATCAGCTAAATCAAAATCAGGCAAAATCAAAATCAGGTGAAATCAGCTAAATCAAAATCAGGCAAAATCAAAATCAGGCAAAATCATGCAAAATCAAAATCAGGCACAATCAAAATCAGGCAAAATTAAAATCAGGCAAAATCAGGAACTGGACTCATACTTCAAAATCTGCTCCACATTTGTGACTTCAGTAAGTTCAAGTTTTTATTCTCTGTTTTTAGACTTTTTACACAATTTTACATTTGAAGGATTGAAAATATTTGTGCTGAATATTCAAAAGGAATTTTTTTTTTTTTTTTTTTTGAAACACTTTGAAAAAGTTCACCTAAAAGTGTTGAGTTCAGCAGGATTTAAATGTCTAAATCTGATGATGTTCTTGAGTTTTTACACTCCGGTGTGTGGTGTGAGGAAAGATGGCAATGTGTTGTCGTGGCAGCGTGTCGTGGTGGGCGTGTCGTCATGTCATCATGTTGTCATGGCGGTGTGTTGTCATGGTTACCGTCGGTGATGAGGGCGCGACTCGTCAGAACTCGACCCAGGAACATTTTGAATACGGCCAAAACAGAACAGAGCGCCCCACTGAGGACAGAGACGCACAACAGGAAGTCATCCTGAAACACACAACACACAACATGTGACGCACAATACACACACACTGTACACACACAAGCACACACAGACACTACACACACTACACATACATACAAACATACACACACACACACACACACTACACATACAAACATACACACACACTATACACACACAAGCACACACAGACATACACACACTACACATACAAACATACAGACACACTTCACACACCATACACACACTACACATACAAACGTA
>NW_026570970.1:604357-607357 GCF_026225935.1 Boleophthalmus pectinirostris | reverse complement strand
GATCTAATGTTCTACTGTTCTACTGATCTAATGTTCTAATGTTCTACTGTTCTAATGTTCTACTGTTCTACTGTTCTACTGATCTAATGTTCTACTGTTCTAATGTTCTACTGATCTAATGTTCTACTGTTCTACTGATCTAATGTTCTACTGTTCTACTGTTCTAATGTTCTAATGTTCTTATGTTCTAATGTTCTACTGATCTAATGTTCTAACTGTTCTACTGATCTAATGTTCTACTGATCTAATGTTCTACTGATCTGTTGTTCTACTGTGTGTGTTCTGGGGCTGTAAATTGGATTAAATGGGCACAACATCGAGAGTCTGAAATTTATAACGACGTAAAACCTGAGAACCACCTGCCCAGACTGTGTGTCAGGTGCCCCCTGTGTGTGTCAGGTGCCCCCTGTGTGTGTCAGGTGTCATCCCTGTGTGTCAGGTGTTGTCTCTGTGTGTCAGGTGCCCCCTGTGTGTCAGGTGTCGTCTCTGTGTGTCAGGTGCCCCCTGTGTGTGTCAGGTGCCCCCTGTGTGTCAGGTGCCCCCTGTGTGTGTCAGGTGTCATCCCTGTGTGTCAGGTGCCCCCTGTGTGTCAGGTGTCGTCCCTGTGTGTGTCAGGTGTCGGCCCTGTGTGTCAGGTGTCGTCCCTGTGTGTCAGGTGTCGTCTCTGTGTGTGTCAGGTGTCGTCCCTGTGTGTGTCAGGTGTCGTCTCTGTGTGTCAGGTGTCGTCTCTGTGTGTGTCAGGTGTCGTCTCTGTGTGTCAGGTGTATCTCTGTGTGTCAGGTGTCGTCTCTGTGTGTCAGGTGTCGTCCTGTGTGTGACAGGTGTCGTCCCGGTGTGTGTCAGGTGTCGTCCTGTGTGTGTCAGGTGTCGTCCTCTGTGTGTCAGGTGTCGTGCTCTGTGTGTCAGGTGTCGTCCTGTGTGTGTCAGGTGTCGTCCTGTGTGTGTCAGGTGTCGTCTCTCTGTGTGTCAGTGTCGTCTGTGTGTCAGTGTGTCTCTGTGTGTCAGGTGTCGTCCTGGTGTCTGTGTGTGTCAGGTGTCGTCCCGGTGTGTGTCAGGTGTCGTCCTGTGTGTGTCAGGTGTCGTCTCTCTGTGTGTCAGGTGTCGTCTCTGTGTGTCAGGTGTCGTCTCTGTGTGTCAGGTGTCGTCTCTGTGTGTCAGGTGTCGTCCCGGTGTGTGTCAGGTGTCGTCCCTGTGTGTCAGGTGTCGTCTCTGTGTGTGTCAGGTGTCGTCCTGTGTGTGTCAGGTGTCGTCTCTGTGTGTGTCAGGTGTCGTCCCTGTGTGTCAGGTGTCGTCTCTGTGTGTGTCAGGTGTCGTCTCTGTGTGTCAGGGTTTGTGTGTGTCTGTGTGTGTCAGGTGTCGTCCCGGCGTGTGTCAGGTGTCGTCCTTGTGTGTCAGGTGTCGTCTCTCTGTGTGCCAGGTGTCGTCTCTGTGTGTCAGGTGTCGTCCCTGTGTGTGTCAGGTGTCGTCCCGGTGTGTGTCAGGTGTCGTCCTTGTGTGTCAGGTGTCGTCCCTGTGTGTCAGGTGTCATCTCTGTGTGTGTCAGGTGTCGTCCCTGTGTGTGTCAAGTGTAGTCTCTGTGTGTGTCAGGTGTCGTCTCTCTGTGTGTCTGTGTGTCGTCTCTGTGTGTCAGGTGTCGTCCTGTGTGTGTCAGTGTGTCGTCCCGGTGTGTGTCAGGTGCTCTGTGTGTGTCAGGTGTCGTCCCTGTGTGTGTCAGGTGTCGTCCCTGTGTGTGTCATGTGTGTCAGTGTCGTCTGTGTGTCAGGTGTCGTCTGTGTGTCAGGTGTGTGTGTGTCAGGTGTCGTCTCTGTGTGTGTGTCGTGTGTGTCGTCCCTGTGTGTCAGTGTGTGTCGTCTCTGTGTGTGTGTCAGGTGTGTCAGGTGTCGTCTGTGTGTGTCAGGTGTCGTCCTGTGTGTGTCAGTGTGTCAGGTGTCGTCTCTGTGTGTGTCAGGTGTCGTCTCTGTGTGTCAGGTGTCAGGTGTCGTCTCTGTGTGTGTGTCATGTGTGTCAGGTGTCTCTGTGTGTGTCAGTGTGTCAGGTGTCAGGTGTCTGTGTGTGTCAGGTGTCAGGTGTCGTCTCTGTGTGTCAGGTGTCGTCCCTGTGTGTGTCAGGTGTCAGGTCTCTCTGTGTGTCAGTGTGTCGTCTCTGTGTGTCAGGTGTCGTCTCTGTGTGTGTGTGTGTCAGGTGTGTCCTGTGTGTGTGTGTGTCGTGTCTCTTGTGTGTCAGGTGTCTCTCTGTGTGTCAGGTGTCGTCTCTGTGTGTCAGTGTGTGTCAGGTGTCGTCTGTGTGTCAGGTGTGTCCTCTGTGTGTCAGGTGTCGTCTCTGTGTGTCAGGTGTCGTCCCCTGTGTGTCAGGTGTGTGTGTCAGGTGTCTCTGTGTGTGTCAGGTGTCGTCTCTGTGTGTGTCAGTGTCGTCTCGTGTGTGTCAGGTGTCGTCCCTGTGTGTGTCAGGTGTCGTCTCTGTGTGTGTCAGGTGTCGTCTCTGTGTGTCATGTGTCGTGTCTGTGTGTGTCAGTGTCGGTGTGTCCTCTGTGTGTCAGGTGTGTCCCGGTGTGTGTCAGGTGTCGTCTGTGTGTCAGGTGTCTCCTGTGTGTCAGGTGTCGTCTCTGTGTGTCAGGTGTCGTCCCGTGTGTGTCAGGTGTCAGGTGTCCTGTGTGTCAGGTGTCGTCTGTGTGTGTCAGGTGTCTGTGTGTGTCAGGTGTCGTCTCTGTGTGTGTCAGTGTGTGTCGGTGTCGTCTCTCTGTGTGTCAGGTGTGTCTGTGTGTGTCTGTCGTCCCTGTGTGTCAGGTGTCGTCTCAGTGTGTGTGTGTCAGTGTGTCAGGGTCGTCTCTGTGTGTGTCAGGTGTCGTCTCTGTGTGTGTCAGTGTGTCGTCTCTCTGTGTGTCAGGTGTCAGGTGTCTCTGTGTGTCAGGTGTCGTCCTGTGTGTCAGGTGTGTCTCTGTGTGTCAGGTGTCGTGTGTGTCAGGTGTCGTCCCTGTGTGTCAGTGTCAGGTGTCTCTCTGTG
>NW_026570970.1:594357-596857 GCF_026225935.1 Boleophthalmus pectinirostris | reverse complement strand
TAGATCTGGTTTAGACTCAGTTTAGACCCAGTTTAGACCCGGTTTAGTCCTGGTTTAGTCCTGGTTTAGACTCAGTTTAGACCTGGTTTAGACCTGGTTTAGACCCGGTTTAGTCCTGGTTTAGACCTGGTTTAGACCTGGTTTAGACCCGGTTTAGACCCGGTTTAGACCCGGTTTAGTCCCGGTTTAGACCTGGTTTAGTCCTGGTTTAGACTCAGTTTAGACCTGGTTTAGACCTGGTTTAGACCTGGTTTAGACCCGGTTTAGTCCTGGTTTAGTCCTGGTTTAGACCCGGTTTAGTCCCGGTTTAGACCTGGTTTAGTCCTGGTTTAGTCCTGGTTTAGACCTGGTTTAGTCCTGGTTTAGTCCTGGTTTAGTCCTGGTTTAGACCTGGTTTAGTCCTGGTTTAGACCTAGTTTAGTCCTGGTTCAGATCCTGGTTCAAATCCTGTTTTAGTCCTGGTCCAGTCCTTCTTTAGTCCTGGTTTAGATCCTGATCTGATTCGGTCTCGGTTCATTTTTCTGATTCTGTTTGGATTTTTATTTTTGACATGTGACGATTGTGAAACGAGAAAAACACGAATCAGAATGAGACAGCACTTTCCCCCGACAGGGCGGCACCTGACACCACCTGACACACGGGAGGGCACCTGACACACGGGAGGGCACCTGACACACGGGAGGGCACCTGACACACGGGAGGGCACCTGACACACGGGAGGGCACCTGACACACGGGGAGGGCACCTGACACACGGGAGGGCACCTGACACACGGGAGGGCACCTGGGGTAAAAGCACCTGTCCACTGCACCATGTGACTCAGAGCTCAGGTCATGTGACCTGCATGACTCTGGATCTGAAGACCTGAGATTAACATCCACGTTTAGTCCTGGTCCAGTCCTGTTTTAGTCCTGTTTTAGTCCTGGTTTAGTCCAGGTCAGGCTGGTGTGGACCCTCTTGTCTATGAGAAAAGTTCCGTAGTGCAGCTTTAGATGAGTTCTGCTTTGGTCAGATGTTCCTCAGGTTCTCGTCGGTTCTTCTCTGAGCGTCTGAGTTTGGAGGAAACTTTAATCTTTTATTTCCAGCTCAATACGTCGATGTCGATCTACCAGTCGATCTCTAAGGTCGTGTGTGTAGATCGTCGTGTCTCGTCTCGGACTCGCGTTTGGACTCGCGTTTGGACTCGCGTTTGGACTCGCGTTTGGACTCGCGTTTGGACTCGCGTTTGGACTCGCGTTTGGACTCGCGTTTGGACTCGGTCGTGTCTCTCACTCGAGGTTTGACACTCAACAACTGTGATCATATTTCATTCACTCCAGTTTGGAACTTTAAAAAACAGGTTTAAAAATCTTCCTTCAGTTTTTTCACAGTTTTGTGTAAAGTGCCAGAGGAAGTTCTCTTAAAGAAGAGGTTCTCAAACTGTGGGGGAGGGTCCAGAAAAGGGCACAGAGTTTTTCAGTGCAGTTTGTTTGACTTTGTTTCAGGTCGATCATTTTGACTTGGTCATTTTGTAAGAAGCTCACATGATGAAAAAGTGTGAACACCTCTGGTCTAAACTTTTAAACCCGTCTGAAAACTGAAAGCTCAGATCAAAGTAAGAGACAGAGCAGTGCCTGAAGTTAGCATCACATGACCTGAGGCGCGACCTGAGGCGTGACCTGAGGCGTGTTCTCCAGACCTGTGTGAGCTGATCCTGTGAAGAATGTCCACATGCTGTAGGTCTGAGGATTATCTGAGCATGAGAGACCCTCCTCCTCCTCCCAGGGTCCAGTCCAGGTCTAAACCAGGACTAAACCAGGACTAAACCAGGTCTGAAACAGGGACCAAACTAGAATTGACCAGAACAGGTTTCCATAAACAAAGGGCAGATCTAAACCAGAACTTGGACTTGACCAAACCAGGACTGAACCAACACCAGGACCTCCAGTGATGAGACCTGCTCAGAGGGTCTGGGGTCCCAGTCCTGGTCCAGTCCTGGTTTAGACCTGGTTTAGACCTGGTTTAGTCCTGGTTTTGTCCTCGTGGTGGACCCCCCTACCAGAAAAGTTACAGAGTGCATCTTTAGACCCGACAGAGGGACCCCCCCGCTGACCCCCGCCCCCCTCGGCCCGGGTCCGTGTCCCGCTCGGTTCGGACTCACCGCGCTGCTCCTCGTCGCCGCCTCGGTCCGTCACCTTCATCCCCCCCGCGGTCCGCGCCTCCTCCCCGGGCTCCCCGCGGCTCCAGTGTCCGTTCATCCTCGCTCCCGGCCCGGCCTGCTCCACCGTCAGCTCCGGGGTGGGCTCCAGGCTGGAGGACATCTGCGCGCGAGTTCAGCCCAAGTTTATCCCTCTTTGTTCCGCTTCGGCCCGGGTCAGAGCGTGTCAGACCCGGATCTCCGCGTCATTCTAGAGCGAAATGTCCGTGAGCACCGGGACCCCCGCGCTGCGCACACCGGGGACCGCAGCCTCTCTCCGGGTTCCTCTTCCAGCTCCTGCCGCTGAACCTGACTCCAGACTCC
>NW_026570970.1:576857-589357 GCF_026225935.1 Boleophthalmus pectinirostris | reverse complement strand
CTACTACTACTACTACTACTACTACTACTACTACTACTACTACTACTACTACTACTACTACAGTACTACTACTACTACTACTACTACTACTACACTACTACTACTACTACAGTACTACTACTACTACTACTACAGCTACTACTACTACTACTACTACTACAGACTACTACTACTACTACTACTACTACTACTACTACTACTACTACTACAGTACTACTACTACTACTACTACTACTACTACTACTACTACTACTACTACTACTACTACTAGTACTACTACTACTACTACTTACTACTACTTACTACTACTAGTACTACTACTACTACTACTACTACTACTACTTACTACTACTACTACTACTACTACTACTACTACTACTTACTTACTACTACTACTACTGTACTACTACTACTACTACTACTACTACTACTACTAACTACTACACTACTACTACTACTACTACTACACTACTACTACTACTACTACTACTACTACTACTACTGTTATTATTCTTCCTTCTACTTTTCTACATAAATTGACTTTGTTTGTTTGTTGTCGTCAGGAGTCACTGTGCAGGCGCTGTCCACTGTCCCTGTCATGTTCAACTACTGGGTACTGCACCTGACACACACAGGGACGCACCTGACACACACGGGGACGCACCTGACACACGGGGGACGCACCTGACACACACACCTGGACACTGAACACACGCACCTGACACACACGGGGACGCACCTGACACACGCGGGGACGCACCTGACACACAGGGACTGCACCTGACACACACGGGGACGCACCTGACCACGGGGACGCACCTGACACACTGACGAACACACAGGGACGCACCTGACACACACAGGACGCACCTGAACACACAGGGGACGCACCTGACACACACGGGACGCACCTGACACACACGGGGACGCACCTGACACACCGGACACACTGACACAAGGACGCACCTGACACACGGGGACGCACCACACAGGGACGCACCTGACACACACAGGGACGCACCTGACACACACGGGACGCACCTGACACACACAGGGAGACGCACCTGACACACACAGGGACGCACCTGACACTGACACACACGGGGACGCACCTGACACACACGGGGACGCACACACACACACACGGGGACGCACCTGACACACACACGGGGACGCACCTGACACACACGGGGAAGGCACCTGACACACATGGGACGCACTGACACACAACGGGGACGCACCTGACACACACGGGACGCACCTGACACACGCGGGACGCACTGACACACAGGGGAACGCACCTGGACACACACGGGGACGCACCTGACACACAGGGGACCGACACACGGGGACGCACCAACTGCACCGGACGCACCTGACACACACGGGACTGCACTGACCACACACGCGGGGACGCACCTGACACACGCACGGGACTGACACACACGCACCTGACACACACGGGACGCACCTGACACACACACGGGGACGCACCTGACACACACGGGACGCACCTGACACACACGGGGAAGGCACCTGACACATACGGGTACTGCACCTGACACACACGGGGACGCACCTGACACACGCGGGGACGCACCTGACACACATAGGGACGCACCTGACACACGCGGGGACGCACCTGACATGCGGGGACGCACCTGACACATGCGGGGACGCACCTGACACACACGGGGAAGCACCTGACACACACAGGGACGCACCTGACACACACGGGGACGCACCTGACACACACGGGGACGCACCTGACACACACAGGGAAGGCACCTGACACACACGGGTACTGCACCTGACACACACGGGACGCACCTGACACACGCGGGGACGCACCTGACACACGCGGGGACGCACCTGACACACACGGGGAAGGCACCTGACACACACGGGTACTGCACCTGACACACACAGGGACGCACCTGACACACACAGGGACGCACCTGACACACACGGGGACGCACCTGACACACACGGGGACGCACCTGACACACACGGGGAAGGCACCTGACACACACGGGTACTGCACCTGACACACGCGGGGACGCACCTGACACACGCGGGGACGCACCTGACACACCGGGGGCGACACCACACACACGGGGACGCACCTGACACACACGGGGACGCACCTGACACACACGGGGAAGGCACCTGACACACACGGGTACTGCACCTGACACACACGGGGATGCACCTGACACACGCGGGGACGCACCTGACACACGCGGGGACGCACCTGACACACACGGGGATGCACCTGACACACATAGGGACGCACCTGACACACACGGGGAAGGCACCTGACACACACGGGGGACGCACCTGACACACACGGGGACGCACCTGACACACACGGGGATGCACCTGACACACACGGGGACACACCTGACACACCTGACACCACACGGGGACACACACGGGGGACCACACACTGCACACACGGGGACACACCTGACACACACAGGGAGGGCACCTGACACACAGGGAGGGCATCTGACACACAGGGAGGGCATCTGACTCTCTGTGTGACAGGCCAGACCTGCAGACTGCCTGGACCTGTGTCGGCTGCTGAATGACGAGTTGGAGCGGCAGGTGCGGTCCTGTCCCGGCAGGTTCGTGGGGCTGGGGGCGGTGCCGCTGCAGGAGCCGGGACTTGCCGTGGATGAGATGCGGCGCTGCGTCCGAGAGCTGAACTTCCCCGGACTCCAGATCGGGACGCACATCAACGAGTGGGACCTGAACGCACCCGAGCTGCACCCCTTCTACGCCGTGAGTCCGGCTTGAGACCAGGTCTAGACCCGGTTTAGTCCTGGTTTAGACCTGGGCCCTGGTTTATTTGGGCCAGTCCAGGTTAATCACAGCCTCAGTTCCACAAAAAGTCTGAGCCGAGGTGAACAGACTTGTGAGGACCAGACTGACACCGTGTGGTGTCTCCCACTCGAGTCTCAGATACGACGTCAGGTCCAAACTTCAAGTCTTTGATTATGTTTATGTGTCCGAAAAAACCATCGGGAAAACTGTTACTGCTGATGTTTATCTTCTGTCAGTGACTCCGGGACGTTTATCAAGTCCTGTTTAAAACAACAACACTGACCACAGACACACCGACCGCCGCGCCGACCGCCATACCGCCACGCCGACTGCCGCGCCGACCTCTACACCGACCGCCACACCGCCGTGCCGACCGCCACCACGGCAACCACTGTCACACCCACGACATGACCGCCGCCACGCCGACCATCGCGTCACCCACAACACGACCACTGCGCGACCACTGAGACGCCAACCGCTGCTGAATATCAGTGTCGGAGGAAAAAGGGGCGTGTCAGTGTCATATGTCATGGTGACATGTGTGTGTGGCTCTGGCCCAGTGGCTCTTTGGCGCCCCCTGGGGGACATGGACCTCACCTTGAAAAACACAGATTTAGAGCCTATGCAGACGTCACCGCTGCCCACAGACTGTCCAAATAGATTTGAGCTTTAGACGTTCTACCTTCCTCATCTGCCCACGTGTCAATCAAGTTAAATTTCGAGTTTCATTTACGTACGACAACAACACGTTTAGATTTTACGACGCCCGACGAATTGGCAAAACGACAAACATCTGCACTGAGCAGATGTGTCTCCTGAAGCAAAACAAAGGTCAACATTTATTTTCCGTATAAAGTCTCAGACTTTAATCCTGGTTTAGACCTGGTTTAGACCTGGTTTAGTCCTGGTTTAGTCCTGGTTTAGTCCTGGTTTAGTCCTGGTTTGGTGCTGGTTTAGTCCTGGTTTAGTCCTGGTTTGGTGCTGGTTTAGTCCTGGTCTGGTCCTGGTCTTTCAGGCTGCAGAGGAGCTCGGTTGTTGTCTCTTCGTTCACCCGTGGGACATGCAGACGGACGGACGCATGAACAAGTACTGGCTCCCCTGGTTAGTGGGTAAGTACAACTACTACTACTACTAGTACTTCTACTACTACTACTACTACTGATATTGTTTTTATTCCTGTGTTTCCTTGTCTTCCTCGTCTTCCTCGTTTCTTCTCAGGGATGCCTGCAGAGACGACCACAGCGATCTGCTCCATGATCTTTGGAGGAGTTTTTGAGCGATTTCCTAAACTCAGAGTTTGTTTCGCTCACGGAGGTACGACCATGAAACTTTTATTTACTTGTTCATTTCTAAAGACGCTTTCACATTACTAGTTTGATTATTTGGTCCACACCAGGGACTAAAAGAGTTCTTCTGTAGAATCTGGACTCCAGCGTGGTCCTTTCAGACCTGGTCCCGCTGACGTTCATCAAAGGTCTAAGTCTCTTCAGCCGCTTCAGGGAAACTTCCAGAGCCTCAGTAAATCGGTTCTGGTTCCTTTGGAGCACGTTTGGCCGCGGGTCGAGCTTTGGAACAGTTGGTCTGGACCGACCCAAAGTTTGGTATTTGGTGCAGAGTCAAGTGGACCGAGACCAGCTCTTTTTTGAGTCTCAGTCCATTTGATTTAGTCCAGATCCAAGTGCGACTAAAGCTTTTACACCAACAAAAACTAACAAAAAAAACCACCAAAACCGACCAACACCAACCAAGACCAACCAAGACCAAACAAAACCAATCAAGACCAACCAAGACCAACCAAACCAACCAAGACCAACCAAGACCAACCAAAACCAACCAAAACCAACCAAAACCAATCAAGACCGACCAAGACCAACCAAGACCAACCAAGACCAACCAAGACCGACCAAGACCAACCAAAACCAACCAAAACCAACCAAGACCAACCAAAACTGACCAAGACCAACCAAAACTGACCAAGACCAACCAAAACCAGTTAGACTAGTTTCAGACCAGGTTTAGACCAGGTTTAGACCAGGTTTAGACCGGGTTTAAAGGTCAGAATAAGTCCTTCCTTGGGCCTTGAGTCTCTGTGTTCTGGTCTTTTCCTGTGATGACATCATCAGAGGGATTCAGTTTTTCAGCTCAAACTTCGTGGAGTTTTGGACGTTTCTTCTCAAACTGAAACTGACCTGAAGTTAAAGTGGCTCAGATTCTGCTCCGAGTCAAACGTTTGACTGTTTGTTTGTTTGTTTGTTTGTTCTTCAGGCGGCGCGTTCCCCTTCACTGTGGGGCGCATTGCTCATGGGCACCACGTCAGACCCGACCTGTGCGCCCGCGACAACCCCCAGTCTCCCCTGAAATACTGCGGAACCTTCTACACCGACTCCCTGACCCACGACCCCCGAGCCCTCAGACTGCTGCTCGACGTCATCGGAGAGGTACCCAAGACCTGCTCTAGACCTGCTCTAGACCTGGTTCAGTCCTGGTTCAGTCCTGGTTCAGTTCTGGTTCAGTCCTGGTTCAGTCCTGGTTCAGTCCTGGTTTAGTCCTGGTTTAGTCCTGGTCTGACCCTCTGTGTTTGTCCCTCAGGATCGGGTGATGTTGGGCACAGATTACCCGTTTCCTCTGGGTGAGCTTCAGCCGGGCGCTCTCATCGAGTCCATGACCGACCTCCAGCCCAGCATCAAGGTGAGGGTCACTCTGAGGGTCTGAAGGTCACTCTGAAGGTCTGAAGGTCACTCTGAAGGTCTGAAGGTCACTCTGAGGGTCTGAAGGTCACTCTGAGGGTCTGAAGGTCACTCTGAGGGTCTGAAGGTCACTCTGAAGGTCTGAAGGTCACTCTGAGGGTCTGAAGGTCACTCTGAGGGTCTGAAGGTCACTCTGAAGGTCTGAAGGTCTCTCTGAGGGTCTGAAGGTCACTCTGAGGGTCTGAAGGTCACTCTGAGGGTCTGAAGGTCACTCTGAGGGTCTGAAGGTCACTCTGAGGGTCTGAAGGTCACTCTGAGGCCTAAATCTTCTTCAGCTTTGACCTGGGAACTGTCCAGACCCAAAAGAACCTCAGTCTGCTCCAATCAGAACATCTCCAGAGACACCTTCTCTGTGTTCCTTTGCTTTCCTCTGTGTTCCTCTATGTTGTTCTGTGTTCCTCTGACCTGATTTTACATTTGAACAGATTTTCTTCTCTTGTTCCAGGACAAACTTCTGGCTGGAAACGCGTTGGAGTTTTTAGGCCTCAAACGAGAACAGTTTGAATAAAAAACAGTTTAAAAACTGTGAGCTTCTGTTTCTTCACTGGCCACACTTTCAGTTTCAGGTTTGGGCATTTTAAGAAAGTACCAATTAAAGGTGCATTGTGTAACTTTTCTGTAGGGCACTGGACCTTTCTATCTTCACGAAGACCAAACCAGACACAGTTCCAGGTCAGATCTGTGGAGAGGCGACCCCGCTCACAGTCACAGTATCAGTTTTTCTGTATTTCTGAGCCAAAAAACCTGTGATTGAATAAATGTGAAGTTGAGCTGTTTAAAGTCACACTGTGGAACATTCCAGACAGAAGAGCGACAACTTTAAAGTCTAAAACAGCTGAATAACTTTTAAACTGAAGATTTCTGGATAAAATTTTTAAGTTCTTCTTTTGAGCTCTATCAGGTTATTTCTTTTTTACTCAAGATTAAAATACACTTTTATATTTCAGTTTTGTTTCAGGCTCTTCGCTTTTACAGATATTTGAAACATAAAACCTTAAATGGGTCATTTCAGACAACACCTCCACTCTACAGCCAATCACATTTAATATAATCACATTTATAATAATCACATTTAATATGATCACATTTAATATAATCACATTTATAATAATCACATTTAATATAATCACATTTATAATAATCACATTTAATATAATCACATTTAATATAATCACATTTATAATAATCACATTTAATATAATCATAATCATCACATTTAATAATAATCACATATTATATTTATATAATCACATTATAATAATCACATTTAATATAATCACATTTAATATAATCACATTTAATATATCACATTTATAATAATCACATTTATAATAATCACATTTATAATAATCACATTTAATATAATCACATTTAATATAATCACATTTATATATAATCACATTTATAATAATCACATTTAATATAATCACATTTATAATAATCACATTTATAATAATCACATTTATAATAATCACATTTAATATAATCACATTTAATATAATCACATTTATAATAATCACATTTATAATAATCACATTTATAATCATCACATTTAATATAATCACATTTATAATAATCACATTTATAATAATCACATTTATAATCATCACATTTATAATCATCACATTTAACACAGAGCGTCTTGTTCTTCCTCTGAGTTTCTGTGATTCGTTTTTTCGGTGAAACTGAGACGCTCAGGGAAATAAATATCACTGCAGAAAAAACAGACTTTCCCTCCAGATCAATAAAAGATCTCTCTCTCTCTCTCTCTCTCTCTCTCTGCTGAAAACAAACACTCTCTTCCACCTTGTGATGTCATCATGTGGTAATACAGGAAGAGCTCCACTGTGTTTTTAAACTCTGTTTTTCTGTTTTAAACAGAAATTTGATATTTAATACTTTTTACACAAAAACTAAGAATTTACTCTCAACTTTTAACAAGAGGAAAAAAAGACAACAACAAGGACTAAACCAGGACTAAACCAGGACTCAACCAGGACTAAACCAGGTCTAAACCAGGACTAAATCAGGTCTAAACCCAAACTAAACCAGGACTAAACCAGGACTAAACCTGGTTTAAACCAGGACTAAACCAAGACTAAACCAGGACTAAACCAGGTCTAAACCCAAACTAAACCAGGTCTAAACCCAGACTAAACCAGGTCTAAACCAGGACTAAACCCAAACTAAACCAGGTCTAAACCAGGACTAAACCAGGTCTAAACCCAAACTAAACCAGGACTAAACCAGGACTCAACCAGGACTAAACCAGCTCTAAACCAGGACTAAATCAGGTCTAAACCCAAACTAAACCAGGACTAAACCAGGACTAAACTTGGTTTAAACCAGGACTAAACCAAGACTAAACCAGGACTAAACCAGGTCTAAACCCAAACTAAACCAGGACTAAACTTGGTTTAAACCAGGACTAAACCAAGACTAAACCAGGACTAAATCAGGTCTAAACCCAAACTAAACCAGGACTAAACTTGGTTTAAACCAGGACTAAACCAAGACTAAACCAGGACTAAACCAGGTCTAAACCAGGACTAAACCAGGTCTAAACCCAAACTAAACCAGGTCTAAACCCAGACTAAACCAGGACTAAACCAGGTCTAAACCCAAACTAAACCAGGTCTAAACCAGGACTAAACCAGGTCTAAACCCAAACTAAACCAGGTCTAAACCAGGACTAAACCAGGTCTAAACCCAAACTAAACCAGGACTAAACCAGGTCTAAACCAGGACTAAACTCGGTTTAAACCAGGACTAAACCAAGACTAAACCAGGACTAAACCAGGACTAAACGAGAACTAAACCAGGACTAAACCAGGAATAAACCAGGACTAAACCAGGTCTAAAACAAGACTGAAACTGAACTGAAAAGGACTAAACCATGGCTCCAGGGGTTGTTGATCTTTACTGAACTAAAAGTAAAAGGAGCTGTTCACTTGATGACGTCACAAGGTGGAGCAGAGCGTTTGGAGCTTTGGAGATACATTCAGAGTAATAATAAAGAGTAACTCAAACACGTGTGAATGAAACAAAACCCCGGGAGCAGAGAGACTCCGTTCAGTGTCGGAGTTTTAAATCAAAATAAAACTCAGCTGTTTCGGGACGGAACCGTTTTCGTGTCCGTGTTTCCGCCCGGTCCCCCCGCCGCAGCCGCTCCCTCTTCCGCCTCCGTTCGTGCAGCGCTCGTCTCTTCCGGACACTTTGACACTTTCCGGAGCGTTTGTTTTGGATCTTCGGAACCGTCGCGGAGCCTCGGGGGTTCTGGAGGCTTCTGGAGGGTTCTGGAGACTTCTGGAGGCTTCTGGAGGATTCTGGAGGGTTCTGGAGGAGCGGAGAGGCCCGGCCCGAGCTGCCCGAGTATGGTGTGAGACCGCCGGCTCTGACCCCGCGCAGGTACCGCCGTCCGCAGCGCGTCCAGCCCGGGGACGCGGCTCCGGGACGCGGCTCCGGGACGCGGCTCCGGGACGCGGCTCCGGGACGCGGCTCCGGACGCGGCTCGGGGACGCGGCTCCGGGACGCGGCTCCGCTCCAGACTCGACCCGCGTTGTCTGGACCGGACCGGCCGCGTTCGTCCCGCGGGTTCGGGCGGGTTTTTTTTCACGCGGGTTTGTAGCTCAGAAGCTTCCAGAACCCGCGGGGCCACCTGTGCCCCTTGCCCGCGCCTCAGGTCCACCGGGTCAGTGCGTCTAAAGCTCAGGTCCACCGGGTCAGTGTTTAAACCTCAGGTCCACCGGGTCAGTGTTTAAACATCAGGTCCACCGGGTCAGTGTTTAAACCTCAGGTCCAGGTCTGAGGATCATCAGCGTCATGTTCTGGCTCTGACTCAAAGTGAAAACCAAACCAGGCTCGCCATAAACCAGATCTGACACGTCACTGCCACTAAACTGGACTAAACCAGGACTAAACCAGGACTAAACCAGGACTAAACCAGGACTAAACCAGGACTAAACCAGGACTAAACCTCCTGACTCAAAATCTAAACCTGAACTGGTTCAGTGTTGAAGGACATGAAACGATTTGATCACATGTTTGTTTTTATCCACGAGTCTCTAGACCTGGTTTAGTCCTGGTTTAGTCCTGGTTTAGTTCCTGCTTTAGACCTGGTTTAGTCCTGGTTTAGTCCTGGTTTAGTCCTGGTTTAGACCTGGTTTAGACCTGGTTTAGACCTGGTTTAGTCCTGGTTTAGTCCTGGTTTAGACCTGGTTTAGTCCTGGTTTAGTCCTGGTTTAGTCCTGGTTTAGACCTGGTTTAGACCTGGTTTAGTCCTGGTTTAGTCCTGGTTTAGTGCTGGTTTAGACCTGGTTTAGTCCTGGTTCCTCGTTGAAGTTTCATTCACGTGTTTGAGTGACTCTGTAAAACTCCAAACACTCTGCTCCACCTCGTGATGTCATCAAGTGAACAGCTCCTCTTCCCTTTCATGATCTGGATGATTCTAGTGAAGTGTGGAGTTTAAAAACACAGTGGAGCACTTCCTGTGTCACCACATGATGACATCACGAGGTGGAACAGAGTGTTTTCAGTCTGAGAGAAAAACTCACATGTGCGAACCAAACCAGGTCCAGGACTAAACCGGGTCCAGGACCAAACCAGGTCTAAACTAAACTGAGTCAGTGTTTTTGTTTTTAGATTTATTTTTGTGGAGTTAACTGCTGTGGTGTTGTTTTTTTAGAGTTATTTTCGTGGAGTTAACTGCTGTGGTGTTTTTAGAGTTTTTTTGTGGAGTTAACTGCTGTGGTGTTGTTTTTTCAGAGTTATTTTCGTGGAGTTAACTGCTGTGTGTTGTTTTTAGAGTTTTTTTGTGGAGTTAACTGCTGTGGTGTTGTTTTTAGATTTTTTTTGTGGAGTTAACTGCTGTGGTGTTGTTTTTAGAGTTTTTTTCGTGGAGTTAACTGCTGTGGTGTTGTTTTTTCAGAGTTATTTTCGTGGAGTTAACTGCAGTGGTGTTGTTTTTTCAGAGTTATTTTCGTGGAGTTAACTGCTGTGGTGTTTTTAGAGTTTTTTTGTGGAGTTAACTGCTGTGGTGTTGTTTTTAGATTTTTTTTGTGGAGTTAACTGCTGTGGTGTTGTTTTTAGGGTTTTTTTGTGGAGTTAACTGCTGTGTTGTTTTTTTAGTTATTTTCGTGGAGTTAACTGCAGTGGTGTTGTTTTTTCATAGTTATTTTCGTGGAGTTAACTGCTGTGGTGTTGTTTTTAGAGTTTTTTCGTGGAGTTAACTGCTGTGGTGTTGTTTTTAGTTATTTTCGTGGAGTTAACTGCAGTGGTGTTGTTTTTTCAGAGTTATTTTCGTGGAGTTAACTGCTGTGGTGTTTTTTAGAGTTTTTTTCGTGGAGTTAACTGCTGTGGTGTTGTTTTTAGAGTTTTTTTCGTGGAGTTAACTGCTGTGGTGTTTTTTTAGAGTTTTTTTGTGGAGTTAACTGCTGTGTTGTTTTTTTAGAGTTTTTTTCGTGGAGTTAACTGCTGTGTTGTTTTTAGAGTTTTTTTGTGGCGTTAACTGCTGTGGTGTTGTTTTTAGAGTTTTTTTGTGGAGTTAACTGCTGTGGTGTTTTTTTTAGAGTTTTTTTCGTGGAGTTAACTGCTGTGGTGTTGTTTTTAGAGTTTTTTTTGTGGAGTTAACTGCTGTGGTGTTGTTTTTTAGAGTTTTTTTCGTGGAGTTAACTGCTGTGGTGTTGTTTTTAGAGTTTTTTTTCGTGGAGTTAACTGCTGTGGTGTTGTTTTTTAGAGTTTTTTTCGTGGAGTTAACTGCTGTGGTGGTGTTTTTAGAGTTTTTTTTCGTGGAGTTAACTGCTGTGGTGTTGTTTTTTTCAGAGTTGTTCAGGATGTTGACGTTACATAAAATCAGGAAAGACGACGGCGGGAAACACAACACAGAGTCGAGCCACAGAGTCTCTGTGAGAGACCGACTCCTCACCAAAGGTACAACTACTACTACTACTACAAGTACTACTACAAGTACTACAAGTACTACAAGTACTACTACAAGTACTACTACAAGTACTACTACAAGTACTACTAGAAATACTACTACTACTACAAGTACTACTACAAGTACTACAAGTACTACTACAAATATTACTACTACTACTACTACTACAAGTATAACTACAAGTACTGCGAGTACTACAAGTACTACTACAAATACTGCAAATACTACTGCTGCTACTACTGTTTCATTAACCAGGTCTAAACCAGGACTAAACCAGGACTAAACCAGGACTAAACCAGGTCTAAACCAGGTCTAAACCAGGTCTAAACCAGGACTAAACCAGGACTAAACCAGGACTAAACCAGGACTAAACCAGGACTAAACCAGGACTTGAACTGTTGGTCTGGACTCGTCTACTTGACCCTGGGGTTTTGGATTTCAGTGTTTTGTGCATAAATCTGAACTTGATCCTCGTCTGTGTCTCTGCAGAAGTGGCAGATCTGGAAGCAAACCTGCCCAGTGAGTCTAACACACACACACACACACACACACAACACACACACACACACACACACACACACACACACACACACACACACACACACACACACACACACACACACACACACACACACACACACACACACACACACACACACACACACACACACACACACACACACACACACACACACACACACACACACACACACACACACACACACACACACACACACACACACACACACACACACACACACACACACACACACACACACACACCACACACACACACACACACACACACACACACACACACACACACACACACACACACACACACACACACACAACACACACACACACACACACACACACACACACACACACACACACACACACACACACACACACACACACACACACACACACACACACACACACACACACACACACACACACACACACACAACACACACACACAC
>NW_026570970.1:566857-574357 GCF_026225935.1 Boleophthalmus pectinirostris | reverse complement strand
AGCTCGTTTGACTCAAATCGAAATCTTGACCAAAATGTTATTAACTGCACAGATTTATCCAACAGGAAGTTTGTTTTGGCTCCGTCCATTTTGATTGGTCCAAACTTTTCCAAAGAGTGTGTTGAGTCAAAACGCTCGATGTTCTGAGCGTCTGGGTCAGAACAAGTGAAAAAGTTGAAACTCGAAGTGCTGAGATTTTATTTTCAGTTTTATTTGAGTCTAAATGTCCAAATCCAAATGTAATAAACTCATGGAAACACAGAAGTGATGAGTCTCTGTGACCTGGACCTGACTCCTGCTGTTTCCACGACCTGCACCAGTCGAGTCATGGGGACACTGCACTTTTTTTGTTTCGAGGCAATAAGGAGATTTTGTAGTTTTTTTTACAAACTTGATATTTTGCACTTTTGTTCCTAAGGCTCTAAATGAAACATTTGTGTGTCCATAAAGTTGTTTGTACACGTTTGTGAGTTTGTATAAAAGAGTTTTTTAGAGAATTTCTGCTCCTGTAGTTTTTATTCCAGCCACATGAGTCGAGTCGAGCAGCAGATTGTGACAGAACAGGTCGTAGTGAGAAAAAGGATGAAGAACAACTTCATCAGGGGAAAAAGGGAAGTTTTAAAAACAAAATAAAAATAAAAAATCCAAGCGAGGACAAATGTACTAAAACTGTCCTCAGGTCTGGAAGAGTTAATGTCCTAAAAACCAGAATCACACAAACAAAACTTTAAACAACACAAACGATCGACGCACTTTTTGTGTCGTTTTATTTTATTTTGAAGTTTCCTCGAGCCGTGACCCCAGTTTGACCTTTGAAAAAATCATTTATGTCTCCAAAACTAAAACTAAAACTAAACTAAACTAAACTAAAACAAAACAGCACAAACACAAACAAGTGACCTTGTTTTTGTGTAGTTGTGTGTTTGTGTCAGTTGTGGTCATGTGTGTTTGATAGTCAGTTGTGTGTTTGATGGTCAGGTGTGTGTTTTGTGTAGTTGTGTGTTTGATGGTCAGTTGTGTGTTTGATGGTCAGGTGTGTGTTGTGTGTTTGACGGTCAGTTGTGCGTTTGACGGTCAGTTGTGTGTTTTTGTGTAGTTGTGTGTTTGACGGTCAGTTGTGTGTTTGACGGTCAGTTGTGTGTTTTTGTGTAGTTGTGTGTTTGATGGTCAGGTGTGTGTTGTGTGTTTTTGTGTAGTTGTGTGTTTGACGGTCAGGTGTGTGTTTTTGTGCAGTTGTGCGTTTGACGGTCAGTTGTGTGTTTTTGTGTAGTTGTGTGTTTGACGGTCAGTTGTGTGTTTGAGTCAGTGTGTGTTTGACGGTCAGTTGTGTTTGTGGTCATGTGTGTGGTAGTTGTGTGTTTGACGGTCAGTTGTGTGTTTGATGGTCAGGTGTGTGTTGTGTGTAGTTGTGTGTTTGACGGTCAGTTGTGTGTTTGACGGTCAGTTGTGTGTTTGATGGTCAGGTGTGTGTTGTGTGTAGTTGTGTGTTTGACGGTCAGTTGTGTGTTTGACGGTCAGTTGTGTGTTTTTGTGTAGTTGTGTGTTTGACGGTCAGTTGTGTGTTTGATGGTCAGTTGTGTGTTTGACGGTCAGTTGTGTGTTTGATGGTCAGGTGTGTGTTGTGTGTAGTTGTGTGTTTGACGGTCAGTTGTGTGTTTGACGGTCAGTTGTGTGTTTGCTGGTCAGGTGTGTGTTGTGTGTAGTTGTGTGTTTGACGGTCAGTTGTGTGTTTGACGGTCAGTTGTGCGTCTGTTGTGATCTTTGTGTGTTTTTTCCGGTTGTGTGTCCGCAGGCACGTGTAAGGCCAGTTTCCCCGACGAAGACAAACTTCATCACTTTGAACTGGCCGTGTCCCCAGGTAAAACCTCTGACTGTGACTCTGGCGCCCTCTGCTGGACGCCGCTCGCTCTTGATGTTCTCATGTTCTGACGCTGTTCCTCCTCACAAACCCGACTGAAGAGCTTTTATCCGTCATGTTTGAGTCATCTAGAGATCTCTCCTTAGACGTAGGCTGTGTTCAGATGCACCCTGAAGTGACCCAAATCAGATGTTTTGTCTCTATGTTCCTGTATCTGATCTTTTAATGTCTGAACCACACAGATCTGATGTTTTCACATGTGACCAGGACACTTGGATCTGTGCTCCTGAAACTGATACATATCTGATCTTTAACATGTGACTTCAGGTCGTCCAGGTCACATTCATCCAGCTACAGGTCGAGTCTGGTCAGCGCAGGGAGAGTGAGGTTAGAGAGTTCGTTCAGATTTGGGGGGATCGACGTGTTCAGGTCAAACTGGAGGCGTCTGAAATGTGCGAGCGCGGCTACAGGTCGACCTGACTCCAACAGCAACAACAAAAATAAAGAGTCTGTGAGAAAATACAAGGAGGACGTGTGACCTGAACATTTTACCAACAACTGGACCAGATGTTTAGGGATGTAACGATATCGAAATCTCACTGTACGATATTTATTACGATATTTTGTGGAGATGAACAAAATTGTGAATTTTTCCTCTTCAAACGTCTCAACAAAACTTAATCCAAAGAACTGAGAGTTAAAGGTGTTAGAAGTGTTGTTTCTTCTTGTCGTCTGCACCGAAATGGAGCAAAGGATCGTGGGAAATGTAGTTCCTCTGTGTTTTTAACTCTTCATTTACACACAGAGACTTTTGTGAGTCGATTTATTGTGATGATTCACGATGTTTCTGTTTCTGTCACATCTTTAGTATTTTAGGCGACTTCTGTAAACTGAACACACTCGCTGTGTGTGTGACGTGGTCGTGTGTGTTTAAAGTTCACACTGGAGATCACACACAAGTCACATTTAACTGGAAATGTGAACGAGCTCGGAAATAAAATCACATTTCACTAAAAAATCTGAAAAGAGAATTGAACCTGGAGCCTGAACAGAAACTCAGAGCGACAAAAACAAAAGTGAAACTTATAAAACGTGAATCTGTTGTTTTGGGCGAATAAAGAATTTCCAAAACAATAAAAGGAACGTGGAGATTTAAATATGTGACGCGTTACAGTCGAGTCAAGACGTGGAGTAAAAACTTTAACTTCAGAATTTGTTCATCTTTTATCCCGATGTTTTTCCTGAACTTAATCGAGTGTTGGTTGTGTGAGCGAGGCGCCTCTCCACAGATCTGACCCGTCGCTCACCTCAGCTCCTCTCTGTCCTCTGCAGATGAGGGATATTACCAAAGCGGAACGTTTCACTTCCAGATCGACGTCCCTGAAGCCTACAACATGGTGGTGAGTACGAAGGAGAGGAAGAGGAGGAGGAAAAGAAAATGTGTTTGTCTTTTAAACGTGTGTTGTGTTTTCAGCCTCCTAAAGTTCGTTGTGTGACCAGAATCTGGCATCCGAACATCACAGAGAACGGAGAGATCTGCCTCAGGTCAGACGCACCTGACACACATGCACCTGACACACATGCACCTGACACACACACCTGACACACACGCACCTGACACATACACGCACCTGACACACACGCACCTGACACACACGCACCTGACACACATGCACCTGACACACACGCACCTGACACACACACCTGACACACATGCACCTGACACACACGCACCTGACACACACGCACCTGACACACACGCACCTGACACATACACGCACCTGACACACATGCACCTGACACACATGACACACACCTGACACACATGCACCTGACACACATGCACCTGACACACACACCTGACACACATGCACCTGACACACATGCACCTGACACACACACCTGACACACACATGACACACACCTGACACACACACTGACACACATGCACCTGACACACATGCACCTGACACACATGCACCTGACACACATGCACCTGACACACACGCACCTGACACACATGCACCTGACACACATGCACCTGACACCACACGCACCTGACACACATGCACCTGACACACATGCACCTGACACACACACCTGACACACATGCACCTGACACACATGCACCTGACACACATGCACCTGACACACACACTGACACACACGCACCTGACACATACACGCACCTGATACATGCACCTGACACATGCACCTGACACACACGCACCTGACACATACACGCACCTGATACATGCACCTGACACACGCACCTGACACACATGCACCTGACACATACACCTGACACACACTGCACCTGACACACATGCACCTGACACACATGCACCTGACACACATGCACCTGACACACACACACCTGACACACGCACCTGACACACATGCACCTGACACACACACCTGACACACATGCACCTGACACACACACACACCTGACACACACACACACCTGACACACACACACTGACACACACACCTGACACACACGCACCTGATACATGCACCTGACACACACACCTGACACACATGCACCTGACACACATGCACCTGACACACATGCACCTGACACACACGCACCTGACACATACACGCACCTGACACACACACGCACCTGATACACACGCAACTGATACATGCACCTGACACACACACACACCTGACACACACACCTGACACACATGCACCTGACACACATGCACCTGACACACACGCACCTGACACATACACGCACCTGATACACGCACCTGACACACACGCACCTGACACACACGCACCTGACACACACATGCACCTGACACACACGCACCTGACACACACGCACCTGACACACACACCTGACACACACCTGACACACACGCACCTGACACACACGCACCTGACACACACGCACCTGACACACACGCACCTGACACACATGCACCTGACACACATGCACCTGACACACACACCTGACACACACGCACCTGACACACACACGCACCTGACACACACACGCACCTGACACACACACGCACCTGACACACACACGCACCTGACACACACACCTGGCACACACACCTGACACACACACCTGACACACACACCTGTCACACACACACCTGACACACACATGCACCTGACACACACGCACCTGACACACGCACCTGACACACACACCTGGCACACACACCTGACACACACACCTGACACACACGCACCTGACACACGCACCTGACACACACACCTGACACACACACCTGACACACGCACCTGACACACACGCACCTGACACACACGCAGCTGATACACACATGCACCTGACACACACACCTGACGCACGCACACATGCACCTGTCACACACACCTGACACACACATGCACCTGACACACACACCTTTGAGCGACGAGTGGAGTTGTGAGGACCTGTGTCACTCGAGTGACTCTGAGGGAGTAAAACAGAGTCAAACCTGATCAGGTTCTGCTGCTGATGCTTTGGTGTAAACTGAGAGTAACAAACAAACCCTGCACATTTATACTCTTCTTCTTCTTCTTCTTCTTCTTCTTCTTCTTTGAGTTCTTCTTTGAGTTCTTCTCTCAAACTGAACACACTCTGTTCCACCTTGTGATGTCATGTGGTGATACAGGAAGTGCTCCACACACCTTCACCTTCAGAACCTGGAGTTACAAATCTGCGCTGAACTAAAGGTTCAGTAGAGATTTGTTTCCAAGCCGTTCACTTGGAAACGACCACTTCATGACGTCACAAGGTGGAACAGAGCGTCGAGGAGGAACGTGAGAACGTCAGAACATGTTTGAGAGTGTGTGGACACAGGAGCTTTAAACTCTCTTTTTCTGTGTGCAGCCTTCTGAGAGAACACTCCATCGATGGGACAGGATGGGCCCCCACCAGGACATTAAAGGTACTGCACCACCCAGAGCCGGACGTGTCCTTCTGTGGCTCTGTGGCTCTGTGGAACGTCCGGGTCGGGGTTTTCTGTGGATAAATGTGTGAGGAAATGTTTGATGAGTGTTTGAATGTGAGCGGCCGGTGAAACGTTTGTGTGTTTCATGAGGAGCTGAGGTCGGGCGTCTGGACACTGATGCTCGTCTCTGAGCGCGTTTTTAAAATGTTCAGTCTGTTTTTATCTTTGACAAACCACAAAACCAACAGGCAAAAGAAAAGGTTAAAAGACTCTGAATAAAAGAGTGAGAAAAGCAGAGTTGGTTTTGAGTTGTTAAAACAGTTGGTCCTGGTCAAACAGAAGTAAACAACAAGACCAAAAACTCAAGTTGAATTCATCTGATATAAAAGTGTATTGAACAGATACATATGTACTCGAGTTTATCAAACTGTTGACCTTTTTTCTGTTCCATTTTTGGTTCTAAAGTTCCAGACGTTTTAAACAGACCATGTATGAAACATGGAACAAAAATTATTCCCCAAATTTCAAAGACAAAATCATGTTAACAAATGTTTGTATTTCATCATATCTTGTGTTATTCCATCTTTGAACTGTTGATGAAGGGACAGGATTTTATTTTATTTTTATTTTTTTTTAAATGATAAAAATGTTCTTGGAAGGACTGACATATTTTATAGAAATAGTTTCTTTCATTTTGAAGTAATATTAAAGTTTTCAGAAGAAAAAAGTGACAAATGATGTAAAATCCTGCACCTTCTACTTGTTTGTACAATTTTCCCTCCGTTACCATGAACTTTCTTAATAAAAAATCTCACGAGTCAAAAAGTCAGAGGTTTTTCAACCTAATCTTGTACCATATGGTAGAAAACTATATGAAGCAAATATTCAAACCAGTTTGTTAAGGATATGGAAGTGAGAACCAAGAGTTATCACTGTTTGGATTTATTGTATTTCATTCCCTCCGTTACCGACATGAGTTTTTAAATTTTTTGTCTTGAACTTGAAAGAATCTCACAGGTTTAACTTGACCCTGTTGGAGTGTAACTCTTTCCTACATTCTGATACTTTACTTATTTCAATAGTTCCTCTAGTTTCTGAATAAGAGACATTTGAATGTCAAAAATCTGACCCTGTTTCCTCCGTAAACACTTGACTGAACCAGTTGAGTTTGTGCAGCGTCTGATTCTTTTTGTAACAGAATCTGTTTTTGTCAAACCTTCGCTCTGAATCAAACTCTGTGTCTAAATACACGACCGGTCAAAAGTTTTACAAGACTAAACACTTTGTCCAGTTTTTCACTCTTTATTGTGTCGTTGCTCTGAAATAAAAGCACAGAATAAAAAAGCAGTTTAATTTGAAAAAATAAATCAAGGAATCAGTTTATCGACCAAAACATATTTTAAACTTTAGATTGACGTGTGTGTGTCAGATTTAACAGCTGAACAAACTTGGGACTCGTTTTTTACAACACAAATCAAATATTGTTGAGAAAGTTCTTCCCGTCTTTGTTTTCATAAACGTGTGGCTCTTGTCGGTTGCTTCACTCTTCAGTCTTCAGCTCTGGAAATTGGACTTGTACGACTTGAACTGCAATAAAAAACTGGAAAAGTCGAGTCTTCTAAAACTTTGGACCAGTAGTGTCGTTTTTTTGGAGTCCACAATGTTCACATTTCCTCCATTTATGACACGGACCTCGTCATCGGAATGTTTTTCCTCAACTGT
>NW_026570970.1:556857-561857 GCF_026225935.1 Boleophthalmus pectinirostris | reverse complement strand
TGCAGTTTGATTTCAGAGCGACTGACCTGAGTGTGACGTCACCACAGCCTCCAGCTCCAAATGAAGCTCAGGTTCCCACGCTCATGGAAATCCTGGAAAAGTCCTGGAGTTTGAGTCTGTTTCCCGCAGCTCCAGTTCTGTTACGTTCTCAAGAGACGACAGGAAATGTTCTGACAGGATTTAAACTATAATCCCAAACCAGAAGGTGAGAGGAAAGAGTTAATGTTTCAGATTTAACCTAAAAGTCTGATCAGTTCTACACATGGAGGTGCTGGAAAGTCATGGAAAATTCACATAGTCTTGAAAAGTCATGGAAAAGTTTGGAAATGTTGTGAAAAAGCCTGGAAGCTCCTCGAGGCCAAATCAGGAACACGAAATGATTTAAGAACAAAATGTTAAACTCCAAACCCCAGAACTGAACCAGGACTAAACCAGGTCTAAACCAGGTCTAAACCAGGTCTAAACCAGGACTAAACCAGGTCTAAACCAGGTCTAAACCAGGACTAAATCAGGACTAAACCAGGATTACTGTGTGAAAGGGGCGGGGCAGAGGGCGGGGCTGCGTACAGGGGGCGGGGCTGCGTACTGAAGCTGGTGTGGTTGGTTTTGGCGACAGCATGTGACTGATTTGCATGAGTGCGTCACGACTCATCTTTTCTGTTTGATTAAAGTTGAATGTGAAAAAGTCGTGTTCTGTCACAAAAGGATACACGTCCTCACAATACACGTCGTCACACACGTTCTCACGGGTCACACGTCCTCACAGGACACACGTCCTCACAGGACACATGTCCTCACAAGTCACACGTCCTCACAAGACACACGTCCTCACACACGTCTTCACAGGACACACGTCCTCACGGGTCACACGTCCTCACTGGACATACGTCCTCGGGGGACACACATCCTCTCGGGACACACGTCCTCACGGGACACACGTCCTCACAGGACACATGTCCTCACGAGACACACGTCCTCACAAGACACACACATCCTCACACACATCCTCACAAGACACACATCCTCACACTATCCTCACAAGTCACACGTTCCTCACAGGACACACGTCTTCTAACAGGTAACACGTCCTCATGGGTCACACGTCCTCACGGGTCACACGTCCTCTCGGGACACACGTCCTCACGGGACACACGTCCTCACGGGTCACACGTCCTCACGGGTCACACGTCCTCACGAGTCACATGGAGCTCATCATCACAGGTTCCTTCATTTCCATGTTGTGGGGAATAAAATGATTTTGTGACTTTTCTTACAGAAAACAATTCTGATTTGGAATTTATATTCTGAACCCAAGACCCAGCGTCTGCAGCATCTGAACCTGTAACAGGATTCACATGTGACAGAAGAATGAAATAGGCTCTGCTAAACAAATACAATATACACTATAACATATGTACTAGAATTTATATTTATACACACAACATGGAGACGCTGACGCTTTTATCACTGGTCCAACAGACGACGGTAACATCCTGATCTCTGACCTTCTCAAAAAGACGATTCAGGTTTTCAATTATTACAAAATTCAGCCAGCACGAGTCCTGACGAGGACCAGAGGTGGGACCACGTTACACCGGTTTGAAAATCACTGCACCGGCTCCTGTGAGTTTCAGGATCAATTTTAAAGTTCTTTTCCTGGTTTTTAAATGTCTCAATGGTCTTGGTCCTTCTTATCTTTCAGAACTTATTTTACTCTACGAACCCTCGTGGACCCTGAGCTCCTCCGGCAGCAGCTCCTGGTCTTTCCCAAAGTCCAGACACTCACGGAGGCGACTTTCCAGAACTACGGCCCTCGTCTGTGGACCTGAGGAGCTCAGGGCCAAAGAAAACGTTCATGTTTTTAAGAGGAGCCTCAGGACCCACCGGTTTAACTCAGCTTTTGATTCAAATCTTATACTTTTACTTGTTTCTGTTGTACACATTTTATTATATTTATTTATTTTAGGCACATTTTTAGGATTCCCAGTGTCTCGTGTATCGGAGCTTCTGTCTGTCCTGTGGGCTCCTGGTGGGGGGTTGGTGTTTGGGCCTCATCTCGGTTATATACTTTTTTATTCATGTGTAATCAGATGTGTCATTTAAACAGCACATGGACAAACACTTTTTCATTTTTATGCAGATAAAACAAATTTACAAAATGAACAAAAAACAAATCACTCAAGAAAAACAAGGAGCGTCACAATAAAACAATAGAATGACAACAGATCTACTCCTACTGTTATTACTAACAAATAAAACATTAAAATTAAATAATAAGCCAATAAAAATTACAGTAGTAATAATAATAAACTTTTCTTGGAGTATCTAATCTTAAAACTGACATAAAAAAAAATACATCATTTGATGAATCCGCTGAGGCTGGAGGGACATTTGTTGACTTCCAGCATCAGAGGAGACGACGTCTTACAACAAGAGAAATAAACAATAAAACCTGCAGCTGTAAAGTTGAATAGTGAGAGAAGTTTTCTGGGAAACCAAAGAGCCACATACACACACCGGCCTGTTCACATCTTAACCCTTCCAGATCGGACATGTTTTACATAACCGCGCATAACTTTTTAACCATAAAAGATAGAGACTTTTTTTTTTTTTCCTTGTATAGATAAGACCCGTGGCTTTACGAGCATCTTTCCGGCATCATCCTACGTCACACGCACGCTGCGTGGTGACGTAGTGAAAACAGGCGTCCAATAGGATCTTCGCTCTTCGGCGCGTGACGCGCTCCATCCATTTTCATTGGCCCAAACTTTGCCAAAGATTGTTGTAAGTCAAGATAGTTTCTCCTCTGAGCGTCTGTGCTCATAGCATTTGATAAAGCAGACCTAAGTACCATTATTTCTCAAGTAAATGGCAAATTACGCATCTCGGTGTGCGTAATTGCGCATCCCTTACTATTTTTATTTGAAAAGGGTTTTTTTTACTTGCAAATGATACATAATACATCCAACAGGACGTAAACAGCCGAGTGTCGAGCAATGAATCGGGTGCGCGCGGGTGTGAGCAGGTGCGCGCAGATGCGCGCTTGGCGTAGACCCGGCGCACATTCCTGTGCCAAGGCATTTGTTGTTTTGCGCACAGAGGATAAAGAGCTCCGGGAAGTCTATCAGAAGAAAGAAAGAAAGAAAGAAAGGAAGAACGAACGAACGAACAGAAATGGCACGCAAAGCGTCACTTTCCTTGCTGGAAGCAGTGGCGATGGTAACGGAGCCTGGCAGTGACGCCGAGTCCGATGTGGACACTTTTTATACAGATGAAGAGTTGGATTACCTGGAGGATCTGGACCCTATTGAAGAGTAAGTAGCAAATATTTCATAGTTATTTAGAGCAAACATCATGCAACACTTGTAGTAAACGGGCGTAAATACATAATAGTAGCATGTGTAATGCCTATTTACGCATTGTTTGGATACAGTTTTATTTGATGCGTGAGGGTATAATCATTTAGGTGGGGATGAGATTGTGAACTTCAGACAACTGTTTACCTGTGTTGCACTAGACTTATGACATGTATGTTGTTGTTTGTAATAACGAGCTACAAACTACATGTGTAAAGTGTGATGAAGTGGTTTGGGAGGTGTGGATGTCCTAATTAGTGAGGTCATAATCTGTTGACACCATTTGGGTGGGGATGGGGTTGTGCATTGTGTTTGCCCCTGCTGCACTAGACTTAGGTCGTTTTCACACCTCTAGTTCGATTATTTGGTCGCACCAGGCAATAAAATTGTTATTATGTAGCAAATACACTCCAGTGTGGTCCGCGTTCACACCGGCAAACGAACCAAAATTGGTTCGATTGATGTGTCTCTGTTTCCCGGTAAAACAGTGATACTCCAGTTATCAACACCGATGTTCCTGTTAAAACCACGGGCCGTCCTCATCTCAAATTATCACCATGAACTCATAAAAACAGCAACATGTAGAACTTTGTACAAACTCACCGCATCAGCCCAGAGTTCAGGTAACAGCAGCAGCCAACAGCTCCTCAGGACGGGGCTGGGGTCTGGTCCTTGGTCCTTGGTCTGTTACAAGCGCGTTGGTCAGATGGTCCGGAGGCTTCATCCTCCATGTGCTGGTTCCAAACGGTGGCGAGCAAGACCAGTGCGCAATGACTGGGTCTGAGCGGGTACGTTCAGTCGTCTGCGCGCTGGTTCTGTGCGGGAAAGCGAGAATGCGCTGTGGACTACAGGTCCAGGCGCGCTGCTCCTGTCCTCCACGCTCAAGAACCGCGGCTGGTTCCGAGGTGGTGCAGCATCCGGACAGAAGCGTGAGTCCAGTTTGGTTTGTTATATGTTGTTCTGAGCGTCCGTCCTTGGCATTTGGTTTTCCCGGGAAAGTTCTTCCTCAGGTCGAGGCTCCCCGCTCCAGCTCCTCTGAGCCCGGCCTGAACCGGAGCCGCTCCCGCTGGTTCTGGACTCTGGTTTGGATCTAGTCCGACTGTATTTCTCACACTAGGCTAAAAGCAGGGACTTTTTTAAGTTGTATCAATTGAATGGGCGATTGCCTATTGCCATAAAATCATTTGGATAATTAAAGCCTAAAATAACAAATGTTGGTTGCTGTGTGATCACGGGAAACACCGGGTCGTCTCTGTGCGTGTAGGTCCCGAACAGGGGACGCACCCCCAATTTTGACTCACTCTGGAGCCACATGTTCGCACACTGGTTCTTGCTCTGATCTTCGTGCGTTACGTTCTCTGTATTGGCCATTGTTGGTAAAATAATTCGAAAATGAATCGCGTCTGCGTCTGGACAACAACCTGTTACTGCGCTGGAGTCGTACAGCGTCACTTCAGGCAGAGGAGACGCGTGTCCCTCCCATGATGCATTTCGAATAGTCTGTTTGTCCATACTGTCTATGGTTTGGACCCGGGTTCGCGTTCACACCAGAGGAACCGCACCAAAGTTGGTCATTTGGTGGATTCAAGCGAACTGAGACCACCTCTTTTTTGCGGTCTCGGTTCGCTTGATTTGGTTCGGGTC
>NW_026570970.1:544357-549357 GCF_026225935.1 Boleophthalmus pectinirostris | reverse complement strand
CCAGGCAGTGCACAGGTTGGTCTTACGGGTTCTGCAGTCGCGGGCGACTGTTCGGTCACCAGGAGTTGGTGCTTGGCTCCCCTGGTGTTTTTGCCGATGCCCTTCTGTGCTGTGCTCATGTATTGATCCATGTGCTGCTTATCTTAGCTGCAATGATGCCTGACATGAGCTTCCATGTGTGGAGAGACAGGTTATTGGCCGATAGTTGCACTGCACCCTCTGAGGGATCCTTCAGGATCAGGATCGTACGCCCTTGGGTTTGCCATTCAGGGTGAGTCCCATCCCTTTGCAGCTGGTTCATTTGTGCTGCAGGCGCTCGTAGAGAGCAGTGAGCTTCTTTAGCCAGTATGTGTGGATCATGTCAGGGCCTGGTTCAGTTTTTCATACCTGAGACTATTTCCTGGATGTCTCCACTGGGATGGTGACTGGATTCTGTTCAGCGAGGTTGTGTGGTGTTATGTGATGCCTCCCTCTCCCATGTGCCTTTCCAGTACCTCTCAGTCTCCAGCCTTGGTGGGTCTGCTCTGGTGTTATTACCCTGCCACTGAGCGTACACTTTCGCCGGTTGTGTTGTGAACAGCCGGTTTATTCGTCTGGCTTCATTATCTCGTGTGTACCTCTTTAGGCGGCTGGCCAAGGCTTGGAGCCTTTGTTTGGCAGTTTCAAGTGCTTCAGTTCGGGCATCTGGCTGTTCCTCTTGGGCACTTGCTTTTTCATTGCACCTTTCTGGGCGTCTGACAGTTGGTTCACTTCTCTCCACGCCTCCTTGATTTTAGCCTCTAACCGTCTTTTCCATGGTGGGTGTCGTATCTCATGGCTCCATGGTTGATTTTATAGCCCAACACATCTAGGATCACTGCTGCTGAAGTGTAGATCAGCTCATTGGTTTCAGTGATGGTTGTGGTAGGGATCACAATACACACAGGTACACCCATATACATACATATATATTACATATTACATATTACATATTACTGACCTTGGTGAAGATATCTTGAGGCGTGGTTGTTCTTGAGGAGAGTGTGTTTCTTTGAGTCGTTCAGTCGTGTTTGGTCCTGTGAGCTGAAACAAAACACACACAGTCACCTCCAGACTCGTCCTGTTCTCCTCTTGACCCTGACATTTTTCAAAATTTTTGCATGTGTTGATTTAAAAAATAAATAAATAAATACAAAATAATAATAAATAAATCAAGATGGCAGACTTCTGGTTTGGCCACCCAGGCCAGAAAAATGACATAATGCACCTTTAAATGTTTTTGTCTTTGCACCCCCTGCTGTCCAACCGTGAAAAATGCCTCATGTCAGTGATTTGTTTTTGCTTCTAGTTGTTCATAGAATTGATGTTTCATGTCTATGGTAGGGGGCGCTATAGTGTTTTCATATGTTTTATAGTGTATTATATTCAGACTGAGATCACACATTAGTGATTCAAATTTCAGCACGATCAGACTAAGTCTGTGTGAACAGGAGCAAATAATGTCACCTTGAAATTCTCCAAAATTTAGATTTGATTGATGTTCCACTTGTCTAGATGATGTACGGTGATTTTCAGCCCTGTGGGTGAAGCGCCTTCAGAGGAGTTCGTTCAAACACAACGTCAGCGAAAACACGGACTCAAACTTCAATCCAAGATGGCCGCCTCCTGGTTTGTCAGGGGGCGTGGCCATAATAATATTTTTTGTTTGTCTTCACATGACGAATGTGTGTACCGAATTTCGTGGCTCTACGACAAAGTTGACGTCGGGACGTCTCCCATAGGCGCAATGTATTTTGATTTTTGCAGGTGGCGCTGTGTCGCCATTTTACTTATATTTTATTGAATTTTTCACCACTTCTGAATTTTGAGCAAAGTTTGATGAGTTTTTGAACATGTTTAGGGGGTCAAATTAGAGCTCAAAGAGCAGAAGAATAATTAAAGCTACAAGTGGTGTTGAACGGCCCTCGCTGTGCCCACAAATGCCTCCACCCGCAAACATCACAACACCGAGCCCCACACCAACCCTAAGAACTGTAACCCCAACCAGAAGTCTAATCTCTAACCCAAACCCTAACTCTAGGCCTAACTCTAAATGTAACCCTAACCTTAACCTTAACCCTAAACCCTAATTATAACTTTAACCTTTGCCCCAACTCCTCACCAAACCTGCCAACCCATCTCCACCTGGAATGAGGAAAAAAATGTTTGCACATAGAATCATGAAATTTGACACAGAAGTCGATCATGAAAAGACAAGGAAAAAATATTATTACACCAACACCATGCGCTCCACCAGGGGGCAGCAATATTGGATTGAAATTTTCTAAGCATGACTCAGCATTTTTTGTGAGCTTCATACTTTTACACACTCCTCCGAGGGCGCTCACCTGAACACTCGCAAATTTCCATCCAATTTTTTTTATCGTGGGTGTAGGAGAAAATGCGATTTAACGTGTTGTAAGATGTGCGTGTTTGAGCATGTGGTTTAGCTTTTGACGAATTATTTAAATTATACATTTGCGGGGCACCAGATTCTGACCGAATCAAACTTAACCATATGCGACAACAACAACTTATCAATTAAATCAATCTGAAGGGAACGTACCCGAAAAAGTGACCTGATGATAACTTTAAGAAAAATCACTGAAACCAGCAAATTCCTTTGTGTGGTTTATTAACAAACAATAACTAGACACCAGCTTCCAAGTTCTGGTTACGTAACATTAAAGCACCGATTTTAACAACCTGAGGTAGTTATAAAACGGGGTTCAGTTTAGCTCAGTTATGGCGTTTCGCTAAGTCGCTACTGCGCTTGCCTTAGGAATAATTGGACGCAATCGTAAGAGGGATGCCAACCCTTATTCATTCACTGTCTGAACCAGCCTTGACTTGGCGATGTTGTTCTCGGTCCGTGTGGAATGCGGCGATGGCGGGGTTCGGCGGTGGTCGTGCGCACGGGCAGGCAGCGGCGTGATGACGGTACTCGGGCAGGGCGGTCCACGCCTCCTTCACCGGCTCTGGTCCTCAGCTCTCGGCAGGTGCGACTCCAGGTCTGTTACAGCTCCCCCTGGGTCTCTCCGACCGGCCGTCTTCCCTGGTCCTCTTCGGCGGGTCCTCGCGGCGGCGAGGCAAGGCGGAAAGCGCGATGCGTAGTGGAAAAAGCCTGATGCGAAGCGAAGCGAAAGCGAAGTTTTCGCGCGTGAGGCTTCGTTTTGGTCAGTGCGCTTGGTGGGCGTTGTTATATGCAAATTTAAGGCACGCCCGCGTCTGAGCTGAACTGGTCCCCGTACAAATATCATTTGCAAATATTAAATTGATAACTTCCCACATTCAGGTACTAACTGTTTACGATAACATTAGCCGGACGATTCATACAAAGAAATCAAAGGTATATCTGCCCGAAAACACGCCGTGAAGTTACCGTAAATACTTCCGCGGGAACATGACATGAAATACACACAAGAGACTATGAACACATGAATTAAGCAATGTGGCATATTTGTCTTGTATCAACATGAGCCTTATATAGAACACAGTTAAAAACATTTTTAACTAGTTATCGAGATGCGTTTAATCCAGTCCTTCTCTAGTGTCCAAAAGTGGCAACCACAGTCCATCGCGGTTTTAACCGGTCCAAACCTTGGCGCCTGATGGTCTGGTATGTAGATGATGTGGGTCTGTTTCTTCAAAGCACAATGAAGAAAGTCATTATTTAACAGTCCTTATCACTTTAGCAATTCCCCATTCTGATTCATGTCCCACCTGGCGTGGGGGAAGGGAGGTGTGGAAGCACCGAAGGTCGGTTCTCTTGAGGTTGTAAATACCAAGAGGCAGTCAGGCAGAACCGACTTCTCTAGGTTCCTGGTTTGTGGATTCTATCAGAATGGGGGAAGCAGGCCCTGAACAGGCATTTTCCCTACATGGGTCAGAAGCCAAACTCTTAAATATGGTACAAATTATTTCCAGGAGGTGGGACATCAAAGGTTTTCCAGATGCGTCATGGCAACAGGAACACGAATTTATATTGTGACCACACCCTTTTACAAACCAGAAGTCTGCCATCTTTTATTTTTATTTTTTTTTAAATAAACACGTGCAGATATTTAGAAAAAAGGCAGGGTCAGGCCCAGTGTTGGGTCAGAGTCATGGTTGGGTTTATGGTTATTAGGGTTAGTGGGGCGAGGTGTTTGTGGGGCACACGAGGGCCGATCACTGCCGCTTGCAGCTATATTCTTTTGTTCTCGTTGTTGTGTCGTCATCGTGGGTCAAGTCTAGTTTCTGTTCTGTTTTGTCTCGTCACTCACCAGAGTCACAGAGGAACCGGGAAACAGTCCAAACCCTGGAAACAGAGGCTCAGAGAAGAACGAGGAGAAGGTCCAGAGGTGGAACAGTTCATCAGAGGAGACGTCATAGAAGGACAGTTCTCCAGCCTCAGAGTCCAGGAACACGCCCACTCTGCCAAAGAACACGCCCCCTTTACCAGAGGACACGCCCTCTCTCCTTGATTGACAGGAGAGGGGGAGTCGTGTTGTGTTTCTGTTGTAAATGACATTGTACTGTCCATCCTCACAGATCCTCAGAGTCCAGGACTGATCATTGAATCCAAACGCACTGTCCCATCCCCGTCCGCTCCGTCTGATCTTTCTGTAACTCACTGCTATAACAACCGCCCCGCTCCAGTCCACCTCCCAGTAACAGCGCCCCCTCAGGCCAGTGCAGCTCAGGACCTGAGTGTAGTCTGTGAACCTGTCGTCATGATCTGGATACTTCTGCTCCTCCTTCGCTCGAGTCACAGTCCGATGGTCGTCAGACAGAAGCAGACGTCTGTGAGCTGAGTTTGGGTCCAGAGAAACGTCACAGGAGTCTGAAACACAAACACTTCACCTCAGTCTTTTGTTCTGACTGAGTCTAGGTTTACTGCACCTGTCACACACCTGTCACACACCTGTCACACACCTGTCACACACCTGTCACAGAGATGTCGACATTTGAACCATTTGAAACAGAGTGAATGACCTGAG
>NW_026570970.1:516241-543857 GCF_026225935.1 Boleophthalmus pectinirostris | reverse complement strand
GAGAGGGGGAGTGGTGTTTTCTTTCTCTTGTGAATGACACAGTACTGTCCATCCTCCCAGATTCTCAGAGTCCAGGACTGATCATTGAATCCAAACGCACTGTCCAGTCCCCGTCTGCTTCGTCTGATCTTTCTGTAACTCACTGCTATAACAACCGCCCCGCTCCAGTCCACCTCCCAGTAACAGCGCCCCCTCAGGTCAGTGCAGCTCAGGACCTGCTCCCAGTCTGTGAACCTGTCGTCATGATCTGGATACTCCTGGTCCTCCTCCACTCGAGTCACAGTGTGATGGTCGTCAGACAGAAGCAGACGTCTGTGAGCTGAGTTTGGGTCCAGAGAAACGTCACAGGAGTCTGAAACACAAACACTTCACCTCAGTCTTTTGTTCTGACTGAGTCTAGGTTTAGTGCACCTGTCACACACCTGTCACACACCTGTCACACACCTGTCACAGAGATGTCGACATTTGAACCATTTGAAACAGAGTGAATGACCTGAGTGAATGACCTGAGTGAATGACCTGAGCTGTTCTCTGCACTTTACTGTGTGAAGGAAACAAAACAGACTCACACTTCCTCAGACCTGGAACCGTCCAGCGCTCTCCAGCAGGATCCAACCTGAAACACACAAGTCCAGTTTAGACCAGACCAGGACCAGACCAGGACCAGACCAGGACCAGACCAGGACCAGACCAGGACCAGACCAGGACCAGAGACCAGGACCAGAGTTTATATAAATGGACATATATTCTAGACTCTTAGTGTTTTGTGGGTGACAGACCAACATCAGAGTATCAGAGTTTTCAGGAGTCACACAGTCCCCATCACATCTGGACTCACATACACACTAGTGTGAACGAACACTGCACTCACAACAACACCACTCACATACACACTAGTGTGAACGAACACTGCACTCACAACAACACCACTCACATACACACTAGTGTGAACGAACACTGCACTCACAACAACACCACTCACATACACACTAGTGTGAACGAACACTGCACTCACAACAACACCACTCACATACACACTAGTGTGAACGAACACTGCACTCACAACACCACCACTCACATACACACTAGTGTGAACGAACACTGCACTCACAACAACACCACTCACATACACACTAGTGTGAACGGGGCCTGAGTCCAAATGTGACTGAGTTGTAGACGAGTACGACACTGTTCTACCCACACTAACGTGTTGACTGGTAGATGCTGATACTTCTGATCTAGAATCTAAGAGTCTCTGTGGATTAAAGCTGCACTTCCCCATGATCCATCCAGCGTCTTCCTCCACTTTACTGATGTTTACTCGTTTCTGCCGGCGCCACAAACCAAAGTATAATATATAAGTATCAAAAATAAGACTTGGACAACACACTTTAAGACTTTTTAAAGGCCTTAATTTAGGAACATGATTTTTTAAATGAATTAATCATTACATTTGTGCAGCGTCTTTCAAGACTCTCAAAGTTCTTTACACTTCATTATTTCATTCACTCAACACTCTGTGGTGTAAACTACTACTACTGTAGCCACAGCTGCCCTGGGGCAGACTGACGGAACCAAGACTGTCAATCTGCACCATCATCACACACACACTAGGCAATGTGTGTGAAGTGTCTTGCCTAAGGACACAACAACAGTTGTTACCACTGGTGCCTCCAGGAGATTCTGAGATTTGACAAACTGATGTGGGCAACATTTTAAGAAACATAAGACTTTTTAAAGACTTTTAAGACCCTGCGGCTCCCCTGACATATATTATATATATATTATATATTATATATATATTATATATATATATATTATATATTATATATTATATATTATATATTATATATTATATATATATTTCTGACCTTGGTGAAGATATCTTGAGGCGTGGTTGTTCTTGAGGAGAGTGTGTTTCTTTGAGTCGTTCAGTCATGTTTGGTCCTGTGAGCTGAAACAAAACACACACAGTCAACTCCAGACTCGTCCTGTTCCACTGCTCAAGTCCAACAACATGGGTCAGTACATCACAGGACATTATACATGTTAGAGCCGACAAAAAGACCCAAAATAATCATCACTATTGATACTAAAACAGTGTCACTGACAGAACAGAGCAGAACCTTTCCTCAATGTGTTTAGAACATCTGGATCAGAACAAGTACAAGAGCACAGAGACTAGAATACACCCATGGACCTGGTTTAGACCTGGTTTAGACCTGGTTTAGACCTGGTTTAGACCTGGTTTAGACCTGGCTTAGTCCTGGCTTAGTCCTGGTTTAGTCCTGGTTTAGTCCTGGTTTAGACCTGGTTTAGTCCTGGTTTAGACCTGGTTTAGTCCTGGTTTAGTCCTGGTTTAGACCTGGTTTAGTCCTGGTTTAGACCTGGTTTAGTCCTGGTTTAGACCTGGTTTAGTCCTGGTTTAGTCCTCGCCACTTGCAGCTATATTCTTTTGTTCTCGTTGTTGTGTCGTCATCGTGGGTCAAGTCTAGTTTCTGTTCTGTTTTGTCTCGTCACTCACCAGAGTCACAGAGGAACTTTGATCCCACAGTCCAAACCCTGGAAACAGAGGCTCAGAGAAGGACGAGGAGAAGGTCCAGAGGAGGGACAGTTCTTCATCAGAGGAGACGTCATAGAAGGACAGAGCTCCAGCCTCAGAGTCCAGGAACACGCCCACTCTGCCAAAGAACACGCCCCCTCTCTCTGAGTGACAGGAGCGGTGGAGTCGTCTTGACTTCCTGTTGTGAATAACAAAGTATTCTCCATCCTCACAGATCCTCAGACTCCAGGACTGATCATTGTATCCAAACCCACACTCCCATCCTTGTTCGCTCTGTCCAATCCCTCTGTAACTCACTGCTATATAAACCCTCCCTCTCCAGTCCACCTCCCAGTAACAGCGCCCCCTCAGGCCAGTGCAGCTCAGGACCTGCTCCCAGTCTGTGAACCTGTCGTCATGATCTGGATACTCCTGGTCCTCCTTCACTCGAGTCACAGTCCGATGGTCGTCAGACAGAAGCAGACGTCTGTGAGCTGAGTTTGGGTCCAGAGAAACGTCACAGGAGTCTGAAACACAAACACTTCACCTCAGTCTTTTATTATGACTGAGTCTAGGTTTAGTGCACCTGTCACACACCTGTCACACACCTGTCACGCACCTGTCACGCACCTGTCACACACTTGTCACACACACTGTCACACACCTGTCACGCACCTGTCACGCACCTGTCACACACCTGTCACACACCTGTCACACACCTGTCACAGAGATGTCGACATTTGAACCATTTGAAACAGAGTGAATGACCTGAGTGAATGACCTGAGTGAATGACCTGAGTGAATGACCTGAGTGAATGACCTGAGCTGTTCTCTGCACTTTACTGTGTGAAGGAAACAAAACAAACTCACACTTCCTCAGACCTGGAACCATCCAGCGCTCTCCAGCAGGATCCAACCTGAAACACACAAGTCCAGTTTAGACCAGACCAGACCAGGACCAGACCAGGACCAGACCAGGACCAGAACCAGACCAGGACCAGGACCAGACCAGGACCAGAACCAGACCAGGACCAGAACCAGAACCAGACCAGGACCAGGACCAGACCAGACCAGGACCAGGACCAGACCAGGACCAGACCAGGACCAGACCAGAACCAGGACCAGACCAGGACCAGACCAGGACCAGGACCAGACCAGGACCAGACCAGACCAGACCAGGACCAGACCAGACCAGGACCAGACCAGGACCAGACCAGGACCAGACCAGGACCAGAACCAGACCAGACCAGGACCAGACCAGGACCAGGACCAGACCAGACCAGACCAGACCAGGACCAGACCAAGACCAGACCAGGACCAGACCAGGACCAGAGTTTATATAAATGGACATATATTCTAGACTCTTAGTGTTTTGTGGGTGACAGACCTACATCAGAGTATCAGAGTTTTCAGGAGTCACACAGTCCCCATCACATCTGGACTCACATACACACTAGTGTGAATGAACACTGCACTCACAACAACACCACTCACATACACACTAGTGTGAACGAACACTGCACTCACAACAACACCACTCACATACACACTAGTGTGAACGAACACTGCACTCACAACAACACCACTCACATACACACTAGTGTGAACGGGGCCTGAGTCCAAATGTGACTGAGTTGTAGACGAGTACGACACTGTTCTACCCACACTAACGTGTTGACTGGTAGATGCTGATACTTCTGATCTAGAATCTAAGAGTCTCTGTGGATTAAAGCTGCACTTCCCCATGATCCATCCAGCGTCTTCCTCCACTTTACTGATGTTTACTCGTTTCTGCCGGCGCCACAAACCAAAGTATAATATATAAGTATCAAAAATAAGACTTGGACAACACACTTTAAGACTTTTTAAGGCCTTGATTTAGGAACATGATTTTTTAAATGAATTAATCATTACATTTGTGCAGCGTCTTTCAAGACTCTCAAAGTTCTTTACACTTCATTATTTCATTCACTCAACACTCTGTGGTGTAAACTACTACTGTAGCCACAGCTGCCCTGGGGCAGACTGACGGAACCAAGACTGTCAATCTGCACCATCATCACACACACACACTAGGCAATGTGTGTGAAGTGTCTTGCCTAAGGACACAACAACAGTTGTTACCACTGGTGCCTCCAGGAGTTTCTGAGATTTGACAAACTGGTGTGGGCAACATTTTAAGAAACATAAGACTTTTTAAAGACTTTTAAGACCCTGTGGCTCCCCTGACATATATTATATATATTATATATTATATATTATACTTTATATATTATATATTATATATTATACATTATATATTATATATTATATATTATATATTTCTGACCTTGGTGAAGATATCTTGAGGCGTGGTTGTTCTTGAGGAGAGTGTGTTTCTTTGAGTCGTTCAGTCATGTTTGGTCCTTTGAGCTGAAACAAAACACACACAGTCAACTCCAGACTCGTCCTGTTCCACTGCTCAAGTCCAACAACATGGGTCAGTACATCACAGGACATTATACATGTTAGAGCCGACAAAAAGACCCAAAATAATCATCACTATTGATACTAAAACAGTGTCACTGACAGAACAGAGCAGAACCTTTCCTCAATGTGTTTAGAACATCTGGATCAGAACAAGTACAAGAGCACAGAGACTAGAATACACCCATGGACCTGGTTTAGACCTGGTTTAGACCTGGTTTAGACCTGGTTTAGATCTGAGACTGTGACACTGACCTGAGCTCTGCAGATTCTCCACTTTGGTCTTTTTTAAAGGTGATGATTAAATCTTTGGAAGCGTCGCTGCGCAGAGAGACTCCACTGGGACCAGGACCTGCTTCAGACCTGAGATAGTCCTGGTTTAGTTCTGGTTCAGAGATTTTCCTGAAATGAAACAAACTCAGTGACAGGTGTTTGTGTTTGTGTGTGTCTCACACAGAGTGAATAAAACACATATGACTCAGAACCAGTCCGTCCAGTCCAGCAGCTTTCTGTTTGTGCAGCGACCCAGACCTGAGCTGGAATGAGACACTCTGGTCCAGTCTGGTCCAGTCTGGTCCAGTCCGGTCCAGTCCGGTCTGGTTCACATTAAAAACCCTGTAGAAGTTTGTGTTTTTTGGTCTGAGTCAGTGTCAGTAAAACAGATCCAGTGTGTGATCGACTCTAATGTTTGTGGAGGAGGAAGTTCCTCGTTCGTGTTTGTGCAGCGCAGGAGAGAGTCACGTTCACACAAGAAAAAACTCATTTGTAAAACCCAGATTTGACTGAAACCTTCAGAACTAAACACAAAACACACACAGACTTTTATAAAACACACAGACTCACCAGAGACAGTTCACACTCACGTCCTCAGTCTGTTATGACACCGAGTCGCTCTGTCAGTGAGCCACAGAGCCACACCCGAAAGTGTTCACAGGTCACAGATCATCTCTGGAGCTGAGCAAAAAGAGCACTCACTCTGCTCACAAGTTCAGAAGTTAAACCTTCGTGTGAGACCAAAGAGCAACAGCAGATCTGTCACTTCTGCATCAAACGGCCTGAACACTGGACCACGTCTTCATTTTATGACTTTTATCAATAATGAACCAAACAGATTTTATAATAACGGATTATAAATAATTTAGTGTTTATATTTTCAGCCTGACTTCAGACTAATGTACTGATACCCAAATCAATGTCATTCTTTAGAATGTTTTGAATCGGCCTCATGTTTGTAAAATAATGTGCATGTGTGAAACTCTCCTGTAAATATTCATTTCCATCTCAGCACTGAACACACGATTTGATCAAATTGACTAAAACTACAAATCTGACGTCTCTGTTTTCATCAGTCTCTAAACTTCACTGTGACCAGAACATGGAACTATTCTGATTTGGAATTTCTGTTTTAAAACCAAGACTCAGTCTCAGAAAAACATTTAAACTTGTAACAAGATTCACATTTGAGAGAAAACGGACATAAAAACTATTAAACTACAACATGTACTATAATAACATATATGTACTATAACATATTGTCAGGGAATTTACCCTAAGACATCAAATTACATTAAAGACACACCAAAACGAGACGGCTTAGTTTTTACTTGCGCAAGGAGAGAGCTGTCTGAACACTGACCTCTTCTGACAGCTCCTCCCCAACAGCAGCTTTTATTTCAGTCATTTCACAGATACAATACAGTACATTATGTTATATCACACAATGTTTACAATGATCACATACTAACAATATTTAGGCTAAACCACCTCCCATTTCACACTTGATCACAGGCTCCAGGTGATAAACAATTTGGTCAGTTTTCTCCCAAAAACTTATGCAAACCACATGAGGGAAAAACCCTTAGTCGTCTTCTCATGGGCGACTCAGTAGATGAGTTTAATGAGTCAGCAGTTCTTGTACTAGGACATATGATAAACATATGGAAAAACCCAAAAACGCAATTGTTGATAACTTTAATCACACACACAAATGATTATGATTTTAAATGATTCATAATATTTAAAATAACACAAATTCTTTCACACATATATATATATAACATATATTCTTGTAGGTGTTGAAGGTGTTGATGGTTCTGGACGGGTGGCTGGGGTTGTAGACACTGATGAAGCTGGGAAGACACCTGAAGTGAATGGCACAGGGGAATCTGGAGGAGCCTGAGGAACATCCTCTGACTCAGCACTAAACAAAAGAAAAGGAAAAAATGTTAGTTTGTGTAAAACGTGTGTATTACATATGTACTACAACAAGTCTAAGTCTAGTGCAGCAGGGGCAAACACAATGCACAACCCCATCCCCCACCCAAATGGTGTCAACAGATTATGACCTCACTAATTACCGGGTCTACGCCAAGCGCACATCTGCTCACATCTGCTCACACCTGATTCATTGCTCAGCACTCGGCCGTTTACGTCCTGTTGGATGTATTATGTATCATTTGCAAGTAAAAAAACTTTTCAAATAAAAATAGTAAGGGATGCGCAGTTACGCACACAAGATGCGTAATTTGCCATTTACTTGAGAAATAATGGTACTTAGGTCGGCTTTATCAAATGCTATGAGCTCAGTCGCTCAGAGGAGAAACTATCTTGACTTACAACAATCTTTGGCAAAGTTTGGGCCAATGAAAATGGATGGAGCGCGTCACGCGCCGAAGAGCGAAGATCCTATTGGACGCCTGTTTTCACTACGTCACCACGCAGCGTGTGTGTGACGTAGGATGATGCCGGAAAGATGCTCGTAAAGCCACGGGTCTTATCTTTACAAGAAAAAAAAAGGGTTCAATTCTAAACTTGAAAAGTGTCATTAGAGAAGAGAGTTTGTTTACCTGAGCAACGAGACGAGGCCCCACCCCCAAAGTTCACCAGGGTCAAAGAACGAGACGCTACACACAGTGTCCTTATATCAGCCCAAGTGCCACCTGCTGGTGGAAGACAGAACGTGCACCCTGCTCCTGCATCAGGTCATGAGGGTGATTGTGTGTGGAGGGAGTGACTTCAGGTCAGTGCATCAGGTCATGAAGGTGACTTGTGTGGAGGGAGTGACTTCAGGTCAGTACATCAGGTCATGAAGGTGACTGTGTGGAGGGAGTGACTTCAGGTCAGTACATCAGGTCATGAGGGTGATTGTGTGGAGGGAGTGACTTCAGGTCAGTACATCAGGTCATGAAGGTGTGTTTCAGTAGTTTGCTTGGCTTATTTTAGGCCCAAATGAAAATCAGATCAAATGGAGATTTATAAAAAACATGGATATTTATATATTTGTGCCAAAATAACTGTAAAATACAAATAAATGTTGAAAATAACAAAGATGGTCTTGATTTGGTCTCGATGGGCCGTGGTCTTGTCTAGGTCTTGATCTTGTCCTGGTGTCAGGACCCTGTGGTCTCAGACTGGTCTTGGTCTCGATCAGTGCGGTATTGACTAGAACACTATGTGAAGTGCTCCACTGTGTTTTTAAACTCCAAACACCTTCACTAGAATCACTTGGATGATTTCAGCTCCTGGAATTTCTAACTTCTACTGAACTAAAGATTAAAGGTTATTGTTAACTTAAACTGCACAAGATGGAACAGAGCATTTTGAGCTTTGAAGACAAACAGTAATAATAAAGGGTCTAAACCACAGGTGTCAAACATACGGCCCGGGGGCCAGATCCGGCCCTCCAAGACCTTTAATCTGGCCCTTGGCTGATTTTCAACTTAAATATTTTAATTAAAATGGTGTTAATTTTGTGTGGTGTTTATCACAGCAGCGTCTCCAGCGTCTCTGTACGTGGCCCCTCCCACCAGAGCAGCACAAATGAAGACTTGTCTCTTTCCAAACGCTCTTAAAGGACGATCGTTTTGACTGTTGACCGTGACACCCTCATCAGAAAAATGTCCAACATGAGAAAAGTGGAGCCGAGTGCAGGATTTTACAACAAAAATGGACTTATTCCTGTTTACAGACAAGTTCATGTTCAAACTTTGTGTTGAAATTGTATTTTTCTTAAAGTTTCAGGTTGTTCATAATTAGTGCTGTCATGCGATTAAAAAAATTAATTACAGATCATAATTAATTAATCAATCAATCTAATTAATCTCATTTTAATCTCACCTAAAAATTGCTGAGAAAAGCTTCAATTTGAGATATTTTCATTTAAATTCATTATTACATTATTGTGGCAGATCAAAAGACTGATATAGATTTAAAAAAGTGACTTTATAAAGTCATTTATTGTTTAACAAATGTCTCCAAATTTGGCTGTTGAGCCCAAGTCTCCATGAATAAGAAACTGTTTGCTTTAAAGTAGCAAAGACGAGGAAATCTGAACATAATAACTTTTGTCTACTTAAAGACAATAAAAAGTCCAGTCTTTCCTTAACCATATTAAAAATATTACTGATAGAGAAATGCTTTATATATGAGATCACTGGTTTTAGTCCTGGTTTAGACCTGGTGTTAGTTCTGGTTTGGTCCTGGTTTTAGTCTTGGTGTTAGTTCTGGTTTAGAGGCGCACAGGAGGAAGCTCGGTTTATGCGAGAAAACACGATCCACACGCGGCTCACGGGAGCAGGTCTGTGTCCGCGCGGGAACTACGGAAGGAAACGTGGTCCGCGCGTTCTCAGGTTAATGAGTGTATGAGTGTGAGTGTGAGTGTGAGTGTGAGTGAGTGTGAGTGTGAGTGTGTGTGTGTGTGTGTGTGACAGTAGTGCAGACATCATGAGCCTATGCAGGTTGTTTTCAGGCGATATATTTCACGTCGGGAGAATAATTTCCAAGACACAAATGTGTTTTTCCCTGTGCTGCTCTGTTCTACTGGCTCTACCACCTCGTCCATTGTGCCTGATGCCGCCAACGTGAACAAGATGTTTACATCGCTCTTACTGCGCACGTTTTGTGTGGGTTTCCGGCAATGAGTGGAATTACCGAAATAAAAAAATTTATAAATGTGTTTTTTTTGTGTGTGTTGTTGTCCCAACAACACATAAAAACAGGGTTTATAATAAAGCAACTCGCACAGAAACACTAAAGTTAGAGATTAAAAATGAGATTAACGCGATTAAAAAACATAACGCGCTAAATATGACCGTAATTAATTAATCGCAATTAACGCGATAATTTGACACCCCTAATTATATTATAATATTTTGTAAAACAGTTCATCAATTTAAAAAGATTTGTGTAATAGATTTGTGTTTCTCTGCACAAATATTTGAACTTCTTGTTATTTTTGGGGTTTATATGACATGAGTTTTCTGATCCGGACACTTTGGATCAAAGTCGGTTGGACTCGACCCCCGGAACAAAATGAGTTTGACACTTCTGTCCTAAACCATTAAAAAGGGCCCATATTAGGCCTTCTATGCTATAATCCCATTTTCTCATCAAAAACATACCTGAAGTCTTTATTTTTGTGATTTCATTTCATACAAACCAGTGTTTGAGTTCTTCTCTCAAACAGAAAACCCTTGTGAAGTCAAGTGCTGATACAGGATTTCTCCATTGTGTTTTTAAATTCCACACACTTTGACGAGGATCATTTGGATAATTTCTGCCCTGGAATCAATCTCTTCTGAACAAAGGAAAGAAAATGTAGACAGACTAATTATATAAAGTGTCACTCAAACATGTGCGACCACGATAAAGGCGGCAGGTTTTACGCCAAAGCAACCCTCTCCATTTGTCCAGGCTGGGGACTGGCACAGAGGGACACAGCGCCCCCTGTGGCTGGATTAGACCCACCGCCCGTGCTTTTGTAAGGTTAGTGTGTTAGTGTGTGCAGATACTCACCACAAACATCCACCCTGGGACCTGCAAAGACTAATTTAAAAGATTTAGGTAAAACAGTTTAAGATCTGAAACGAGAACAGATTTCAGAAGAGTTAGAAGCATCAACAACAACAACAACAACAAAAATGGTAGAATTGACCCACAACATTAGTACGAGATTGAACATTGCAATTTAAAACACAAGGTTAACAGAAATGTCAACATATTTCAAACTGGTTTAAGGTTAAAATGAACAGAACATTAACAATGCAAACCTGTGGAAGAGTTTAGATTAGAATAACCAATATTTCAGCTCAGTGTTAAAAGATTCAAAACCAGAGCCATTATATTCAATAAACCAGTCCAAATCTGGCCCACATTTAGACCAGTTCAGACAGACTCAAAATACAAAAACGCATCACATTCAGTAAAGTCAGTTCCAAAGAGACCTGGTTCAGACCAAGTAAAAAAAAAGTTAAACCTGTGGAAGTGTTAGTTTAGAATAACCAGTGTACAGGTTAGAACCAGAGCTGTTACACTCAAACCAGTTCAAACCTGGCTCACATTTAGACCAGTTCAGACCAAACCAAATACAAAAACATATTCAAAAACCCAAGACAGTCAGTTCAGACCTGGTTTTAAACTCAAATCAGTTCAACCTGTGGAAGTGTTAGTTTAGAATAACCAGTATTTTGGTCCAGTGTACAGGTTAGGACCAGAACTATCACACTCAAATACAAGTCTGGCCCACGTTTAGACCAAACCAAATACAAAACACATTACATTCAATAAGCCAAGATGACTTCTTTTCAATTTGGTCTGAACCAACAAAAAAAACCTGTGGAATTGTTGGTTTAGAATAAAGACATTTAGACCCATGGGTGTGGGACCAAGGAGACCACACAGTCTCCATACAAGTGTGCAAACGATTATAATCTGGCACACGCCAGTTTAGGCCCAAACCCAAAGCCTTAGAGAGTAACAGAAGAACACTCAGCACATTCAGACCTTGTTTTGAGATGACACATGGTTCACAGAGAACCTCACAAATACCTACCGGGTTTACGTCTGCTGCAAACCAGCAGCAGGGTCAGATCATCCCTGGAAGATTATTTCAGTCACAAACTAAATGTTCAAGCGTTTGGTTTGAACCATTAGACTCAGTCCATGTGTGTCCACAAAAATCAACACAAAAAAAGAACACAAGGGCCTCAACCCTTGGACCAAAAACCACAACTGGTCAGTATATTCAAAGTGTGTCAGGTCAGTCTATGATCATCCATTAGTGCGGTGGCTGAGTGGTTAGCACTCACATGTACGACAGTCACTCACTGCTCCTGAAGTCGCCTCAGCAACACTTGGTTAATGACAAATAACTTTAATACAAAAAGGGAAAACTTCAACTTTATTTAAAATGTTCAGATCAGGTTTGAACATTTCTCCATTTGGTTCCGTCTTGTGCATCGTCTCAGCCTCCAGCCTTTGGGGTTCCAAGATCAACATTTAAACTGTTCTTTGTGCATCATAAAGGACAGTTTCTTTTGCATCTTTTTTTTTATTGTTTGTTTCCTCTGTCGAGCAGGTCTGTTCTTTACACAGGGTTCAGTTCAGGGCTGTTGGTGCAGTTTGGATTTGAACTTTGGGTTTTTCCACTGCAAAAGCTTTTAGACCAGGTTAGACTCTTTTCTTCTTATTAGTCCCATGTTTGGTTGTGGGTTGTCTGCAGTGCATTTTTCAAAGTTATAATGGTTTAGCTCCATTTTATTGCTTTGACTTTGATGTATTTGGTCCTGATTTTTTGCACTTCGAAGTGTATTCTTTCTTTGGGTGAATTAAGTTTGTTAACATTTTAAATGATATCTTCTTTTTATTTATTCCATATTTTTTGGATATATCCTGTTTATTTTTTCTCCTGGGTCCTTTGGCTTTTTGACTTCAACTGGAGGTGAAGGTTCATTTTTCAGTCGTGCACATTCTGTACAAGGTTAAATAACCCAGAGCTGCCTGTAAAAGGTTAGATCAGCATGTTAATGTTAGACGCCGACACCAACACCACATGTAAATGACATAATACATTAGTGTTTAGCTTTAGCAGTGCACAACTAAAGTTAGTAGTTTAGCTTAGCAATGTTCAAAATGACACGAATTTAAGATTTAGCTTTAGCTTATGTGACGGACAATTAAATTCTTAAAAATCAACATGGCAACAATAAAACTGCTCCCTGTAAAAATAATAATAATGTTAGACACCATCCTAAATTCAGAAAACTAAAGGGTTAGTACATTACAAGTCACATTAGCATTTAGCTTTAGCAGTGCACAACTAAAGTTAGCAGAGTTTAGCTTAGCAATGTTCAAAATGACATGAATTTAAGTAGATTTAGCTTTAGCTTGTGTTAAACAAGTAAATGTTTAGCAGTTTAAAATGAACATGTCAATAAATCTGCTCCCTGTAAAAAATAAATAAATTAAACATTAGACGCCGTCCTAAAATCTGAAAACTAAAAGGGTTAGTAAATTACATGTCACATTAGCATTTAGCTTTAGCAGTGTACAACTAAAGTTAGCAAGATTTAGCTTAGCAATGTTCAAAATTCAGTCAGTAACATACGACAGACATGTTTTAGCCTTGGCTGTGTTCAGATAATAAAAAAACTAACATCTGCTGTAGTTGCAAGATTTGAAATTAAGTAGATTTAGCTTTAGCTTGTGTTAAACATGTAAATGTATAAAAATTTTGAAATAAACATGGCAATAACTGTTAAAAAAAAAAAAAAAAAAAAAGGTTAGACACCGTCCTGTATCCGGAAAACTAAAGGGTTAGTAAATTATAAATTACATGTCACATTAGCATTTAGCTTTAGCAATGTACAACTATAGTTAGCATGGTTTAGCTTAGCAATGTTCAAAATGACATGAATTTAAGTAGATTTAACTTTAGCTTGTGTTAAACATGTAAATGTTTAGAAATTTGAAACAAACATAATAACTCTGCTCCCTGTAAAAAAATAAAAAGGTTAGACGCCGTCCTAAAACCTGAAGGGTTAGAAAGGGTCAGTAACATGACAGACATGTTTTAGTCTTGGCTGTGTTCAGTTACAAGACATGAATTTAAGTAGATCTTAGCTTCACTTTAGCTTTATCTTATGTTAAACAAGTAAATGTTTAGCAATTTGAAATAAACATGACAATAAATCTGCTCCCTGTAAAAAAAAATAATAATAAAAATAAAGTTAGATGACAAAATGACATGAATTTAAGTAGACTTAACTTTAGCTTGTGTTATGGACAAATAAATGCTTAAATCAACATGGCGACAATAAAACTGCTCCCTGTAAGAAATAAAAAAGGTTAGATGCCGTCCTAAACCTGAAGGGGTTAGAAAGGTTTAGGAAATTACATGTTACGTTAGTGTTTAGCTTTAGCAGTGCACAACTATAGTTAGCATAGTTTAACTTAGCAATGTTCAAAATTCATTCAGTAACATTATGATGATATTATGTTTTAGCCTTTGCTGTATTCAAATAAAATAAACTATCTGCCACAGCTGATGTCATGTCTCAGTTGTAGGACATGAATTTAAGTAGATTTAACTTTAGCTTGTGTTAAACAAGTAAATGTTTAGAAGTTTGAAATAAACATGGCAATAAATCGCCGTCCTAAAACATGAAGAGGTTAGAAAGGGTTAGTAAATTACATGTCACAGTAGCTTTTAGCTTTAGTAGATTTTCAAAAGTAAAAACAGGGACATCCGTGGTTTGTGGTGGTTGATAAAATTGTGAAACGAAAGGAAAATTGTAGAAAATTACAAATTCGTCTAGTTTAGTCACTAGAAATTCGTCAAGTGCGCCTACCTCACCGTTTACTGCTTAATCTTATAAATGTTTGTTTTCGCGAGTTATTGGGTTTTGTTTAGTTAATTTCTGGGTGCACAGGGTACAGACTTGTATTTTGTGGTTATAATCTGCATGAAACAAATAATGTACTACAACAGCTCGACACGGCAAGCAGCATACGACAGTAAGATACATCAGTTCTGTCACGACATGTGCCACAATCCACTGCTATGTAATCACTCATACACTGTACAAAACATGAAATCATAAATGTCCCAAATGCCATAAATATGATGCACAAATAGGCATGAAACACACCAGCACAGCAAAGCATTATTCAAACCACATTGCATTAAAAACTATTAAAATAAATCAGCGTGAGGAGCGAATTGAGCACAGATAAACCAACATTGCACAAGCATTATTTCAGCAACAATTCGACAAATACAAACACACAGCATTGCCATAATTCGAATTCACAAACAAAACACGCGGGTAAAGTTGCGTGACCAGCCAGAACCGCCTACATCCTCGCCAAAAGGGGAGAAAATGGGGGGCTGTCGCAAAAGGAGAAATGTACCGCGAAGAGAGTTAATGTATAATAACAAATAAAAAAAATGTAGGCCTATAGCAAAAAGAGAAATTCAATTCTGTCAAGTTGATTTAATTGATTTTCTCTTTCGTTATGACCTGGACGAAGGAGGGATTTCAAAAACATCCCATTCGAATCTAATTGGCCTTAGAAAGTAGTAAATTTGTAAAAGCGTGTGCGGTCTTGGCTGGTCAGGCAACACGCAAAACCAAGAGAACTGAACCAGGACTGAACCAGGACTGAACCAGGACTGAACCAGGACTAAACCAGGACTAAACCAGGACTGAACCAGGACTAAACCAGGACTAAACCAGGACTAAACCAGGACTAAACTCCAGGACTAAACCAGGACTGAACCAGGACTGAACTCGGACTAAACCCAGTCCGGCTGTTTATCGCAGTGCGCATGCGTCGACGTCTGTTTGCACTTGCTCGATCGACTCCCAACAAATAGTTTTCTAACCAATAATTAAGACATTTTTCTAGACGAGGATAAGAAACATCGAGGCACTTATTGACTTTGGTTACAACCTGAAAATTATCTGAAAAGCCAAATAGCGAAATCGCACCGGTAGGCCACATGCTGCGGGGCTACAGGTGAACCATGCCCCCACTCACCTCTGTATCCAGCTGTGACACCTGCCACCTCCTCAGTCAGAGGGCAGCTGAGTTGGAACAACGTCCGTGTTTGAAAGTCGACTGGAGAGCGACCAGAACATCGTCCTGGACAAGACCCGAGCCACCGCCGACACCAGCCCTCACCGCCCGAACCTGGCGTCCCAACTGGTCCAGGTGACCACTGCTGGCTTCAGCGTGGGGCTAAGACCTAAAGCCCCGCTGAGCTCTACTCCAGTGCGGCCCGATCCCTGGACTGTTCTACCCCGTAATCGCTCCGGACACCGAGGTCAGCAGCAAACGTCCTGCTCCTCCACGTCTTTGGCAAATAAATTCAATGTCTTGGACCATGAGGATTTTCCCCCGCTGCCCCAAACCTACAAGGGCCAACTGCACTTCACCCCGGCTCCACCATCAGACCGTCCCGGTGCGCGGGGCAGGACCCGCAGCCCCTTCTCTGCGTGCGCGTGTCCCGACCGCTTCGCGTGCGCCGGGAGGGGCCTCCGTTCCCTCCTCGCGCATGTCGAGCCGAGCGCTCGGTCTGAGCGAGGAGATGGTCCCGCTCCAGGCCGCGCTGCCTCGGGGAGCTCGGCTCCTCCATGGTCCGACACGTGAGAATTTAAAGGCCACACCTCCTGTCACCCAGGTGTTCCGGATTGTCTGGTGATCATCTTAACTGGTAAAGGCGGGGCCACACCTGGAAGCCTGGGGGCGTGTCCTCCTCTCGCTTCATTCACTCCCATAGAGACACAAAACTGCCCGAGCTTCTACTGTCACATTAAACCTTCTTTATCGTGGCGTTTTATTTCCCCATTGAAAAATAATCCAAATGTTTCCTGCACATGTTTCCATCACGACCTGAGGTTTGAAGTAACAAACGTTGTTCTTTACAGCAGAACATGACGCAGCTCAAACACTTGATCTGTTCACTGTTCCAGACGCTCCTATAACACGTGACATGTCACTGTGTCGTGTAACAAATAAACATGGTCAAGCACAAAATACTGTCCGTGTCTTCACTGTCATGAATGTAGTGTTTGTGTAAACATGTACAGGCTTATATAATGTGAACAATGATCTAGTTCACACAGTTTGCAACAAAATAGAGACTGACTCATTGGATCATTTTAACACAATCACCCAGAGTGAAATATGACACAACATCTGGCTGTGAACACAACAGGTAGACTACATCTCCTGCATCCAGATCCAGATGTGGTGGGCGTGTCCACTCAGCTGTAGATGTGGTGGGCGTGTCCACTCAGCTGTAGATGTGGTGGGCGTGTCCACTCAGCTGTAGATGTGGTGGGCGTGTCCACTCAGCTGTAGATGTGCGTGCACCTTAACCACTTGATCTGGTTGTCGCTGCTGCGGCTGCAGACGCTTCATGTCAACAACTAATATTATGGTTCTTGTTTTCTCTTTCAAGTCGCAAACCTGCCGATAAAAATACTCAGAGACAAACTGTTGCCAGTCCTGTTACTCTCAGGGGTCTGCGTGTGTGGAGATCGGCCTATATTATCTGTACATATATGCAATGTGACATTTCACACAATTTGCTGCCTTAATATGGGTCTAAACTAGGATCAAACCAGATATAAAACATCTGGCTGTAGACTACAGGTAGACAACATCTCCTGCTTCCAAATCCAGATGTGGTGGGCGTGTCCACTCGGGTGCAGATGTGGTGGGCGTGTCTTAACCATTTGATCTGGTTGTTGCTGCTGTGGTTAGATACAAGCCTTTTGGACTGGAGGCTTTTTGTCACTGAAGTTTCTATGTTCATTGTCTAATGTTTTTCACTGATCTTGATGTTAAAACCTTCTTGTCTGTCTCTGGTCAGATGAATGTAAATTCTGTATCATGAAGCAAATAATAAAAACAAACACAGTCACATTTTTTCTTTATTCTAGACCAGCCAGTTACACAGTGCAACAGCATTAGGGACGACAAATACTGAACGTGTAAAAGACTTTTGGCCTTTATGAAAGTTATTTCTTTTGTACCTGACTAAAAGAACTGGGAGCATGGTGCAGGTCCTGGTAAAACATGATGTTTCCTTTCTGCAGATGTTCAAAGGCCAGTCTGCCCAGCTTCAGCAGGACGTCTGCTTCTGTCTCTGTCAGCACCAGTGTTTGTCTCTGGCCTCTGCTCCTGCAGCTGTTCTGTCTGTGCCTCTGGCATGAGTCTTATTCTCTTTGCTTCTGGACCAGACTCAGATCTTGGTTGGTTTTCCTCTGGTCTAGACTGAGATCTTGGTTGATACTTCTTCTTCCTCTTGGTCTGCACCAACAGGAAGTGGGCGTACATGTCGCTGAGTGTCTGGGGCAGCGCTCCGCTCTGATTGGTTCTCAACATGTGGTCCAGGACCGTGGCTGTGATGCTGCAGAAGACTGGGATCTGGCACATGTTGTGGAGGCTGCGGGAGGTTCTGATGTGGGACAGGACGGTCTTACACTGCTCCTTCTGATGGTCAGTGATGAAGCCCCTGACCTCTGTCACCCTGTGCACACACTGCGCTGGGATCTGATTGGCTGCTGCTGGTCTGGAGGTGATCCATATAAGGGCAGTAGGAAGCAGAGTGCCTTTGATGAGGTTCACTAACAGCACGCTGACCTCTGACCTCTGTGTGACCTCAGAGACGACCTCACAGTGAAAGTCCAGGGACAGTTTGCTCTCGTCAAGGCCGTCGAAGATGAACTCTGTCCGTTTAGAGACGGACAGAGTTTGTGCTGTGAGCGTCTGTGGACACAACAAGAACATGAACAAGAGGAAACACTTCAGTGTGATCAGGTTTATCCACACATGGAAACAAACTCACACACAAAGGACCTGACTCAAAAACCTTCAAAAAAATGACACTCTCATGATCCACTTGGACACATTTATGATTCACACAATCTTTAGTCTTTACACACATGAACTTTGACCTCAATTAAATCCTGTATATTTACCAAACACAAACGACACCACAGCAGATAAAGGAGAGTCACCTGTTCTGCCAGCGCCGCAGTGTGGAAGGAGTGACTTCAGGTCAGTACATCAGGTCATGAGGGTGATTGTGTGTGGAGGGAGTGACTTCAGGTTAGTGCATCAGGTCATGAGGGTGATTGTGGGTGGAGGGAGTGACTTCAGGTCAGTGCATCAGGTCACAGTGAGGCTGTTTCACACTGAGGTTCTGGAGCTACACGACCAACAGTTTGAGTTCAGTGAGACTTTTGTAGTTTGTCACAGAGCGACTCTGATGCTGCTGCTGCTGCTGCTGATGATGATGATGATGATGCTCACTCCACATGTGCACAGGACATGTGTGTGTTTGCACATACAGAGTCTCACCTCTACCAAAGGTCTCAGACCACAAAAACATTTTTACAAAAACATGGAAATATGTTGGTTTGATTTGAACTTAAAGAAACTATAAAGACTAAAGTGTCTGTGTGTAAAGTGAAGACGACAGGAGCAGAGTCACACAAACAAAACCTGCTGCAGTGAGTCTGACTGAAACATCCTGATACACACATTTACACACACAACACACTTCACATGCCACTTCACACACACAACACACACACACTTCACACACACACACACACACACACACACACACACACACACACACAACTCACACAACACACACACACACACACACACACACACACACACACTCACACACACACACACACACACACACACACACACACACACACACACACACTCACACACACACACACACACACACACACACACACACACACTCACACAACACACACACACACACACACACACACACACACACACACACATCACACACACACACACACTCACACACACACACACACACACACACACACACACACACACACTCACACACACACACACACACACACACACACACACACACACACACAACACACACACACACACACACACACACACACACACACACACACACACACACACACACACACACACACACACACACACACACACACACACACACACAACACACACACTCACACAACACACACACAACACACACACACACACACACACACACACAACTCACACACACACACACACACACACACACACACACACACACACACACTCACACAACACACATCACACACACACACACACACACACACACACACACACACACACACACACACACACACAACACACACAACACACACACACACACACACACACACACACACACACACACACACACACACACACACACACACACACACAACACACACACACACACACACATCACACAACACACACAACACACACACACAACACACACACACACACACACACACACACACACACACACACACACACACACAATACACACCAACTCACACAACACACACACACACACACACACACACACACACACACACACACACACACACACACACAACACACACACAATCACACACGACGAAAGGCAAATGAAAACACCACGGACCTCAAGTAAAAAGGAACAAGACACACTAAAAATGAGCAGAGCGACAAAAACAAAAATGAAACTTATAAAACATGTGAATATGTTGTTTTGAGCGAATATAAAATTTTCAAAACAATAACAGGAACACGGTGATGTAAATATGTGATGTGTTATAGATAATTCCCCACAGAGTCACACACCTCCTCTTTAACTAAACCCAACAGAACTTTCTGGTCCAAAACAGTCAGATCCAAAGTGAAGAACGGTCCCAGTCCAGTCTCTTTGGCCTCGTTCAGTTTCTGTGTTTCGAGTTTTTAGTAGTAACATTGAAGCTCCATTTTGTTCTTTCTCTTGACCTTTTGTTCTCGTTGTTGTGTCGTCATCATGGGACAAGTCCAGTTTCTGTTCAGTTTTGTCTCGTCTCTTTTACCAGAGTCGTAGAGGAACCTTCTTTATTGATTCTAAACGCAGGAAACAGAGGCTCAGAGAAGGACGAGGAGAAGGTCCAGAGGTGGGACAGTTCTCCATCAGACGAGACCTCATAAAAGGACAGAGCTCCAGCCTCAGAGTCCAGGAACACGCCCACTCTGCCCGACAACACGGCCTCGCCCTCTCTCTCCGGGCGACAGGAGCGTTGGAGCGGTATTGCGTTGTTTTCGTGACAGACGTAGTACTCTCCAGCGTCATAGATCCTCAGACTCCAGGAGTGATCACCGTTTCCAAACACATTATCCTGTCCCAGTCCGGTCCGTTTGATCCCTCTGTAACTCACTGCGATGTGAACCCTCCCTCTCCAGTCCACCTCCCAGTAACAGCGCCCCCTCAGGCCAGTGCAGCTCAGGACCTGACCGTGGTCTGTGAACCTGTCGTCATGATCTGGATACTCCTGCTCCTCCTCCACACAGGTCACAGTCCGATGGTCCTCAGACAGAAGCAGACGTCTGTGAGCTGAGTTTGGGTCCAGAGAAACGTCACAGGAGTCTGAAACACAAACACTTCACCTCAGTCTTTTATTATGACTGAGTCTAGGTTTAGTGCACCTGTCATGCACCTGTCACGCACCTGTCCTAAACACTATTTGATGCAGTAAAAGAAGTTGGGTGAAAAAGCGTGATGTGTCACCTTCAATACATCTGTAAAAAACGAACCCTAACCACAGCCAATCGTTTACTCCGTTAAATAAATATTCTCAGCCATTTGACACTAAACTCTAATCTGATGTTAAAACAGGTTCCTTTTAATTTGAAAAAACAACTACCCAAGTCCACAAAATCTGAAAACATATAAGTTCTGCTGCAGAAAAGTTACGGAGTGTGCCTGAACTCATCGTCTCGGTGTAGAGCGCACGGCTCCTTCTGCCTCTCAAAACAACAGTTGGAGCTCAAACAGCGCCGTCTAACCGACTTTCAGTAGAATAGAGTCCCCGGTCGGTGACTTCAACATGTCACGTGGGCAACGACAGTGACACGTGGAGAGGGGAGATCAGGAGGAGCGGCCTCCTTGAACTGAACCCGAGCGGTGTTCTGTTATTGGACTTCTGTGCTCGTCACAGTTTGTCCAGAACCAACACCACTCGGGTTCACACATTTAATTGTGTTAGGAGTTTCAGATGGTGTCCACGGGCAGAACCAGACAGGAGCCCGTGAGCAGAGAGACACGAGGCTCGTTGGCCGATTAATGATGTATTTTGCATTTAAATCAGCAGAATTCACACTGTTCCTGTAAACTTTACATTTAGACTGTAAACTTTACATTTAGACTGTAAACTTTACATTTGGACTGTAAACTTTACATTTAGATTCAATCTTTACATTTGGACAATAGACTTTACATTTGGAGTGTATTTGAACTGTAAACTTTACATTTAGATTTTAAACTTTACATGTGGACTATAAACTTTACATTTGAACTGTAAATTTTACATTTAGATTTTAAACTTTACACGTGGACTATAAACTTTACATTTGAACTGTAAAGTTTAGATGTAGACTATAAGCTTTGCATTTAGATTCAAACTTTACTTTCGGATTGTAAACTTTACATTTGAACTATAGACTTTACAGTTCAAATGTAAAGTTTACAGTCCAAATGTAAACTTTACATTTGGACTATAAGCTTTACATTTAGATTCAAACTTTACATTCGGATTGTAAACTTTACATTTAGATTCAAACTTTATATTTGGACTATAAACTTTACATTTAGATTCAAACTTTACATTTGGACTATAAACTTTACATTTGAACGTAATAAATGATACGTTTTTTATCTTTTTTATACGCTGTTGATGCACTATTTAAAGAAAAATGGCAGATTTGCCTTAATTAGACAGACGACAATACCATCTGTCGCGGTATAATTGGTGTCATCATGATCTTAAAACATGGAGATTTACCAATTCTATCTCTGACACAGATTTGTATCATGTAAATGAGACGAGTGTGGTCCTTGTTTACACTTTACAACTTTTCTCTGCACTTTACTGTGTGAAAGAAATAAAAAGACTCACACTTCCTCAGACCTGGAACCATCCAGCGCTCTCCAGCAGGATCCAACCTGAAACACACAAGTCCAGTTTAGACCAGACCAGAACCAGACCAGGACCAGACCAGGACCAGACCAGGACCAGACCAGGACCAGAACCAGGACCAGAGACCAGACCCAGTACTAGAGACCAGTGTGGTCTCTCACAGACAGCAGGGGGCGCGCTCACCTGACAGACAGCAGGGGGCGCTGGTCCTGTAGAGCGGTCAGGAGCTCGGCGGAGGGTCCTGGATGGTTGTAGCTCAGGTCGAACTCTCTGAGGTGGGAGGGGGCGGAGCTCAGAGCTGAGGCCAGAGCAGCCCCGCCCCTCTCTGAGACCAGACATCCAGACAGCCTAAAGACACAGCATTACACTCATGTGGACACAAGGGGGCAGAGTGCATCATGGGAGCGTCTCACCTGAGCGTCTCCAGTCTGCAGGGGGCGCTCTTCAGTCCAGAACACAGCAGCTCCACTCCTGAGTCCTGGAGGTCGTTGTGACTGAGATCCAGATGTGTGAGACTGGAGGAGCTGAGGACTGAGGCCAGAGGAGCACAGCTGTGAGGAGACAGACCACAGCCACAAAGACTGAGGACAGAGAGGGACATTAGAGACTAGAACCTCCACACAAGAGTTTAAATACAGTCTGAGGACAGAGAGGGACATTAGAGACTAGAACCTCCACACAAGAGTTTAAATACAGTCTGAGGACAGAGAGGGACATTAGAGACTAGAACCTCCACACATGAGTTTAAATACAGTCTGGACTCACAGGGCTTTGGTGGAGGCTCTGACCACCGGCAGCAGACCCAGGAGAGCTCTTCTCTGAGGCCTGGTATTTCCTCAGGTCAAACTCCTCCAGGTCTGAGTCTGAGGACAGTAAGATGAAGGACAGAGCAGACCACTGAGCACGAGACATGGTTCCATCAGAGAGGTATCTTCTCATGTTCTTCTGTATCTCCTGCACCAGACTTTGGTCGTTGAGCTCGTTCAGACAGTGGAACAGGTTCAGACTTCTCTCTGCAGACAGACCCTCTTCATCCAGCTTCTGTTTGATGAACTTTACTGTCTCCTGATTGGTCGGGTCACTTCCTGTGTGAGTCAGCAGACCCTGCAGCAGCTTCTGATTGGTCGGCAGAGACAGCCCCAGGAGGAAGCGCAGGAACAGGTCCAGGTGTCCGTTTGGACTCTGTAAGGCCTGGTCCACAGCAGAGCGGTAGAAGGCCTCAGGGTCTGGACTCTCAGAGGAGTGTGGTGTGTCTCCAGCAGGTTCTCTCCAGAGCTGTGGAAGGTCTGATGGACGTGAAGAGCAGCCAGAAACTCCTGCACACTCAGATGGATGAAGCAGTAGACCTTGTCCTGGTACAGGCCTGGCTCCTCTCTAAAGACCTGTGTGAACACTCCGGAGTACACTGAGGCCGCTGCAGCGTCCAGCCCACACTCGCTCAGGTCACTCTCGTAGAAGATCAGGTTTCCTTTCTGCAGCTGCTCAAAGGCCACTTTTCCCAGAGACTTCACCATCTCCCTGGTCTCTGGAGTCCAGTGAAGGTCCTCCCCTGATCCCTGCTGATACTTGATGTTCTGGACTTTGGCCTGCACCACCAGGAAGTGGACGTACATCTGTGTGAGAGTCCGGGGCAGCTCTGGTTCTGTTTTGTTCCAGAAGCTTCTGTAGAACTTTGGAGAGGATCCAGCAGAAGATCGGGATGTGGCTCATGATGTGGAGGCTGCGGACGCTCTTGATGTGGGAGATGACGACCGTGGCCTGGTCTCTGAACCTCTTCCTGAAGTACTGCTCCTTCTGCGGGTCGGCGAACCCTCGCACCTCTGTCACCATGGAGACGCACTCAGCAGGGATCTGATTGGCCGCGGCGGGGCGCGTGGTTATCCAGAGGAGAGCGGAGGGAAGCAGGCTCCCCCTGATGAGGTTCACCAGCAGCACGTGCACTGAGGCGGACTCTGTGGGGTCGCTCAGGACCCGGGTTCGGCCGAAGTCCAGAGGAAGTCTGCACTCGTCCAGACCGTCAAAGATGAAGAGCACCTGGAGCTGTTGGAAGCTGCAGAGATCTTTGGATGGACTGAAGAAGTGGTGCAGCAGCTCCACCAGGCTGAACTGTGTGTCTCTGAGCACGTTCAGATCTCTGAAAGTGAAGGGGAACAGCAGCTGGAGGTCCTGGTGGGCCCGGCCTTCAGCCCAGTCCAGACTCAACTTCTGAGTCAGCACTGTTTTCCCCACGCCGGCCACGCCCTTCGTCAGCACTAATCTGATTGGCTGTGGTGAATGTGGGCGGGGTTTAAAGAGCTCTTCACATGTGATGGTCTCTGGAGCGGCCGGTCTCCTGGACGCCGTCTCCACGTGTCTGACCTCATGTTCCTGGTTGACCTCTGAGGCTCCGCCCTCTGTGATGTAGAGCTCTGTGTAGATCTGGGTCAGGGGGGCGGAGTCTCCTGCTTTAGCCACGCCCTCAAACACACGACTGAACCTCTGCTGCAGATCACACTTCAGTTTATCTCTGAATCCAACTTTACTCCCTTTAAACAACACACAAGAGTTAGAATGTCAAACATGTCACATATTTCATACAGGAGGAAATCTGACACACAGGGAGGGACCTGACACACAGGGAGGGCACCTGACACACAGGGAGGGAACCTGACACACAGGGAGGGCACCTGACACACGGGGATACAGGAGGATGGGAGGGCATCTGGAGGTTCTTACTGTCTCTCAGGCGCTGGGCCAGATGTTCCTGGTCCATCCTCTTCAGGAAGTCCAGGGTGATGTTCAGAACCTCTCTGCTCTCCTCCTCCTCACTCTCGGAGCATTCTGGGTAATCTGAGGCCAGGAGCCTGAGGAGCCTCTGCAGCTGCTGTTGGACAAACCTCAGGACCTGCTCCTCCAGAACCTGGAACCACACACTGTGTGAAGAAGTGTTCTGAGTGTGACGTCACCCACAGCTCAGCTCCAAATGAAGCTCGTCAAAGAGCCAATCAGGAGCGAGGATGCTAAAGGGAAAGACAAAGGAAACCAGGGCTCCATCCAAAAACGGGCCAAAATACCTCCTTCCTCGTCCTTCTCTTTATCACTGACCTTTGAGAACCACGTCATGAGGTCGACGATAAAGACCCAGGAGGAGGAAGGAGCAGTGAGGAGAAGGAGGCGGATCTGGATCCTCCGAACCAGTGAAAACGACACAACAAGCGCATCACCTCCACTAGAGCGAGACTGATGAAGAGCTGCACACGTACGACCTGCACACGTACGACCTGCACACGTACGACCTGCACACGTACGACCTGCACACGTACGACCTGAAAACTGAGTCGTGTCTTTTAGTTCCACAGAAGCCGACTGCATCAGGGCGCGAGGAGGGAGCTATGTTTTTTTTTCAGTCCAGTTTTTGCAAACATGTGCCATGTGGTTTTAAGTTTTGTTTCTGTAAAACGTAAATTCATCCTCCATGTTCTTCTTCTTCTCTGGGGTCAAGTCTCGGAGCATCAGTCTGAACAGAGACTCCCAGACTTCCTTCACCCCAGACACTTCCTCCAGCTCCTCCAGTGGGACCTGAGGTGTTCCCAGTCCAGTCCAGAGACATGGTCCCCCCAGTGTGTCCTGGGTCTTCTCCTCCTCCTGGTGGGACATGAACACCTCCTGAGGGACACGTCCAGGAGACGTCAGAACAGACGTCCTCCCCTCAGACGCTCCTCTCCACGTGGAGGAGCAGCGGCTCTACTCCGAGCTCTTCACTCTGTCTCTAAGGGAGACGCCCGGACGCCCTGCGGAGGAAACTCATCTGTGTCTCTTGTATCGTGGATCTGGTCCTTCGGGTCATGACCAGAGGTGAGGGGAGGAACAGAGACTCAGCTCCTCTTCACCACAAAGACTGATACAGCGACCACATCACTGCTCACGCTGCACCTGTCCACCTGTCAATCTGCCCACGTTGCACCTGTCCACCTGTCAATCTCACGCTCCGTCCTCCCCTCCCTCAGTTGTAGTACTTCTGTGTGGAGCTGTCGCTGCAGAGCTCTCGGGGGAGTCTGGGGACATGGAGTCTGAGTGAGCTTCATTCTCGGTCTCTATTGTCGATGTGGCTGCTCGGAGCTGTGGGCGTAAGGTCTGTGGTGCCTGTCGCGGCGGTAATCCCCGAACCTGGTGGTGGACACCAGAAGTAAGGGATGAGTCAGGCTGAAGAAGGAGTCCTATCGGGCCTTGTTTTCTTGTGTGACTCCTGAGGCAGCTGATGGTACCAGCGGGTCACACTGCAGCTCGTGTGGTCGCACAGGCAAAAACTCGGAGCTGGGAGGAGTTCGGGGAGGCCATGGAGAAGGACACGGAGAAGGACTATTGGACGGCCTCAAAGAGATTCTGGCAAACCGTCCGACGCCTCAGGAGGGGGAAGCAGTTCTTCACCAACACTGTTTCCAGTGCGGTGGGAGAGCTGTTGACCTCGACTGGGGACGTTGTCGGACGATGGAAGGAAAACTCTGAGGATCTTCTCAATCCCACCGTCACGTCTTCAGAGGAGGAAGTCGAGGCTGGAGACTCGGAGGTGGACTCGTCCGTCACCCTGGCTGAAGTCCCTGAGGTGGTTAGTGTGGCAGTGTGACTTTGGTCCTGGCTGTGGTTTGGGGACCACAGGATCATCTCTGCTGTTTGCAGATGATGTTGTCCTGTTGGCTTCATCAGACCAGGACCTGCAGCTCTGTGTGTGAAGCGTCTGGGATGAAGATCAGCTCCTCCAAATCTGAGCTCGTGGTTCTAGTCCGGAAAAAGGCGTCTTGTCGTCTCCGGGCGGGTGGAGAGT
>NW_026570970.1:506241-508741 GCF_026225935.1 Boleophthalmus pectinirostris | reverse complement strand
CCGTGTCTCCCCGTGTCTCCCCGTGTCCCCCCGTGTCTCCCCGTGTCTCCCCGTGTCCTCCCCGTGTCCCGTGTCGTGTCCCCGTGTCCCCCGTGTCTCCCGTGTCCGTGTCCCGTGTCCCCGTGTCCCCGTGTCTCCCCGTGTCTCCCGTGTCGTCCCGTGTCTCCCCGTGTCTCCGTGTCGTGTCCCCGTGTCCCCGTGTCCCGTCCCGTGTCTCCCCATGTCTCCGTGTCCCGTCCCCGTGTCTCCCCGTGTCCCGTCCCCGTGTCTCCCCGTGTCCCGTCCCCGTGTCTCCCCATGTCTCCGTGTCCCGTCCCCGTGTCTCCCCATGTCTCCGTGTCGTGTCCCCGTGTCTCCCCGTGTCGTGTCCCCGTGTCCCCGTGTCGTGTCCCCGTGTCTCCGTGTTGTCCCCGTGTCCCGTGTCTCCGTGTCTTCACCTCGGTCATAAACCGCGTCTCTCCGCTCGTTTCTTCCCGGGACAGACGCGCTGATCTCGGGTCACAGTCGCGGCCAAAAACTCCGGAGCACCGACACCGCGGTCCGGGCGGGTCTAATCTGTTTGGGTCCGGTCCGTGGTCCGGTCTGTGGTCCGGTCTGTGGTCCGGTCTGTGGTCCGGTCTGTGGTCCGGTCTGTGGTCCGGTCTGTGGTCCGGTCTGTGGTCCGGTCTGTGGTCCGGTCTGTGGTCCGGTCTGTGGTCTGGTCCTTGGTCTGGTCTGGTCTGATCTGGGGCCTCATTTATAAATCTCGCTTACGCAAAAATCCGTGCGGTGTCGCTTTCTGCACCAACTGCGGTGTTTATAAAACTGGACTAAGGCGTGGCTCTTTGCGTAACTCGACTCCAACTCTGAACCTCCTGTAAGTTCTACACAAAGTCTGGAGACACGGGGAAAAAGCGACACTCGTGGAGAGAAGCAGAAGTGAACAGAGTTTGAGGAAGAGTTTGATCAGAAGAATGACCTTCAGATTTGTGCATTTAAATGTTTGAGCAGGTCTGTTTATTCCACTCATTATTCTCCACAATATTAAACATTTAAACTCGTGCACGAGCGCGGCCACGATCCCGGACCTGGTGCAGCGCAGAGTCTCACAGTCCACACCAAGACCACAGACTCCTACAAAACACAGACTGACCAACACAGAGGACGAAATAATGACCCGACCTGAGACTAAACTCTTCCCTCGGACGCAGCAGGAGCCAGACTTTGATTTAATGAACAAAACTTTAACACTTTTACTTTAGTCTTTACGCACCGAGCGCCAGAGTGACCCGAGTCTGTGACCCGAGTCTGTGACCCGAGTCTGTGACCGAGTCTGTGACCCGAGTCTGTGACCCGAGTCTGTGACCCGAGTCTGTGACCCGAGTCTGTGACCCGAGTCTGCGGACAACACTCACAGACCCACACTCACAGGTTCTGTATCTGATGTGTTTCGTGTTAAATCTGTGTCCTCGTGTCCTCGTGTCCTTCCCTCGCTCCTTTCCCTCTCCAGGGGAGGGCATCTGAATCTCTCACACGTGCTCATAATTTGACCATTCAGATCAGCACGTATCTACGTGTATATACATTAGGGATGGGTATGATTAATCGATTAATCGATAGTTGATCATTAAGAATTTCATCGATTACGTTGATTTTAATGGACAAACTGAATGTATGTGTGTGTGTCGTGACCAAACAGGTGTGTACATGTGTCTCTGCATCAGAAGGAGCGAGACACAAACAGTGGGTCAGTCTGTAACGAACCGAAGCACAAATGTGGATTTAACCAGGATTTGTAGAAGAAATTCCACACTTTCCGTTGCGTTGGGACAAGTGTGAGTCCATGTGCACAGTGGATAAAGCAGCACATATGTTTCTGTGTCCAGTGGGAAAAAAAGTTTTTCCAGGTGAGAGTCGCTCAATGTGGATGACGAGGCCCCGCCCCCCTCCCCCCGTACGCTGTCCTGGTTTTGACAAACACAAATCTGGTCACACTGACCTGTATTCACCTGAGTCATGTCTTTTAATCCAACACAAGTTGAACCACATCAGCGACACAAGAGCTGGAGTTTTATCTTCACTTAGTTTATGTAAATTAGTGATGTGGTTTTAAGTTTTGTTTCTGTGAGATTTGAACAAAACTGAATTAAACACATTATAATGTCAAACAGCTGATGTGGATCTAGAGTCGTTATGTTTATATGTCGTAAAGTTGAATTTATTGATGCAGATTAGTGCAGATAGTAATAATAATGATGATCATTTTAATATAAAAACGTTAATGATTAATCAATAATCGATCGTTAATACTTCTGACAATCAATTAAGAAAATTTCATCAAATGCCCGTCCCTAATATACATATATATGTACATTAAATATACAGGGCCAGTCCACACACACATCATAGACTTAAAAATATAGAGATAAAACTCTTGAAACAGTGAAAAAAACACATGTGTTTTACTGCAAACATGTGCTGCTGTAATAGTATAAAATATGATTAAATGAACAGATGAGTC
>NW_026570970.1:483741-493741 GCF_026225935.1 Boleophthalmus pectinirostris | reverse complement strand
CACGTACACACTCGTACACACACACACTTACACACACACACAAAAACACACACGCGCACACACACACACACACAAAAACACACATTTACACACACACACACACACTTACAAAAACACACACAAACACACACACGCACACACACACACACACACTTACACAGGTATACACACACACTTACACGCACACGCAAAAACACGCGCACACACACACACACACACACAAACACACACTTACACACATTTACAAACACACACACACAAAAACACAGACTTACACAAAAACACACACGCGCACACACACATACACGTACACACCCCCACACACACACGTACACACTTTCAAACGTATACACACATGTACACACACACACATACACATGTATATACACACACACACACACACACACTCTTACGCGCGTGGAGCATTAGGATTGGTTCACTCGACAGGAGGCGGGACTTTTTTTTTATTGAACCAATCGCTGCTGTTTGTTCGTGACGTTTGTAAAGTTCCAGATCCCACAGGAAGAAGAACAAGAAGGACTTTCCCTGAGATCAAACTCACCAGACGTTCCCTTTGTTCCAGTTTAAATCCTCGGGAATCTGAGGAATCGAACACACAGAACGTCTGTCTCTTCTCTGATTGGCTGGAGCCTGAACTCAACACTTGTGGGGTTTTTGTGAATCGTTGAGTGTTTTTTGATTCTGAGCAGAGACACTAGGAGGCGCCAGACTGGATAATAATCGTGTGTTCCGTTTGTAAATAGTTCATAAAGTTTAATTCAAAATGTCTGAAAAACACAAAAGAAGATCATTGTGTTGGATTATGAAGAGCAGAGGTGGGATTAAATAAGTTTTCTTCTTCCCGCTCCTTTTTGGGCAAAATAAGTAATAATAATAGTTATTAGTTGTTATTGTTATTTTCATTTGTTATGATTTCACTTATGTCATTTGTTCCATTGTGTAGAAATGTAAATCTTTACTTGCCCAAAATAAATTCATAAAAAAAAATATATTAAAAATTCACTTTGTAAAAAAACATGACCCCTCACCCGTCACAGCCTCACCTGTCACCTGTCACAGACTCACCTGTCACAGACTCACCTGTCACAGCCTCACCTGTCACAGCCTCACCTGTCACCTGTCACAGACTCACCTGTCACAGACTCACCTGTCACAGACTCACCTGTCACAGACTCACCTGTCACAGCCTCACCTGTCACCTGTCACAGCCTCACCCGTCACAGCCTCACCCGTCACAGCCTCACCTGTCACCTGTCACAGACTCACCTGTCACAGACTCACCTGTCACAGACTCACCTGTCACAGCCTCACCTGTCACCTGTCACAGCCTCACCCGTCACAGCCTCACCCGTCACAGCCTCACCTGTCACCTGTCACAGACTCACCTGTCACAGCCTCACCTGTCACAGCCTCACCTGTCACCTGTCACAGCCTCACCGTCACAGTCACCGTCACCGTCACACCACCCGTCACAGCCTCACCTGTCACAGACTCACCCGTCACAGACTCACCCGTCACAGCCTCACCTGTCACAGACTCACCCGTCACAGACTCAACCCGTTCACAGCCTCACCTGTCACAGACTCACCCGTCACAGACTCACCCGTCACGTCACAGCCTCACCTGTCACAGCACTCACCCGTCACAGCCTCACTGTCACAGCCTCACCCGTCACAGCCTCACCTGTCACCTGTCACAGCCTCACCTCACAGTCACACAGCCTCACCTGTCACAGCCTCACCCGTCACAGCCTCACCTGTCGCCTGTCACAGCCTCACCTGTCACAGACTCACCTGTCACAGCCTCACCCGTCACAGCCTCACCTGTCGCCTGTCGCTCTGACCTGTGTGTTGTTCTTCTTCCTCAGACTTCGACGGTCTGTTCGGGGGAGAGGTTGGAGGAGTGGAGTTTGGTAAAGTTCCGTTTGGAGCGTGTGCGGAGCCCATCAGGTGTTTATCAAAGTATCAGAATCAGATACTGATCGATACTCAAACTAGAGACGCACCGATCCGATCCTGGTATCGGGTATCGGTGCTGTATTTGAGAGATGTTTTTATTTTGACATAAATGACGGCTCCATAGATCTGAGCCAAATGTTCTCAGTCTCTGGGATCCGTTTCTCGGATATCGGCAGATACTTAAAGCTACAGAGTCAGAATCGATATCGGAACTTAAAAAGCTGGATCCTTCATCTCTAACTCTAAAACGAGTATCAAAACTAGATCAGAATTGGTATCAAGTATCGAGTTTGTTCTTTAAAATCAAAATCTAGACCTTAGACCGTTGGGGTTTTTTGGTTTGACCGTTGGGGTTTGACTGTTGGGGTTTTGGGGTTTGACCGTTGGGTTTGGGGTTTGACCATTGGGGTTTGACCATTGGGTTTGACCATTGGGGTTTGACCGTTGGGGTTTGACCGTTGGGGTTTGACCGTTGGGGTTTGTGTCTGTGCTTCTAAACTGCACCTGTCCTTCTGCACCTGTCTTTCTGCAGTGAGCTGCACCTGGCCGCCACCTGGCCTCACCTGACCGAGGGCATCATCGTGGACAACGACGTGTACAGGTGAGTGTGACAGGTGAGACAGGTGTGACAGGTGAGAGAGACAGGTGTGACAGGTGTGACAGGTGTGAGGGGGGCAGGTCCATGGTTTATTTCCAGACTGTGTCGGGGCATCTGGGTTAAAGTGTCTTGTGTTCTTCAGTGAGCTGGACCCTCTGCAGGCGCCGCACTGGACTGTGAGGATCAGGACCGTGGACAACCCCCAGTGTCTGCTAGGTACTAAACCAGGACTAAACCAGGACTAAACCAGGACTGGACCAGGACTGGACCAGGACTGAACCAGGACTGGACCAGGACTAAACCAGGACTGGACCAGGACTGGACCAGGACTGGACCAGGACTGGACCAGGACTGGACCAGGACTGGACCAGGACTGGACCAGGACTAACCAGGACTAAACCAGGACTGAACCAGGACTGGACCAGGACTGGACTAGGACTGGACCAGGACTGGACCAGGACTGGACCAGGACTGAACCAGGACTGGACCAGGTCTGAACCAGGTCTTTGTGGCTCAGGGGACTTCCTGCTGGAGTTCTTCAGACTGACTCTGTGCTCTGAGTCGATGGACGAGATCATGGGCCGCGCCCTGTCGGAGGAGGAGGGGAAGGGTGAGTACACTGCTCCCTACAACCCGGTCTAAAGCCGGTCTAAAGCCGGTCTAAAGCCGGTCTAAAGCCGGTCTAAAGCCGGTCTAAAGCCGTTTGTCTGTGTGTGGTGTTGTAGAACACGCAGACATCAGCTCGGCGCTGCAGAAGCTCACTCAGCCCTCGGCCTCGGTCCACATTTCCAAACTGTCCGTGTCCCACATGGTCCACAGCGCCCGGAGACGCATGAGGAGGAGGAGGAGGTACGAAGAGTCTCCACTGAGCAACCAGAGCCTCAACACGGCCCTGCTGGTGAGCCCGCCACAATAAAACTCACTCAACACGGCCCCGCCACAATAAAACTCACTCAACACGGCCCTGCTGGTGAGCCCGCCACAATAAAACTCACTCAACACGGCCCTGCTGGTGAGCCCGCCACAATAAAACTCACTCAACACCCTCCCCGCCAATAAAACTCACTCAACACGGCCCTGCTGGTGAGGCCCGCCACAATAAAACTCACTCAACACGGCCCTGCTGGTGAGCCCGCCACAATAAAACTCACTCAACACTTCCCCGCCACAATAAAACTCACTCAACACCTCCCCGCCACAATAAAACTCACTCACACCTCCCCGCCACAATAAAACTCACTCAACACCTCCCCGCCACAATAAAACTCACTCAACACCTCCCCGCCACACTCACTCATAAAAAAACTCACTCAACACGGCCCCGCCACAATAAGACTCACTCAACACCTCCCCGCCACAATAAAACTCACTCAACACCTCCCCGCCACAATAAAACTCACTCAACACCTCCCCGCCACAATAAAACTCACTCAACACGCCCCGCCACAATAAAACTCACTCAACACCTCCCCGCCATAATAAAACTCACTCAAACACCTCCCCGCCACAATAAAACTCACTCAACACCTCCCGCCACAATAAAACTCACTCAACACCTCCCGCCACAATAAAACTCACTGAACACACCCTTCCACAGTAAAGGTACTGGTGAATTAAATTTGTATTATATATTATATATTATATATTAAAGGTTGTATGGAGGATTTTTTTTTGTTTCAAACTGTCAGTCAAAAATTAAAATACCATTACAGAGACGCAGCAGCTTTGTAATTATGATGACAAAAAAAAAAAAATAATGAAAATCTATCAACTGTGGACGTGTTGAGGCCAGATAAACATCAGCCAATAGAAAACGAGGCTCCCTCATTTTCTATTGGCTGTTAGGTTGTCAATCAAACTCCCTAGTATAACTGATTCGTCGGAGCGCGGGGATTATGTGGTTTACGCAGCGGTTCTTAGAGGCTTTTTCGAACTGTCGCTTCCTCGCATTTCGCACAAAGTTTGTCGCGACGGCGGACGAGAATCTACGACCGGTTCACCGCAAAAGGAGCAAAGCCAAACTGAGGTGATTCTTGGAGATCTCGTCCAGCGATGGCGCGACCGAAGCAGACGAAGGGTCTAAAAACTGACGCGTCGGTCGCTGAATTACTTCTAGACAGGAAACTTCAACAGTGATTCTGAACGCGCACAAGGACTGACGCTGTATTTCTCTTCCCTTAAAAAAATCCTCTATACAACCTTTAAGATTCTGTATCAAGAACCTGGTTTAGTCCTGGTTTAGTCCTGGTTTAGACCTGGTTTAGACTTGGTTTAGACTTGGTTTAGACTTGGTTTAGACCTGGTTTAGACCGGGTTTAGACCGGGTTTAGACCGGGTTTAGACCGGGTTTAGACCGGTTTAGACTTGGTTTAGACCGGGTTTAGACTTGGTTTAGACTTGGTTTAGACTTGGTTTAGACCGGATTTAGACCTGGTTTAGACCTGGTTTAGACCTGGTTTAGACCTGGTTTAGACCTGGTTTAGACCGGGTTTAGACCCGGTTTAGACTTGGTTTAGACCCGGTTTAGACCAAGTTTAGTCCTGGTTTAGACTTGGTTTAGACCTGGTTTAGACCTGGTTTAGACTTGGTTTAGACTTGGTTTAGACTTGGTTTAGACCCGGTTTAGACCTGGTTTAGACCTGGTTTAGTCCTGGTTTAGACTTGGTTTAGACTTGGTTTAGACCTGGTTTAGACCTGGTTTAGACCTGGTTTAGACTTGGTTTAGACCTGGTTTAGACCTGGTTTAGTCCTGGTTTAGACTTGGTTTAGACTTGGTTTAGACCTGATTTAGACCTGGTTTAGACCTGGTTTAGACTTGGTTTAGACTTGGTTTAGACCCGGTTTAGACCGGGTTTAGACTGGGTTTGGTCTTGGTTTAGTCCTGATTTTCCTGACATCCGTTTCCTTGACCTCAGTTCCTGTTTCCGGATGCTGCGGTGGAAAAGACTCCGGTGGAGAAGAGCAGCCCTCACAGCGGCGAGATCCAGGACCCAGACTCTGTACGAACCCGAGCTTTACAACTCAGCCTCATGTAAACCTGCTGTAGTCCTGCTGTAGACCTGCTGTAGACCTGCTGTAGTCCTGCTGTAGACCTGTAGACTGTGTGTCCTGCTGTAGTCCTGCTGCTGCTGTAGACCTGCTGTAGTCCTGCTGTAGTCCTGCTGTAGACCTGCTGTAGTCCTGCTGTAGTCCTGCTGTAGACCTGCTGTAGTCCTGCTGTCCTGCTGTAGACCTGCTGTAGTCCTGCTGTAGACCTGCTGTAGACCTGCTGTAGACCTGCTGTAGACCTGCTGTAGACCTGCTGTAGTCCTGCTGTAGTCCTGCTGTAGTCCTGCTGTAGACCTGCTGTAGTCCTGCTGTAGTCCTGCTGTAGTCCTGCTGTAGTCTGCTGTAGACCTGCTGTAGACCTGCTGTAGTCCTGCTGTAGTCTGGTTTATCCTGCTGTAGTCCTGGTTTAGTCCTGCTGTAAACCTGCTGTAGTCCTGCTGTAGACCTGCTGTAGACCTGCTGTAGACCTGTATCTGCTGTCCTGCTGTAAGTCCTGCTGTAGACCTGCTGTAGTCCTGCTGTAGTCCTGCTGTAGTCCTGCTGTAGACCTGCTGTAGTCCTGCTGTAGACCTGCTGTAGACCTGCTGTTAGTCCTGCTCTCCTCTTCTCTCCTCCTCAACTGGTCTGTGGTCTGGTCTCTGGTCTGGTCTGTGGTCTGTGGTCTCTGGTCTTTGGTCTGTGGTCTAACCGTGGTCTCTGGTCCAGACTCAGTACCTGCACCTGAAGGCGGCTCCTGTGGACAGTCTGACTCATCGTGTGGCTCTGTGTCTGGCGTCGCTGAATCACTCTCAGGGTGGAGTCAGAGCCGTGGCTCATCTGTGGCAGGAGTTTGTGCTGGAGCTGCGCTACCGCTGGGAGAACAACTACCTCATCCACGGGTATAACACTCACCAGGGGTGTAACACTCACCACCAGGGGTGTAACACACTCACCACCAGGGGTGTAACACTCACCACCAGGGGTGTAACACACTCACCACCAGGGGTGTAACACACTCACCACCAGGGGTGTAACATTCACCAGGGGTGTAACACACTCACCACCAGGGGTGTAACACACTCACCACCAGGGGTGTAACACACTCACCACCAGGGGTGTAACACACACTCACCACCAGGGGTGTAACACACTCACCACCAGGGGTGTAACACAGGGGTGTAACACACTCACCACCAGGGGTGTAACATTCACCAGGGGTGTAACACTCACCACCAGGGGTGTAACTTTAGAACACACAGCTCACAGGGTCCGTTTGTCTCATTCAGGAACTTTTCAAACGTCAAACTTCTGATGTTCTGACATTTTCACTTTTGTTTCTGTTTGGTTGTGTCCAGTTTGTCCAGTGGAGCTCCTGACCTGCGCTGCTGCCTCCTGCACCAGAAACTCCAGGTGTGTGAACAAACTCACTGAAAGAACAAAGGGTCAGAGGGGGGTCAGAGGAGGGTCAGAGGAGGGTCAGAGGGGTCAGAGGGGGTCAGAGGGGGTCAGAGGGGGGTCAGAGGAGGGTCAGAGGGGGTCAGAGGGTCAGAGGAGGGTCAGAGGAGGGTCAGAGGGGGTCAGAGGGGGTCAGAGGAGGGTCAGAGGGGTCAGAGGGGTCAGAGGGGGGGGGGGGGTCAGAGGGGGGTCAGAGGAGGGTCAGAGGGGGGTCAGAGGGGGGTCAGAGGAGGGGCAGAGGGGGGTCAGAGGGGGTCAGAGGGGGTCAGAGTCAGAGGGGGGTCAGGGGGTCAGAGGGGTCAGAGGAGGGTCAGAGGAGGGTCAGAGGGGGTCAGAGGGGGTCAGAGGAGGGTCAGAGGGGGTCAGAGGAGGGTCAGAGGGGGTCAGAGGTCAGAGGAGGGTCAGAGGAGGTCAGAGGGGGTCAGAGGGGGTCAGAGGGGTCAGAGGGGGTCAGAGGGGTCAGAGGGGGTCAGAGGGGTCAGAGGTCAGAGGTCAGAGGGGGTCAGAGAGGGGGTCAGAGGGGGGTCAGAGGGGGTCAGACAGAGTCAGAGGAGGGTCAGGAGGGTCAGAGGTTTGACTCTTGTGTTTGTGCAGATGTTGAACTGTTGTATTGAGAGGAAAAGGTCACGTGACGAGGCGCACCGCGAGCAGAGTCCAGGGGGCGGTTCCTCGGACGGAGCGGCGGCGTCGCCTTCGGACGGGGCCGCGGCGCCGTCCACGTCCTGGGAGTCCTGGAGCGACAGCGAGGACGAGTTTTACGAGTGCGTTAGCGATTTGTCCGAGAGCGGCCACGGCGACCGGAAACCCGAGGGACGCCTCAGAGCGCACGGCGACATGAAGCTGCTGCACGCCGACCAACCGCTCTACATCCCCGTCACGCAGGTGAGCAGGCCCCGCCCACACACAGGCCCCGCCCCCCACAGGCCCCGCCCCCCCACACACGCCCCGCCCCCCCACACACGCCCCGCCCCCCACACACACACACACAGGCCCCGCCCACACACAGGCCCTGCCCACACACACACAGGCCCGCCCACACACACACGCCCCGCCCACACACACACACACACGCCCCTCCCACACACACGCCCTCCCACACACACACGCCCCTCCCACACACACGCCCCTCCCACACACACGCCCTACCCACACATAGGCCCCTCCCACACACACTCCGACACACACAGGTAGTCTCTCCCCACTCTCTCCTCTCTCTCTGTCTCACCTGTCTCACCTGTCCTGCCAGGAGCCGTCCCCTGTCACAGAGGACATGTTGGAGCAGCAGTCTGAGGTTCTGTCCAAACTGGGCACATCAGCAGAGGGCGCTCACCTGCGCGCGCGGATGCAGAGCGCCTGTCTGCTGTCCGACATGGAGGCCTTCAAGGTACTCGACCGGGACTCTGACCACCGGGACTCTGAACCCTGAACCTGGACTGAACCTGGACTGAACCTGGACTGAACCTGGACTGAACCTGGACTAAATGTGTTTGTGCGCAGGCGGCGAACCCGGGCTGCGTGCTGGAGGACTTCGTGCGCTGGTATTCTCCGAGGGACTTCGTGGTCTCGGAGGGCGAGGACGGCGAGACCAGGGGGGCACTGAGCGCCCGCATGACCATCCCCGGCAACATGTGGCTCGAGGCCTGGGACACCGCCAAAGCCACGCCCGCCCGCCGCCAGAAACGCCTGTTCGACGACACCACCGAGGCCGAAAAGGTACTGGACCGGGACTGGACCGGACTAAACCGGACTAAACCTGGATTAAAACAGCTCCCTGTGTGACCTCTGACCTGTGACCTGTCGACAGGTGCTGCATCACCTGTCTCTGCTGAAGCCCTCAGAGTTGGTGCTGCAGCTGCTGCCGAGTCTCATCCTCTCAGCTCTGGGCAAACTCCAGGAGGAAGGTGAGTCTGGACCCGGACTGAACCCAGACTGAACCCGGACTGAACCCGGACTGAACCCGGACTGAACCCGGACTGAACCCGGACTGAACCCGGTCTAAACCCGGACTGAACCCGGACTGAACCCGGACTGAACCCGGACTGAACCCGGACTGAACCCGGTCTAAACCCGGTCTAAACCCGGACTGTGGTCTCCAGAGGCGTCAGAGAACCTCCCGTTGGTGAGGAAGTCCTTGGTCCAGGCTTCGGTTCAGGCTGGGACACTTCTGCACCAGCCCCAACCCGACCTCCAGCAGCTCCAGGTACTTCACCTGTCCCCAACCTGCCCCCCAACCTGCCCCCTCAACCTGCCCCCCAACCTGCCCCCCAACCTGCCCCCCCCAACCTGCCCCCCAACCTGCCCCCAACCTGCCCCCCAACCTGCCCCCAACCTGCCCCCCAACCTGCCCCCCAACCTGCCCCCAAACTGCCCCCAAACTGCCCCCCAACCTGCCCCCAACCTGCCCTGTGTGTTGTGTGTGTGTTGTGTGTGTGTTGTGTGTTTACTGGTTGTGTTGTGTGTGTGTTGTGTGTGTGTTGTGTGTTTACTCGTTGTGTTGTTGTTGTTGTGTGTTTACTGGTTGTGTTGTGTGTGTGTTGTGTGTTTACTCGTGTTGTGTGTGTGTTGTGTGTGTGTTGTGTGTTTACTGGTTGTGTTGTTGTGTGTTGTGTGTTTACTGGTTGTGTTGTGTGTGTGTTGTGTGTTTACTGGTTGTGTTTGTGTGTGTGTTGTGTGTGTGTTGTGTGTTTACTCGTTGTGTTGTGTGTGTGTGTGTGTTGTGTGTGTGTTGTGTGTTTACTGGTTGTGTTGTTGTTGTTGTGTGTTTACTGGTTGTGTTGTGTGTGTGTTGTGTGTTTACTGGTTGTGTTGTGTGTGTGTTGTGTGTTTGTGTTTTGTTGTGTTGTGTGTGTGTGTGTGTGTGTGTGTTGTTGTGTTGTTGTGTTACTGGTTGTGTTGTGTTGTGTGTGTGTGTGTGTGTTGTGTGTGTGTGTGTGTGTTGTGT
>NW_026570970.1:461241-476241 GCF_026225935.1 Boleophthalmus pectinirostris | reverse complement strand
AGAGGTCAGACACACAGAGGTTAGACACACAGGGGTCAGAGGTCAGAGGTCAGACCCGACTCGTCGTTTGGGGTCAGATGTTCTTGTGCGTCTCTTGAGGTGAAGCGCGACTTGACTCCACAAACCTCCAGTTCTGCGCCGCACGAGGTTGAAGACCAGAGCGTGAAGACCGTGTTGTGTGTTTTGTCCTCCAGGCGGCGCTGTTGTCTCCTCTGGACCCCGAGGCCGGTCCCGGTCCGGACCCGGAGTCTCGAGGTCCGGAGCAGGTCCCGGACTTCCCTCCTCCGACCGGACGGGAGATGATCCTGAGGACCTGCGTTCCGTCTCCGGCCTGTTTCTCCAGAGCGCTGCCCCAGAGGATGTTCTGTGTGCTCCTCAAGGACGAGTTTAGACTGGCGGCGGCGCTCAGCCACGACACCACCTTCTTCTGACCGCACCTGAGTCCACCTGACCGCACCTGAGTCCACCTGACCACTGACCACCTGACCTGAGTCCACCTGACCACCTGAGTCCACCTGACCACCACCTGAGTCCACCTGACCACCTGAGTCCACCTGACCACACTGAGTCCACCTGAGTCCACCTGACCCCGCCTGAGTCCACCTGACCGCACCTGAGTCCACCTGACCGCACCTGACCTGAGTCCACCTGACCCCCTGACCCCACCTGAGTCCACCTGACCACACCTGAGTCCACCTGACGTGACGTGACCTGACCTGACCGTCACCTGACCGCACCTGACCTGAGTCCACCTGACCAACCTGTACCTGTCCTTGTGTCCCATAAATAAATCACATTTGTCATAAAAGTGTTTGAAAGTTTGAAATGTTTGACTTTGTGTCAAAAGTCTCAGATGTTCAAATCTTTTCATTCACACAGATTCATGAAACACAATTATTTCATTTATACTTTTAATTTCCATCAACGAAACAAATAAAAACATGAAAATGAATGAAAACACTTCTGACCCTGTCTCCTCCTGACCCTGTCTCCTCCTGACCCTGTCTCCTCTGACCCTGTCTCCTTCTGACCCTGTCTCCTCCTGACCCTGTCTCCTCCTGTCTCCTCCTGACCCTGTCTCCTTCTGACCCTGTCTCCTTCTGACCCTGTCTCCTCCTGACCCTGTCACCTTGTTACCCTGTCTCCTCCTGACCCTGTCCTGACCCTGACTCTTCAGTTTCAGTTTTCTCTTCAGTTGAGTCTGTGGTTTAGTTCTGGTTTAGTCCTGGTTTAGTCTTGGTTTAGTCCTGTTTTAGACCTGGTTTAGTTCTGGTTTAGTCCTGGTTTAGTTCTGGTTTAGTCCTGGTTTAGTCTTGGTTTAGTCTTGGTTTAGTCCTGGTTTAGTTCTGGTTTAGTTCTGGTTTAGTCCTGGTTTAGTCCTGGTTTAGTCCTGGTTTAGTGGTTTAGTTCTGGTTTAGTCCTGGTTTAGTCTGGTTTAGTCCTGGTTTAGTCCTGGTTTAGTTCTGGTTTAGTCCTGGTTTAGTTCTGGTTTAGTTCTGGTTTAGTCCTGGTTTAGTCCTGGTTTAGTTATGGTTTAGTCCTGGTTTAGTCCTGGTTTAGTCCTGGTTTAGTTCTGGTTTAGTCCTGGTTTAGTCCTGTTTTAGACCTGGTTTAGTCCTGGTTTAGTCCTGGTTTAGGTTTAGTCCTGGTTTAGTCCTGGTTTTAGTTCCTGGTTTAGTCCTGTTTTAGTTCCTGGTTTAGTCCTGGTTTAGTTCTGGTTTAGTCCTGGTTTAGTCTTGGTTTAGTCTTGGTTTAGTCCTGGTTTAGTTCTGGTTTAGTCCTGGTTTAGTCCTGGTTTAGTCCTGGTTTAGTTCTGGTTTAGTTCTGGTTTCTGGTTTAGTCCTGGTTTAGTCTGGTTTAGTCTGGTTTAGTTGGTTTAGTTCTGGTTTAGTTCTGGTTTAGTTCTGGTTTAGTCTGGTTTAGTCCTGGTTTAGTTCTGGTTTAGTTCCCTGGTTTAGTCTGGTTTTCTGGTTTAGTCCTGGTTTAGTCCTGGTTTAGTCCTGGTTTAGTCCTGGTTTAGTCCTGGTTTAGTCAGTCGGTTTAGTTCAGAGGACTGTACGGGACTTTCACTCCTGCCTCCCGAGTTTTATGGAGGAGCTCTGGCCTGTGCACAAATGAACGTCCTCTACATTCGGAGTCTCTGAGTCTCTGCGTTCAGAGTCTCTTCGAGTCTCGGTCGTTCGGAGTCTCGGTCGTTCGGAGTCTCGGCGTTCGGAGTCTCTGAGTCTCTCGGCGTTCGGAGTCTCGGCGTTCGAGTCTCTGAGTCTCGGCGTTCGAGTCTCGGCGTTCGGCTCTCTCGTCTCGGCGGAGTCTCGGCGTTCGGAGTCTCGGCGTTCGGAGAGTCTCTGGAGTCTCGGCGTTCGGAGTCTCGGCGTTCGGAGTCTCGGCGTTCGGAGTCTCGGCGTTCAGTCTCGGCGTTCGAGTCTCGGCGTTCGGAGTCTCGGCGTTCGGAGTCTCGGCGTTCGAGTCTCTGAGTCTCGGCGTTCGGTCTCGGCGTTCGGAGTCTCGGCGTTCGGAGTCTCGGCGTTCGGAGTCTCGGCGTGAGTCTCTGAGAGTCTCGGCGTTCGGAGTCTCTGAGCTCGTTCGGAGTCTCGGCGTTCGAGTCTCGGCGTTCGGAGTCTCGGTCTCTGTTCGGTTCAGTCTCTGAGTCGTTCGGAGTCTCGGCGTTCGGAGTCTCGGTCGTTCGGCGTCTCTTCGGAGTCGGCGTTCATCTCGAGTCTCGGCGGAGTTCGGAGTCTCGGCGTTCGAGTCTCGGCGTTCGTCTCGGCGTTCGGAGTCTCTTCGGCTCGGCGTTCTCTCGGCGTTCTCTCGTTCGAGTCTCGAGTCTCGTTCTCGTCTCGAGTCTCGGCGTCTCGGCGTTCGGAGTCTCGGCGTTCGAGTCTCGGCGTTCGGTCAGTCTCGGCGTTCGGAGTCTCGGCGTTCGGAGTCTCGGTTCGTGGCAGTCTCGGCGTTCAGTCTCGGAAAGTTCTTCGGTTCGTTCTAGTCGTTTGAGTCCAGTCTCGTTTGAAGTTTTAGTTTGACAGAAGTCAGTGTTTTTCAATCCTGTCGAGGTTTTTAAAAAGCCCACAACATTTTTATTTAAATATTAAATGTCCTTTTTTCTGTGATAAATGAAAATGTTCTACCTTTAAAAATGTTTTTTCAATCCTGGCAAAGTTTTTAAAAGCCCGACAGTGGGTCACAGGTTTATTCAAAGATTATTTTGATGTTTTCTGTGACAAAATGTTGTTGGGCGTTTTTCTGCTGAAGACGTCGAGTTTTCAAACGTAATTGGACAGAAATCACTGAACCAAACCTGGCAACACGGACGACGTCGAACGTGTTTAAATTTAACATTTCATTTATGTTTTTATTAAAACACCTGGCAACACGTTTGGTGGAAATCGGACGGAACGATGAGGAAAAACCACAAAAGACAGAAGATTTAAATATGTTTAATTTAAGAATTTAATTTAAGGTCACATCCACAAACAAAAACACGACAAACTGGAACTTTTGTGCTCAAGAAAATCACCAACTCCCAAAATCACATCACAAATATGTTTACCCCAAACCTGACCCCAAACCTGACCCCAACCTGACCCCTGACCCTAACCTGACCCTGACCGTTACCCCAATCTGACCCTTGACCCCAAACATTCACAAACAATTTTTTTCACTACATCAAACACAAAAATTCTGAGAAGGTCAAATACATTCACTTTGTCAACACTGAAACACAGAAAGTCCAGAGACGAGAAGAAGAAGAAGAAGAAGAAGAAGAAGAGTTGGAGGAGTTGGAGGAGTTGGAGGAGTTGGAGTTGGAGTTGGAGTTGGAGGAGTTGGAGGAGTTGGAGTTGGAGGAGTTGGAGGAGTTGGAGGAGTTGGAGGAGTTGGAGGAGTTGGAGGAGTTGGAGGAGTTGGAGGAGTTGGAGTTGGAGGAGTTGGAGTTGGAGGAGTTGGAGGAGTTGGAGGAGTTGGAGGAGTTGGAGTTGGAGGAGTTGGAGGAGTTGGAGTTGGAGTTGGAGTTGGAGAAGTTGGAGAAGTTGGAGGAGTTGGAGTTGGAGGAGTTGGAGGAGTTGGAGTTGGAGGAGTTGGAGGAGTTGGAGGAGTTGGAGGAGTTGGAGTTGGAGGAGTTGGAGGAGTTGGAGGAGTTGGAGGAGTTGGAGGAGTTGGAGGAGTTGGAGTTGGAGTTGGAGGAGTTGGAGGAGTTGGAGGAGTTGGAGTTGGAGGAGTTGGAGGAGTTGGAGGAGTTGGAGGAGTTGGAGGAGTTGGAGGAGTTGGAGTTGGAGGAGTTGGAGGAGTTGGAGTTGAGGAGTTGGAGGAGTTGGAGGAGTTGGAGGAGTTGGAGGAGTTGGAGGAGTTGGAGGAGTTGGAGTTGGAGGAGTTGGAGGAGTTGGAGTTGAGTTGGAGTTGGAGGAGTTGGAGGAGTTGGAGGAGTTGGAGTTGGAGGAGTTGGAGGAGTTGGAGGAGTTGGAGTTGGAGGAGTTGGAGTTGGAGGAGTTGGAGGAGGAGTTGGAGGAGTTGGAGGAGGAGTTGGAGGAGGAGTTGGAGGAGTTGGAGTTGGAGGAGTTGGAGGAGTTGGAGGAGTTGGAGGAGTTGGAGGAGTTGGAGTTGGAGGAGTTGGAGGAGTTGGAGGAGTTGGAGGAGTTGGAGGAGTTGGAGTTGGAGGAGTTGGAGAAGTTGGAGAGTTGGAGTTGGAGTTGGTTGGAGGAGTTGGAGGAGTTGGAGGAGTTGGAGGAGTTGGAGGAGTTGGAGGAGTTGGAGGAGGAGTTGGAGGAGTTGGAGTTGGAGAAGTTGGAGGAGTTGGAGGAGTTGGAGGAGTTGGAGGAGTTGGAGTTGGAGGAGTTGGAGGAGTTGGAGAGAGTTGGAGGAGTTGGAGTTGGAGGAGTTGGAGTTGGAGGAGTTGGAGGAGTTGGAGTTGGAGGAGTTGGAGTTGGAGGAGTTGGAGTTGGAGTTGGAGGAGTTGGAGGAGTTGGAGGAGTTGGAGTTGGAGGAGTTGGAGTTGGAGGAGTTGGAGTTGGAGAGTTGGAGTTGGAGTTGGAGGAGAGTTGGAGGAGTTGGAGGAGTTGGAGGAGTTGGAGAGTTGGAGGAGTTGGAGGAGTTGGAGTTGGAGGAGTTGGAGGAGTTGGAGGAGTTGGAGGAGTTGGAGTTGGAGAGAGTTGGAGGAGTTGGAGAGAGGAGTTGGAGTTGGAGGAGTTGGAGGAGTTGGAGGAGTTGGAGGAGTTGGAGGAGTTGGAGGAGTTGGAGGAGTTGGAGGAGTTGGAGGAGTTGGAGGGAGTTGGAGAAGTTGGAGGAGTTGGAGGAGTTGGAGGAGTTGGAGGAGTTGGAGTTGGAGTTGGAGGAAGTTGGAGGAGTTGGAGGAGTTGGAGAGTTGGAGTTGGAGGAGTTGGAGGAGTTGGAGAAGTTGGAGGAGTTGGAGTTGGAGAAGTTGGAGGAGTTGGAGGAGGTCCACTTGGAGATTTTCTCTTTGACTCTGAGATTTTTCAGATTTAAACCATTTTCCTCACGTCAGTTTGAGGCTCGTTCTCGTTCTGCTCTGAGGAATCAGGATCTTTTAGATCTTTTTCTGGAACTTCTGCTGTTGTGAAAACATCAAACCAAATTTGAACTTTTACATTTGGAATCTGATGAAAGGACCTCAGGAGCTTCTGTGTGTTTCTTCTGTGGTTCTTCAGGAGCTTCTGTGATGTTTCTTCTGTGGTTCTTCAGGAGCTTCTGTGATGTTTCTTCTGTGGTTCTTCAGGAGCTTCTGTGTGTTTCTTCTGTGGTTCTTCAGGAGCTTCTGTGATGTTTCTTCTGTGGTTCTTCAGGAGCTTCTGTGTGTTTCTTGTGTGGTTCTTCAGGAGCTTCTGTGTGCTTCTTCTGTGTGGGGTTCTGATCTTTAAACTGTTTATGGGGAAAATGAAAAACGTTTCTCTGAGGAACATCACGTCTCCAGTGAGGACCACGACCCTGGAGATACAAACTGCCGCTGTTTAAGGTGGACTATTTAAGGTGGACTGGCTGTTTAAGGTGGACTGTTTAAGGTGGACCTGAGGTGGTTTCAGGAAAAGGCATTAGTTCTGTGGAAACAAAAGAATCATTCATTAATGATTCATTTTGTCATAAGTTTATTTACTACAATAAAAGTACTACAGTGATTTATAAAAATATTACAGTGATAAAAAAATTTACTACAGAGATAAAAAAAAAAGAAAAGAAGTACTACAGTGATAAAAAATTACAAAAAAAATTACAGTAATAAAAAAAAAAAGTGATTAAAAAAAAAAAAAGAGAAAAAAAAAAACTACCATGGTTAAAAAGTAATACAGTAATAAAAAGTACTAGAGTGATCCAAGGAAGGGTTGGGGTTTGGTTTGGTCCGGGTGGAGTCGGGTTTGGTTTGGTCCAGGTGTTGGGGGTGGGGTCGTACCTGGTGATGCGCCGGGTGGAGTTTCCTGTGACGAGCACTGGCTCCGCCTCCAGAGACGCTGGCCACACCCCCTCTGACAGACGTCTGCTGACGACCCGCTCTGATTGGTTTAGCTTCAGGATGAGAGATGAGCGTTAGAAACGACATTTAAATATGCAAATAAGCAGATGAAGAGACAGAAGCCCCGCCCCCAGTACACAGCCCCGCCCCCAGCACACAGCCAGAGAGTTTCGTCGTGAGAGTTTCGTCGTGAGAGTTTCGTCGTGAGAGTTTCGTCGTGTTTCGTCGTAACAGTTTCGTCGTGAGAGTTTCGTCATGAACGTTTCTTCGTGAGAGTTTCGTCGTGAGAGTTTCGTCATGAGAGTTTCGTCATGAACGTTTCTTCGTGAGAGTTTCGTCGTAACAGTTTCGTCGTGAGAGTTTCGTCATGAACGTTTCTTCGTGAGAGTTTCGTCGTAACAGTTTCGTCGTGAGAGTTTCGTCATGAACGTTTCTTCGTGAGAGTTTCGTCGTAAGAGTTTCGTCATGAACGGTTTCTTCGTGAGAGTTTCGTCGTGAGAGTTTCGTCGTGAGAGTTTCGTCATGAACGTTTCATCGTGAGAGTTTCGTCGTGAGAGTTTCGTTGTGAGAGTTTCGTTGTGAGAGTTTCGTCGTGAGAGTTTCGTCGTGTTTCGTCGTAACAGTTTCGTCGTGAGAGTTTCGTCATGAACGTTTCGTTGTGAGAGTTCCGTCGTGAGAGTTTCGTCGTGTTCCGTCGTGAGAGTTTCGTCGTGAGAGTTTCGTCGTGAGAGTTTCGTCGTGAGAGTTTCGTCATGAACGTTTCTTCGTGAGAGTTTCGTCGTAACAGTTTCGTCGTGAGAGTTTCGTCATGAACGTTTCTTCGTGAGAGTTTCGTCGTAAGAGTTTCGTCATGAACGGTTTCTTCGTGAGAGTTTCGTCGTGAGAGTTTCGTCGTAAGAGTTTCGTCATGAACGTTTCTTCGTGAGAGTTTCGTCGTGAGAGTTTCGTCGTAAGAGTTTCGTCATGAACGGTTTCTTCGTGAGAGTTTCGTCGTGAGAGTTTCGTCGTGAGAGTTTCGTCATGAACGTTTCATCGTGAGAGTTTCGTCGTGAGAGTTTCGTCATGAGAGTTTCGTCGTGAGAGTTTTCGTCGTGAGAGTTTCGTTGTGAGAGTTTCGTTGTGAGAGTTTCGTCGTGAGAGTTTCGTCGTGTTTCGTCGTAACAGTTTCGTCGTGAGAGTTTCGTCATGAACGTTTCGTTGTGAGAGTTTCGTCGTGTTCCGTCGTGAGAGTTTCGTCGTGAGAGTTTCGTCGTGAGAGTTTCGTCGTGAGAGTTTCGTCATGAACGTTCCGTCGTGAGAGTTTCGTTGTGAGAGTTTCGTCGTGAGAGTTTCGTCATGAGAGTTTCGTCGTGAGAGTTTCGTCATGAACGTTCCGTCGTGAGAGTTCCGTCGTGAGAGTTTCGTTGTGAGAGTTTCGTTGTGAGAGTTTCGTTGTGAGAGTTTCGTCGTGTTCCGTCGTAAGAGTTTCGTCGTGAGAGTTTCGTCGTAAGAGTTTCGTCGTGTTTCGTCGTAACAGTTTCTTCGTGAGAGTTTCGTCGTAAGAGTTTCGTCGTGTTTCGTTGTAACAGTTTCGTCGTGAGAGTTTCGTCATGAACGTTTCTTCGTGAGAGTTTCGTCGTGAGAGTTTCGTTGTGAGAGTTTCGTCGTAAGAGTTTCGTCGTGTTTCGTCGTAACAGTTTCTTCGTGAGAGTTTCGTTGTGAGAGTTTCGTCGTAAGAGTTTCGTCGTGTTCCGTCGTGACAGTTTCGTCGTGAGAGTTTCGTCGTGAGAGTTTCGTCGTGTTCCGTCGTGAGAGTTTCGTCGTAAGAGTTTCGTCGTGTTTCGTCGTAACAGTTTCGTCGTGAGAGTTTCGTTGTGAGAGTTTCGTTGTGAGAGTTTCGTCGTGTTCCGTCGTGACAGTTTCGTCGTGAGAGTTTTGTCGTGAGAGTTTCGTCGTGTTCCGTCGTGAGAGTTTCGTTGTGAGAGTTTCGTCGTGTTCCGTCGTGAGAGTTTCGTCGTAAGAGTTTCGTCGTGTTTCGTCGTAACAGTTTCGTCATGAGAGTTTCGTCATGAACGTTTCGTCGTGAGAGTTTCGTCGTGAGAGTTTCGTCGTAAGAGTTTCGTCGTGTTTCGTCGTAACAGTTTCGTCGTGAGAGTTTCGTCGTGAGAGTTTCGTCGTGAGAGTTTCGTCGTGTTTCGTTGTGAGAGTTTCGTCGTGTTTCGTCGTAACAGTTTCGTCGTGAGAGTTTCGTCGTGAGAGTTTCGTCGTGTTTCGTCGTAACAGTTTCGTCGTGAGAGTTTCGTCGTGTTTCGTCGTAACAGTTTCTTTGTGAGAGTTTCGTCGTGTTCCGTCGTGAGAGTTTCGTCGTAAGAGTTTCGTCGTGTTTCGTCGTAACAGTTTCGTCGTGAGAGTTTCGTCATGAACGTTTCTTCGTGAGAGTTTCGTTGTGAGAGTTTTCGTCGTGAGAGTTTCGTCGTGTTCCGTCGTGACAGTTTCGTCGTGAGAGTTTTGTCGTGAGAGTTTCGTCGTGTTCCGTCGTGAGAGTTTCGTGTGAGAGTTTTCGTCGTGAGTTTTCGTCGTGAGAGTTTCGTCGTGAGAGTTTCGTCGTGAGAGTTTCGTCGTGAGAGTTTCGTCGTGAGAGTTTCGTTGTGAGAGTTTTCGTCGTGAGAGTTTTCGTCGTGAGAGTTTCGTCGTGAGAGTTTCGTTGTGAGAGTTTCGTCGTCGTGAGAGTTTCGTCGTGTTCCGTCGTGACAGTTTCGTCGTGAGAGTTTTGTCGTGAGAGTTTCGTCGTGAGAGTTTCGTTGTGAGAGTTTCGTTGTGAGAGTTTTCGTCGTGAGAGTTTTTCGTCGTGAGAGTTTCGTCGTGAGAGTTTCGTTGCGTGAGAGTTTTCGTCGTGAGAGTTTTGTCGTGAGAGTTTCGTCGTGTTCCGTCGTGAGAGTTTCGTTGTGAGAGTTTTCGTCGTGAGAGTTTCGTCGTGAGAGTTTCGTCGTGAGAGTTTCGTCGTGAGAGTTTCGTCGTGTTTCGTCGTCCGTTGTGAGAGTTTCGTCGTGAGAGTTTCGTCGTGAGAGTTTCGTCGTGAGAGTTTCGTCGTGTTCCGTTGTGAGAGTTTCGTCGTGAGAGTTTCGTCGTGAGAGTTTCGTCGTGAGAGTTTCGTCGTGAGAGTTTCGTCGTGTTCCGTTGTGAGAGTTTCGTCGTGAGAGTTTCGTCGTGAGAGTTCCGTCGTGAGAGTTTCGTCGTGTTTCGTCGTGAGAGTTTCGTCGTGAGAGTTTCGTCGTGAGAGTTTCGTCGTGAGAGTTTCGTCGTGAGAGTTTCGTCGTGTTTCGTCGTAAGAGTTTCGTCGTGAGAGTTTCGCGTCGTGTTTCGTCGTGAGAGTTTCGTCGTGAGAGTTTCGTCGTAAGAGTTTCGTCGTGAGAGTTTCGTCGTGAGAGTTTCGTCGTCGTGTTTCGTCGTGAGAGTTTCGTTGTGAGAGTTCCGTCGTACCGATCTGGGCGTAGTGGCTCCTTTGTCTCATGGCGTCTTTGATACGCTCTACTTCCTGTCTGCAGCGCTCCACTTCCTGTCTGTACGTCTTCTTGTCGCGGATGGCGTTGACCTTGGCCTGGTTCAGGGCTTTCTGCAGCAGCTGGACGCGCTCAGACGACGCTCGCAGACGCTTCTCCAGTTTTGGAAGTTCACACCTCAGGTCTGCGTTGTCCCGGACCAACTGTGCCCCACAAAACACCACAAAGAATAAAACAAATAAATCAATCAAATAACTCTCCTCACAGGAAAAATCATTCACATGTGATGCTTCATGGACCAACCCTCAGGTGGGACTTGGATCGTAACCAGTTTTACCTGTTTGTGGACTTTGCTGAGCTGGTCCAAGTTGTTCTCCAGAAAAACGATTCTTTGTTTTTGAGCCAAACTTCCTCCAGCTTCATCTGTATCATTTTCCTGGATCTGAAACACACAAATGTGATCACGTCAGTCCTGGTTCAGTCCTGGTTTAGTCCTGGTTCAGTCCTGGTTCTTACACTGTTGATCCTGGAGCTGAAGTCTCTCACAAACTGTTTTCGGAGGTTCATCAGAGTCTGAAGCTCTTTGGCCTGAAGCAGAAACAGATTCAGAAACATGAACAGACCTGGTTCAGTCTTGGTTTAGTCTGGGTTTGGTCCTGGTTTAGACTGGTTTAGTAGAGAGTAGAACTTACCACAGTGTCCTCAAGCCCTTTCAGGTCTTCTTTGGCCTGGTTCCTCCTCTCCCTCTCCTGCCTGAAACGGACCACTGTTTAGTCCTGCTTCAGTCCTGCTTCAGTCCTGCTTCAGTCCTGGTTCAGTCCTGGTTCAGTCCTGGTTCAGTCCTGGTTTAGTCCTGGTTCAGTCCTGCTTCAGTCCTGGTTCAGTCCTGGTTCAGTCCTGGTTCAGTCCTGGTTCAGTCCTGGTTCAGTCCTGGTTTAGTCCTGGTTCAGTCCTGCTTCAGTCCTGGTTCAGTCCTGGTTCAGTCCTGGTTCAGTACTCACAGCAGCTCTCGTAGTCGTTGATCCTTGGTCTGGTCTTGGACTCGGAGCTGGTCCAGGTCTGAGGTGAGTCTGTGGATCTGGACCTGCTGCTGCTCCGTGACGCTGTTCAGAAACAGAACAGAAACATGAACGTGTTCCTCACCCGCAGGTGCTTGGTCTCTCACCCTCCTCCACCTCAGGTTCTCAGGAGGCCTCCTCAGAACTTCAGGGTTCCGCTGAAACTTTACTGTTCCTGTTCTGTTCTTTTCTGGACTGAGATGTTTGTTGTTTGTCCAGTTTGGGGGTTACAGCCCGAGTGTCCGATCACCACAGGCTCCACTGATGTCTTCACCTTCCAGACCTTCTCCAGCTCCTCCTTGAGCCCCTGGTGTTTCTCTAGTTTCTCATGTTCCTTTTTCCTGATATTTCCATCTCTTGGTATTGCGATGTTCCACCACCACGGCTCTGCTCTGTTCTTCTCCACCTCCACTATGTCTGGTTGGTCCATCTCCATCCTGTCAGTCTGTATCTGAAGTCCCACAGGATCTTGGCTCGGTCGTTCTCCACAACCTTTGGAGGTGTTTCCCACCTTGACCTTGGGGTCTCCAGTCAGATACAGACTGACAGGATGGAGATGGACCAACCAGACATAGTGGAGGTGGAGAAGAACAGAGCAGAGCCGTGGTGGAACATCACAACACCAAGAGATGGAAACATCAGGAAAAAGGAACACGAGAAACTAGAGAAACACCAGGGGCTCAAGGAGGAGCTGGAGAAGGTCTGGAAAGTAAAGACATCAGTGGAGCCTGTGGTGATCGGACACTCGAGGCTGTAACCTCCAAACTGGAAAAACAACAGAACATCTCAGTCCAGAAAAGAACAGAACAGGAACAGTAAAGATTCAGCAGAACCTTGAAGCTCTGAGGAGGCCTCCTGAGAACCTGAGGAACAACACACAAACACACAAATACACAAACACACAAACACACACCTGACGCTTCATGAGGAAAAACATCAGAGAAAAATAAAGAGACGAACATTTAAACTGAACCAAGTCCATCTGAAAAAACACAAAAAAACAAGAATCAAAAAGAAATAAAACATGAATAAAACATGAATAAAACATGAATAAAACATGAATAAATAACAGATGAAACACTTGATTAAAACCGCCGGACGACTCACTCCCGCAGCAGGTCCAAGTCCCGGTTCTGGGCCTGGATCTGGTCTCTGAGTCGAGAGACCTGCCTCTGATGGACCTCCCTGTGATTCTCCATCTGCTCCTCCAGAGTGCGCTACAGACCCCAAAAGACCGGGTTTAGACCAGGTTTAGACCAGGTTCAGACCAGATTGAGACCAGGTTTAGACTGGGTTTAGACCAGGTTTAGGTACGTACCTTCATATCCACAGTGTCCTTTAGAACCTTCTCTTTGTCCATCGCTGACAACTCCACCAGACGACCTGAAAACACCGTGAGAGGAGAGTCCCGGTTTAGTCCCGGTTTAGTCCCGGTTTAGTCCTGGTTTAGACCCAGTTTAGTCCCGGTTTAGTCCCGGTTTAGACCTGGTTCAGTCCCGGTTTAGTCCCAGTTTAGTCCCGGTTTAGTCCCGGTCTCACCTTGAGCCTGGACTCGGTGCAGTTCTTCTGTGAGGGAGTCCTGGTTTTCCTCCAGGGCTCGGTTCTTCTGGTCCAGCTTCTGCAGCTCCTCAGTCTGGGTCCGGGTCTTGGTCTGGAGCTGGATCAAACCACAGTTAGTCCTGGTCTAAGCCTGTTTTAGTCCTGGTCTGGTTCTGGTTTGTACCTGTTGGACCAGCGTTTGGCTCAGGCCCAGATCTCGTTCCAGGGTCTTGGTCCGGATCTGCTGGTCCTGGAGGTTCTGCTCCAGGGTCTTGGTCCGGTTCAGGACGGACTTCAGCTCAGACCTCATTTTACTGATGAAGAGTCGAGCTGCAGTGAAGTCCTCCTCGAGACCAGAACCCGGACTAGGACTAGGACCAGGTCCAGAGCAGGTCTGAAGAACGAGAAGAAAGAGAGAGATTTAAAGACGAGGAGAGAAGGAAGTGTCTGGGGAGGTTCTGGAGGAGGTTCTGGAGGAGGAAGTGTCTGGGGAGGTTCTGGAGGAGGTTCTGGAGGAGGAAGTGTCTGGGGAGGTTCTGGAGGAGGTTCTGGAGGAGGAAGTGTCTGGGGAGGTGTTCGAGCAGGTACCAGCACGGCTCCCAGGTCTGACAGGTCTCTGAGGAGCAGGTTGAGGACTTCGTTGGACCTTTTCTTCTGATGAGAACTCAGGTCCTGGACTGAAGACAACTCCTTCTGCATGGACTCCAGCAAGACCTGCAGAGAGACCCAGTTTAGTCCTGGTTCAGTCCTGGATTAGTCCTGGTTCAGTCCTGGTTCAGTCCTGGTTTAGTCCCAGTTCGGTTCTGGACTCACCGTCTTCTGCTGCAGCTCGTGGTGGACCTGGTTGAGTTCTCGGGTCCGGGTCTGGGACTCGGTGGACTTGTGGTCGTAGTTCAGGGCGAGTTCCTCCAGCGCCTGTAGAACTTCCTTCACTTCGTCTTTGGCCTCGTCACACTGAGTCTGAGCGCGACACAGCTCCCCCTGCAGGCGCTCCAGGTCAGCGCGCAGAGACACCACCACCTGCACAACACCGGGTCAGGACCGGGTCAGGACCGGGTCAGGACCGGGTCAGGACCGGGTCAGGACCGGGTCAGGACCGGGTCAGGACCGAGTCAGGACCGGGTCAGGACCGAGTCAGGACCGGGTCAGGACCGAGTCAGGACCGGGTCAGGACCAAGTCGGGACCGAGTCAGGACCGGGTCAGGACCGGGTCAGGACTGAGTCACAACCGAGTCACAACCGGGTCACAACCGGGTCACAAACCGAGTCACAACCAGGTCACAAACCGAGTCACAACAAGTCACAACCGGGTCACAAGCCGGGTCACAACCGGGTCACAACTGAGTCACAAACCGAGTCACAATCGGGTCACAAACCGAGTCACAACCGGGTCACAAACCGAGTCACAACCGGGTCACAATCGGGTCACAAACCGAGTCACAACTGAGTCACAACCGGGTCACAACCAAGTCACAACCGGGTCACAACCGGGTCACAACCGGGTCAGAAACCGAGTCACAACCGGGTCACAACCGGGTCAGAAACCGAGTCACAACCGAGTCAGGACTGGGTCAGGACACTGTAACATTTCACCTTTTCTTGACCAATGAAAATCTACAGCACAGATTTAAGGATGTGGGAGGATCTGTTCACATCATCAAAAACAAAGTGCTTTTTGTTTTGTTTTTTATTTGCGTTGCCTGATATTCGCAGGAACGTCCACAGTAACATTAACATTAACATTAACAGTAACATTAACATTAACATTAACATTAACATTAATCACCGCCCTGAGCCCGAGCACAACCAGACCCCAAAACCCAAACACAAAAACACAAATCCCAGTGTAACAAACAACAAAGAGCAGTTTGTCTGAGTCCAACACCTGCACCACAAACGTCCCAACTGTCTTTACTTGTTACTTGTCCCAGAGTTTTCCTCTCGCTGCGCGGAAAACGTGACGTGAGTTTGTAAAGTCTGTAGTTTTACTCACGCCGCCCGCGCTCTGGTTTTGTCTCAGAGTCCAGCGTCTCCCGCAGAAGTACGAGAACAAAAATGGAAAACGCAAAAATCCACAAAATACAGCGAAATAAACCAAATAGTGTTAGTTCCACGGCCCTGACCGCGTGTGACGTCACCCCTCTGCCCGTGCCCGCGAACCTCTCCACTTACACCCCCGAGCGTCTGGAGAGGACACAACTCTAACTCTAACTCTAACTCTAACTCTAACTCTAACTCTAACTCTAACCCTCTGATACGGCCTGAATAATAATGACACATGTAAAGGATCAAACACAACAGATACTGACAACAAATAAGAACTTCACCCCAACTGAGAACAGAGAGCGGAGAGAACCTCAGGGCTCTTTACAACACCACCACAACCGGGTCAGAACCGGGTCAGAACCGGGTCAGAGGTGTGAGTCCTGGTTCTGGTCCTGGTCCTGGTTCTGGTTGCTTCATGATGTTT
>NW_026570970.1:426241-453741 GCF_026225935.1 Boleophthalmus pectinirostris | reverse complement strand
ACATTACTATTACATTACTTTAAGTTACTCTCACCAAAATAACTGCGAAAAAGCTGAACTTTTGAGCTGAACCAGGACTAAACAAGGTCTAAACCAGGACTAAACCAGAGCTGAACCAGGACTAAACCAGGACTATAACAGGACTAACCTCAGACTGATTCCAGGACTGAAGAGGAGGACTAAACCAGAACTGAACCAGGACTAAAACAGGACTCACTGTCAGGACGGGCTCGGAGGTGACGCAGGAGAAAGGAGCGGCTCTGCTCCACACCTCATGGAGGTAAGAGCGACTGTCGCCTGATCGCGCTTTACGGACTCTCTGCTGCTCAGGCTCACGGTCCTGATTTCAGCAACTATTTGCAGGTACAAGACCCGGTGCAAGAGTCTGTTACAGCGCGTAACTTCTACCTTCCTTCAACGTGTCCAGAAGTCCAACTTTTTGTGCGATGGTTTTATCTTCCTCTGTCTTTTGGGTGTGAGCGCAGGAGACTTTGTCGGTGCAGAAAATTTCGTCGACGTTGTGGATTTTGTCGGACAGAAAACTTGCAACCGTACAGCACTTCAGACTCACACTGATACAGATTGAACATTTATTTAAATTTGGCAGCTGAACATATTCTGTACTGTACAGGAGACAGGAGTCCCTCAGCCAATCAGGACACAGCGGGAGGAACACAATACGTGTTCATACACTAAAAACAAAAGGCATGCAAAATTGCACAAAAAAAAAAAAAAATTCTAAAAATCAGCGAAACAGCGAGACCGCGAAAAGTGAATCGCGTTACAGTGAGGGACGACTGTAAACCAGGTCTAAACCAGAAGTGACCCAGGTCTAAACCAGGTCTAAACCAGGTCTAAACCAGGTCTAAACAGAGTACAGTTCTGGGTCGGTCCTTTTGCCCGCGGTTAACTGAAGGTTTATCCGGCCGCGTCTCCGCCGTTTCATCGCTGCTGATTTCACGGTGATTTTAGCGAATTTCTATGAAGAAAAACCCACCACTTCAATCCAGGTTAAAAAAGCTTTGTAACGCGCGTTACTCACATTTGTACCGAGTAAAATATTACAATTTTTCCCCCTGTGATGCTGAACATTACTGCGTTACAGCAAAAATCAACGCATTACTGTAATACATTACTTTTATAATACATTACTTTTATACTACATTACTTTTATAATACATTACTCCCAACACTGCAGGTGTAGGACACATGTAGGACACATGTAGGACACAGGTGTAGGACACATGTAGGACACAGGTGTAGGACACAGATGTAGGACACAGGTGTAGGACACAGATGTAGGACACAGGTGTAGGACAGGTGTAGGACACAGTGTAGGACACAGGTGTAGGACACAGGTGTAGGACACAGGTGTAGGACACATGTAGGACACAGGTGTAGGACACATGTAGGACACATGTAGGACAGGTGTAGGAACACAGGTGTAGGACACATGTAGGACACAGATGTAGGACACAGGTGTAGGACACAGGTGTAGGACACATGTAGGACACAGGTGTAGGACACAGGGTGTAGGACACATGTAGGACACAGGTGTGTAGGACACACAGGTGTAGGACACATGTAGGACACAGGTGTAGGAACACAGGTGTAGGACACATGTAGGACACAGGTGTGTAGGACACAGGTGTAGGACACAGGTGTAGGACACATGTAGGACACATGTAGGACACATGTGTAGGACACAGGTGTAGGACACATGTAGGACACATGTGTAGGACACACAGGTGTAGGACACATGTAGGACACAGGTGTAGGACACAGGTGTAGGACACATGTAGGACACAGGTGTAGGACACAGGTGTAGGACACATGTAGGACACATGTAGGACACAGGTGTAGGACACATGTAGGACACAGGTGTAGGACACATGTAGGACACAGGTGTAGGACACAGGTGTAGGACACAGGTGTAGGACACAGGTGTAGGACACAGGTGTAGGACACATGTAGGACACAGGTGTAGGACACATGTAGGACACAGGTGTAGGACACATGTAGGACACAGTGTAGGACACAGGTGTAGGACACATGTAGGACACAGGTGTAGGACACAGGTAGGACACAGTGTAGGACACAGGTGTAGGACACAGATGTAGGACACAGGTGTAGGACACAGGTGTAGGACACAGGTGTAGGACACATGTGTAGGACACAGGTGTAGGACACATGTAGGACACATGTGTAGGACACAGGTGTAGGACACATGTAGGACACATGTGTAGGACACAGGTGTAGGACACATGTAGGACACAGGTGTAGGACACAGGTGTAGGACACAGGTGTAGGACACATGTAGGACACAGGTGTAGGACACAGGTGTAGGACACATGTGTAGGACACAGGTGTAGGACACAGGTGTAGGACACATGTAGGACACATGTGTAGGACACAGGTGTAGGACACATGTAGGACACATGTGTAGGACACAGGTGTAGGACACAGGTGTAGGACACATGTAGGACACATGTAGGACACAGGTGTAGGACACATGTAGGACACATGTAGGACACAGGTGTAGGACACAGGTGTAGGACACAGGTGTAGGACACAGGTGTAGGACACAGGTGTAGGACACATGTGTAGGACACAGGTGTAGGACACAGGTGTAGGACACAGGTGTAGGACACATGTAGGACACATGTGTAGGACACAGGTGTAGGACACATGTAGGACACATGTGTAGGACACAGGTGTAGGACACATGTAGGACACATGTAGGACACAGGTGTAGGACACATGTAGGACACATGTGTAGGACACAGGTGTAGGACACATGTAGGACACATGTAGGACACATGTAGGACACATGTAGGACACAGGTGCAGGACACATGTAGGACACAGGTGTAGGACACAGGTGTAGGACACATGTAGGACACAGGTGTAGGACACAGGTGTAGGACACATGTAGGACACAGGTGTAGGACACATGTAGGACACAGGTGTAGGACACAGGTGTAGGACACAGGTGTAGGACACAGGTGTTACCTTGACGTAGGGGACTCGGTTCTTGTCTTCGTGCACGGACAGGTTGGTCTTGGTCACTGAGGGACAGAATCAAACTCAGTCAGACCCAGACTAAACCAGGACTAAACCAGGACTAAACCAGGACTAAACCAGGACTAAACCAGGACTAAACCAGGACTAGACCAGGACTAGACCAGGACTAGACCAGGACTAAACCAGGACTAAACCAGGACTAAACCCAGACTAAACCCAGGACTAAACCCAGACTAAACCAGGACTAAACCAGGACTAAACTTGGACTTTGAAGTCGTGTTTTCCTGGACCAGACGGTGGTTTTGTTGACGTCGGTCGTGAACGTCAGATCTAAAGTTCTGTATCTGTGCCCCGCCCCAGGTCAACAGGTCAGGGGTCATGTGGGGTCAGGGGTCACGTACCGTCCAGCAGGTCTCGGATCTTGTCCAGGTAAATCTCGAAGTAGGAAACCTGCAGCACAAACAGACTTTACATCACACACAGTATACAGACCAAGACCAGGACCAAGACCAGGACCAGGACCAAGACCAAGACCAGGACCAAGACCAGGACCAAGACCAAGACCAAGACCAGGACCAGGACCAGGACCAAGACCAGGACCAAGACCAAGACCAGGACCAGGACCAGGACCAGGACCAGGACCAGGACCAGGACCAGGACCAGGACCAGGACCAGGACCAAGACCAAGACCAAGACCAAGACCAAGACCAAGACCAAGACCAAGACCAAGACCAGACCAGGACCAGGACCAGGACCAGGACCAGGACCAGGACCAGGACCAGGACCAGGACCAGGACCAGGACCAGACCTTTATGTGGAACTCCAGGTTCTGGTCCATGGCGTAGATGTGGTTGAAGATGTCTGAGGCGATTCTGGGGATGACGCCCATGGCCTCATCGTCGTGAAGAACTCCCTGAAACACAGACAAAACTGAACCAGGACTGAAGCAGGACTGAAGCAGGACTGAACCAGGACTAAACCGCCCTGAAACACAGACAGGTTTAACCCGGATCTGAACCGGTCTGGAGGAGGATCTAATCGTGCTTCTGTACCTCCATGGTGTGGGTTTTTCCTGAAGACGTCTGTCCGTACGCAAAGATGGTTCCATTATATCCACCCAGGACATCTGGACCAGACCAGGACCAGACCAGGACCAGACCAGAGACCAAGACCAGGACCAGACCAGAGACCAAGACCAGGACCAGGACCAGAGACCAAGACCAGGACCAGACCAGAGACCAAGACCAGGACCAGGACCAGAGATCGTACAGGGATCAGAGAAAAAGACGAGGTCAGTCACAGATCCAGTTCTTTTGTGTTTGCACCAATAAACCAGGACTAAACCAGGACTAAACCAGGTCTAAACAAGGACTAAACCAGGACTAAACCAGGTCCAGCACGGGTCCTGGACTCACCTTTGACGATGTGCTTGGCGCAGGTGTCGTACACCTGGATCTGCTCCGAGTCTGGAGGCAAAACTCGATCAAAGACATAAGGCTTCCCCTGAAACAGAGACCGGTTCAACCAGGATCACAACCAGACTAGAGCAGGACTGAACCCTGGACCCTCCACCTGACTGTGTCTCTGTTTGTATATTTGTGTGTATTTGTATATATTTGTGTGTATTTGTGTGTATTTGTATTTTGTGTATATTTGTGTATATTTGTGTATATTTTGTATATATATTTGTGTATATATTTGTGTATATTTGTATATATTTGTGTGTATTTGTGTGTATTTGTGTATATTTGTGTATATTTGTATATATTTGTGTATTTGTGTATTTGCGCGCTAACCGTCAGCACTACTGTGTCTGTGTGTATATTTGTGTATATTTGTGTGTATTTGTGTGTATTTGTGTATATTTGTGTGTATATTTGTATATATTTGTGTGTATTTGTGTATTTGCGCGCTAACCGTCAGCACTACTGTGTCTGTGTGTATATTTGTGTATATTTGTGTATATATTTGTGTATATATTTGTGTATATTTGTGTGTATATATTTGTGTATATTTGTGTATATTTGTGTATATTTGTGTATATTTGTGTATTTTTGTGTATTTGCGCGCTAACCGTCAGCACTACTGTGTCTTCTCCGTTGAACTTGGGGACAAACCGGTCTCCTCTGGTTCGCTCCGCGTCGCTCAGTGGACGGAACCTGCACATGACCCTCACCCCGCACTCCGCCGCGTCCCCCATCCTGCGCGCTCCCGACACACGCGCGCTCCCGACACCTGTCCGGAGAGACGGACACGCGCGCACACGCACACGACAACCGGGAAACGGACCCGCCCTCGGCCCAAAGAGGATCCGTCACCGAGCTTCAGGACCCGACTCCAGGCTCCAGGACCGGACTCCAGGCTCCAGGACCGGACTCCAGGCTCCAGGACCCGACTCCAGGCTCCAGGACCGGGCTCAGACGCGCAACAGGCCGCGGAGTGAGCGCTGTGGTCTGGGTAAACAAAGCGCGTCGGTCCGGGGGGATGGAGCTCCAGGCACCGGGACAAACAAAAGACCAAAGCCGAGTGAGTCGCTCCGTGAGGCGGGGACAAAAGGAAGAAAAACCCGGGACTGACGCTCCAGGAGCAGCGCGGCACCAGGGGCAGAACCAAGCGGGAGGAGAGCGCTCCACGGGCGGCTGCACACACGGACACAGCCCGGTGTTCACGGAGGATGCTCCACGAACACGCCCCGAACGCGCACGGAGCACAGAGGCACTCTGGGAAATGGAGTCCAGACTGGGACTGGCTTGGTTTAGACCTGGTTTAGACCTGGTTTAGACCTGGTTTAGTCCTGGTTTAGTCCTGGTTTAGTCCTGGTTTAGTGCTGGTTTAGTCTTGGTTTAGTCCTGGTTTAGACCTGGTTTAGTCTTGGTTTAGTCCTGGTTTAGACCTGGTTTAGTGCTGGTTTAGTCCTGGTTTAGTCTTGGTTTAGTCCTGGTTTAGACCTGGTTTAGTCCTGGTTTAGACCTGGTTTAGTGCTGGTTTAGTCCTGGTTTAGTCTTGGTTTAGACCTGGTTTAGTCCTGGTTTAGTCCTGGTTTAGTCTTGGTTTAGACCTGGTTTAGTCCTGGTTTAGACCTGGTTTAGTCCTGGTTTAGTCCTGGTTTAGTCCTGGTTTAGGGTTTAGTCCTGGTTTAGACCTGGTTTTGCCATAGCAATTCAGTTAAAATAAAATGAAATAATTAAATGAAATTAAAAATTAAATAAAATAAAAAATAAAATAAAAGATGGTTCTGTATTTTTTGAGGGAATCACGAGACTAAAATCTGAAATACAGAAGTGTCCTGGACGGTCCAGCAGAGGGCGCTGTCGCACTGAGGATTATGAGCCTGTTATTGGTTTACTCACATTTGTCTCACAATAAATAAATAAATAAATAAAGTTCATTAAGTCTGTTTCTTGTGAAGAGCTCAGGAAAATAATTATTATTGATTTAGTTTTTGACTCGTCCTGATCTCGGAACGTTCTGCTCAACTCTCAATCAATCAATCAATCAAACTTTATTTGTATAGCACTTTTCATACATTTGAAATGTAGCACAAAGTGCTTCACATGCAACAGAAACATTTTTAATACATTAATTAACACCCCCCCCCCCCCCCCCCCCATACCACAATTTAAACAGAAACATAAAAACTAAAAAACTAATAAACATAAAGCTCTTAAAAGTTATAGTAAAAATTAAAAGTGTATAGTTAAGACCAGATGGAGACAAAATAAAATAGTAATGATAATTTAATTTAAAACTACCATAATAATAACAATAATAATGATAATTGAAGTTAAAACAGGTAAAAGTTTCAGTTAAAAGCTAAATTAAAAAGATATGTTTTAAGTTTACTTTTAAAAATATGAACACTCGCAGCGGACCTCAGGTCCTCAGGTCGACTGTTCCACAGACGGGGGCCGTAAAAGCTGAACGACGCCTCAGCGTGAGTTTTAGTCTGGACTCTTGGGACAGTTAAAAGACGAGACCTGAGGACCTGAGAGTCCGAGAGGCTCATATGATAAAAGCAGATCAGATAAATAAATAGGACTAAGACCATTAAGAGCTTTATAAACTAATAAAAGAACTTTAAATCTCTCCTGAAGCTCACAGGAGCCAGTGCAGAGACTTCAGTACTGGGGTGATGTGCTCTCGCTCCCTGGTCCTCGTCAGCAGCTGCAGAGTTTTGGAGGAGCTGCAGTGGAGCTGTAGATTTCTTTGGAAGACCAGAAAGGAGAACATTACAGTAATCAACGCGATTTGTAATAAAAGCATGTATTTAAGTCTCTGCACTGGCTTGAGAAAGAAAAGGTCTGACTCTGGCAATATTTTTTAGATGATAAAAACCAGATTTAGTGATGGACCTGATGTGTGGCTCAAAGCTAAGCTCACTATCAAGAGTAACTCCTAAACTTTTCACCCTCTCACAGGGTTCAGTGAGGAGGTTTGGAGCTTAGCTTTGAGCCTCTCTCTCTGAGCTTCAGGACCAATAATTAAAACCTCAGTTTTGCCCTGGTTGAGCTGGACGACTCTGTAGATTTAATCTTCAGGTTCAAAGCATCACTTGTGTTTTATTTGTGAAATGTATTTGACTCATTTTCCACGTCAGAGTTTAGTCCCAGAGTCACATTCAGAAACTCCGACACCACAAAGACGATTTTCAGACTGGACGAGGGTTTTCTCCATAGAGACACTTTGATTTGATTTGATTTTGAGTGGGTCTAAAAAAACACAACACAATAGACAGACATAGAAAACACACACACACACACACACACACAGAACAACTTTAACACACTTCACTTCATTTAAATTATTTTTATTTTCATTTCTTAAAACTCATGTTTATGTTTTTAGTTTGTCTTTTTATTTAGATTTTCCAGTTTGTTCCATTTGTTTACATCATTGTTATAAAAAGTGTGTGTGTGTGTGTGTGTGTGTGTGTGTGTGTGTGTGTGTGTGTGTGTGTGTAGTGTGTGTGTGTGTGTGTGTGTGTAGTGTAAACTTGTGAGTGTTGTATTTTTTCTGTTGTGTTGTTTATTACTAATATGTTGGTTTTTTTTTCTCAAGGGGCATAAAATAAAAATAAAAAAAATAAAATAAAAATGTATCTGTCAATCTAGACAGATAATACAGGTCAAAAGTTTTAGAACTAAACACTTTTCCATTTTTTATTCAGTTTATTGTGTTGTTGCTCTGAAATAAAAGCACAGAATAAAAAAGCAGTTTAAGTTGAAAAAATAAATAATTTTTTCTCGAAACATTTTGTTCTTCAGCGTGAATCTGAGTTCACCTGACGCACCTGACGCTCCTGACATTCACCTGACGCACCTGACGCACCTGACGCTCCTGACGCTGACGCACCTGACGTTCCTGACGTTCACTGACGTTCACCTGACGCACCTGACGTTCACCTGACGCACCTGACGTTCACCTGACGCACCTGACGCACCTGACGTTCACCTGACGCACCTGACGCACCTGACACCTGACGTGACCTGACGTTCACCTGACGTTCACCTGACGCACCTGACGTTCACCTGACGCACCTGACGTTCACCTGACGTTCACCTGAACCTGACGCTCCTGACGTTCACCTGACGCTCCTGACATTCACCTGACGTTCACCTGACGCACCTGACGTTCACCTGACGTTCACCTGACGCATCCTGACGTTCACCTGACGCTCCTGACGCACCTGACGTTCACCTGACGTTCACCTGACGCACCTGACGCTTCACCTGACACCTGACGTTCCTGACGCTCCTGACATTCACCTGACGTTCACCTGACGTGACGTTCACCTGACGTTCACCTGACGCTCCTGACATTCACCTGACGTTCACCTGACGCACCTGACGCTTCACCTGACGTGACGCACCTGACGTTCAACCTGACGCTGACTGACGTTCACCTGACGCACCTGACGTTCACCTGACGTTCACCTGACCTCCTGACGTTCACCTGACGCTCCTGACGTTCACCTGACGTTCACCTGACGACTGACGCTGACGCTCCTGACATTCACCTGACGTTCACCTGACTGACGCACCTGACGTTCACCTGACGCTTGACACCTGACGCACCTTCACCTGACGTTCACCTGACGACGTTCACCTGACGCACCTTCACCTGACGCTCCTGACGTTCACCTGACGTTCACCTGACGCTGACGTTCACCTGACGCTTCACCTGACGCTGACGTTCACCTGACGTTCACCTGACGCACCTGACGCTGACGTGACACCTGACGTTCACCTGACGTTCACCTGACGACCTGATCCTGACGTTCACCTGACGTTCACCTGACGTTCACCTGACGCTCACCTGACGTCACCTGACGTTCACCTGACGCACCTGACGTTCACCTGACGCTCCTGACGTTCACCTGACGCACCTGACGTTCACCTGACGCTCCTGACGTTCACCTGACGCTCCTGGCGCTGTGCTCCTGCCGACAGGGAGCTGGACTTGATCGACCTGCAGGAAACAGAAGCACCGTTTTTCTTGTTGATGTGACTGATTTTCTTGTGTGATTCTGAAATCTACATTTTTCACTTTTTTGTTGTTTGTTGTTGTTGTTTTTGTCTGTTCCGTGTTTGGATCGTTTCAGGCTCAGACCTCAGACCTGCTCCACTTCAACTGCAACAAAAACAGGAAAAATCAGACAGTTTTATTTATATATTTATATATTTATATAATCCTGGTCTGTGGTCTGGTCCTTGGACTGGACCTGGTCTGGATTTTGGGACTTTTCTAATAGGAGATAAAGGATAATTACTGGGGACGTTTTATCGGCGCCGTTTGAAACTTTATTAAACTCTGAGAGATAACCTCTGACCTTTGACCTCTGACCTGCGCTGCCCCAAACACAAGAAGAAGAAGAAGACGACGAGAGAGATAAGAAGCGCCGTGGAGGAAAAGGCAAGACCAGGTTTAGACCAAGTTTAGTCCAGGTTTAGTCCAGGCTCAGACCCGGTTCAGACCCGGTTCAGACCCGGTTCAGACGAGCGTTCACTTGTCTCTGTGTCGTGGCTCTGAGACCTCGTTAAACCTGGACTTCATCAAACAGGTCCTAATCCTGATGAGGACCAGGTCTAATCCAGGTCTAATCCAGGTCTAATCCAGGTTTTAACCAAAGACACATGTTTAATCTGTGTGTAATTAAAACTCTTCCTCCAACGGCACCGACGAAGACCCTGACCAGGACTAAACCAGGACTGAACCAGGACTAAACCAGGACTAAACCAGGACTGAACCAGGACTAAACCAGGACTAAACCAGGACTAAACCAGGACTAAACCAGGACTGACTAAACCAGGACTGACCAGGACTAAACCAGGACTGAACCAGGACTGAAAACCAGGACTAAACCAGGAAACCAGGACTAAACCAGGACTAAACCAGGACTAACCAGGACTAACCAGGACTAAACCAGACTACCAGGACTGAAAACCAGGACTGAACCAGACTAATAACCAGGACACTTTACCAAAGATGTGGCTGGTTCTGGCTGGTTCTGGGTGGTTCTGGCTGGTTTCTGGTGGTTCTGGCTGGTTCTGGCTGGTTCTGGCTGGTTCTGGCTGGTTCTGGGTGGTTCTGGGTGGTGGTTGCTGGGTGGTTCTGGGTGGTGTTGCTGGGTGGTTCTGGCTGGTTCTGGCTGGTTCTGGGTGGTGTTGCTGGGTGGTTCTGGGTGGTGTTGCTGGGTGTTGGTGTCGGGTCGGGTGGTGTTGGGTGTTGTCGGGAGGTGGTGTCGGTGTTGAAGTGCAGATGTGTGCAGATGTTTTGGTGAGAAGTGGATTAGACTAAAGTGTGATGGAAACGTCTTGTGGGATTAAAACAGAATTACTCCTTAATCTGTGTTTTAATCCCACAGCACCACCTGCTTTTTTACTCCACACTGCGCTTCACCCTCGGCCCTCAAACACCGGGTCAAACGCCGCCACATGGGTCAAACAACTCCACACGGGACGAACGCCTCAACGCCGGTGTGAACGGGTCTGCCTGGGTGGAGGTGGGTGGTGTTGTATTATATTGTTATTATATTATATTGTTATTATATTATATTGTTATTATATTTTTGTGATGTGTGAGCTGCTGTTGTGTCATTTTCTTTGTGGATAAATAAAGTTTGTTTTAGTCTGAGGTTCTCAAAGTGGCGTCCGGGGACTCTTGGGGCCCTCAGAGCTTCTCTACAAAACAAAAAAAGAAAGAATATTAAGTTTTAAATCAACTTTAAATCAAATGTATATTTACATTAGTATTAAACCTTAAACATTGTTTATATTCAGTGTAAAATATGATGAGCGGAGCCTGTTTGATCTGTATTAAACCATTAAACACATCATTTATTATAAATATATAAATATATAAATGCTATAAAACTCAGTCCATGGTTTAATCTCTGTAAAAATACACATTATAAATATATAAATAAAATATAAATATAAAGTCAGTCTCGGGTCTGAGGCGCCTGTCTCTTTAAGCAGCGTGATGACGTTTTCACAGAGACGCACTGATGCAGGAAGTGGTGAGTACACGTGCGGCTTTGTTTGACATGTTTAAAACATCTATAATCTATAATCTGTCATCTATAATCTATAAATGCGCTGTAAACGCGCCGGAGACAAGTGCGGGCGGGAGAGCTAACGCGGGGCACGGCTCTGTCTGCGGAGAGTTTAACAGAGGCCGAGGTGGCTAATGCTAATGCTAATGTTTACAAAGTCCAAATAAAACACAAACATAAAAACTATAAATACAAATAAAAACTATAAATACTGATAAAAAACATGTATGTTCAGATAAAACACATACATGCAGATAAAACCTGTTTTTTACAGATTTATTTCACAGAATGAGCAGATTATCAAAATAAAACCTGAACTTTCGGTTTGTGGAGATTTAAAAATAAAACCGTGAAACGAGACGAACTTTATCACACTTCAAGTCTCCGTACAGAGTGAAGTTCTGTTCTGTTCTGGGAGAAGAAACAAACACTGTGAAAAAATGACTCTGAATTTAGTTAAAATTAAAACAAAAACAATAAAAGACCCAGACCGGGTCCAGACCGGGTCCAGACCGGGTCCAGACCGGGTCCAGACCGGGTCCAGACCGGGTCCAGACCGGGTCCAGACCGGGTCCAGACGGGGCAGGTGGTGGTTCAGTCTAGTCCTGTGTGCTCGGGTCCTGTGTGCTCGGGTCGTGTGTGCTCGGGTCCTGTGTGCTCGGGTCGTGTGTGTTCGGGTCCTGTGTGCTCGGGTCGTGTGTGCTCGGGTCGTGTGTGCTCGGGTCGTGTGAGCTCGGGTCGTGTGAGCTCGGGTCGTGTGAGCTCGGGTCGTGTGTGAGCTCGGGTCGTGTGTCTCGGTCTGTTGTGTTCGGGTCGTGTTTAGCTCGGGTCGTGTGTCGGGTCGTGTGAGCTCGGGTCGTGTGAGCTCGGGTCGTGTGAGCTCAACTCAGGTGTTATTCACCAAAAATCTCACATCAGGAGAAATAATGAATCTGACACAAGACTAGAATTATAAACACCTGCCACCAGCACCCGCCACCAGCACCTGCCACCACACCCCGCCACCAGCACCCGTCACCACCACCCGCCACCAGCACCCGTCACCACCACCCGCCACCAGCACCCGCCACCAGCACCCCACCCACCAGCCACCCGCCACCCAGCACCCGCCACCAGCACCTGCCACCACCCCGCACCACGCCACCACCCGCACCCGCCACCACCACCGCCCGCCACCACCACGCACCCGCCACCACCACCCGCACCACGCACACCACCCGCCACCACCACCCGCACCACCACCACCACCACCACGCCACCCGCCACCACCAGCACCCGCCACCACCACCACCGCACCAGCACCGCCACCACCACCCGCCACCAGCCACCAGCACCCGCACAGCACCCGCCACCAGCACCGCCACCACCACCCACCCGCCACCACCACCGCCACCACCACGCCACCACCACACCCGCCACCACCACCACCACACCAGCACCCGCCACCACCACCACCAGCACCCCACCACCGCCACCCCGCCACCACCCCGCCACCGCCACCACCCCGCCACCAGCACCCGCCACCACACCCACCACCACCAGCACCACACCCGCCACCAGCACCCGCCACCAGCACCCGCCACCCGCCACCACCCACCACCACCCGCCACCACCCACCACCACCACCACCGCACCGCCACCACCCCACCACCGCCACCACCGCCACCACCACCACCACCCCACCGCCACCAGCACCCGCCACCAGCACACCCGCCACCACCAGCACCAGCACCCGCCACCACACCCGCCACCAGCACACCCGCCACCAGCACCCGCACCCACCACCACCACCACCGCCACCGCCACCAGCACCCGCCACCAGCACCCGCCACCAGCCACCACCCGCCACCAGCCACCCACCCGCCACCACCAGCACCCGCCACCAGCACCCCCCACCACCCGCCACAGCACCCGCCACCACCACCCGCCACCAGCACCACCGCCACCAGCACCCGCCACCCGCCACCCACCCGCCACCACCCGCCACCAGCACCGCACCCACCGCCACCGCACCCGCCACCAGCCACACCACACCGCCACACACCGCCACCACCACCCGCCACCCCGCCCACCACCACCCGCCACCAGCACCCCACCACCACCCGCCACCAGCACCCGCCACCAGCACCCGCCACCAGCACCCGCCACCAGCACCCGCCACCAGCACCCGCCACCAGCACCCGTCACCACCACCCGCCACCAGCACCTGCCGAAAATCACAAGCACCCACTGAACTCACCCAACTTTAGTCCTGGTTTAGTCCTGGTTCTGACCCGGTTCTCTCTCCCAGGCAGGTCCTGGTCCGGTTCTGCTCTTGGAGCCGTTCTATGGAGGGTCCCACAAACAGCTCATGGATCTTCTGGTCCAGGACTCGGACTGGACCCTGTGGACTCTGCCCTGCAAAAAATGGCACTGGAGATCCAGAACCTCGGCCCTGGTCTACAGCCAGAACCTGCCCCGGGACCACCACTACAGGTACCGGACCAGAACCAGACCAGACCCAGGACCAGAACCAGACCACCACTACAGGTACCGGACCAGAACCAGACCAGACCCAGGACCAGGACCAGACCACCACTACAGGTACCGGACCAGAACCAGACCAGACCCAGGACCAGAACCAGACCACCACTACAGGTACCGGACCAGGACCAGAACCAGGACAGGACCAGGACTAGACCAGGACTGGACCTGGACTAAACCAGGTTCTTTTTCAGGGTCCTGTTCTGCTCGTCGGTCTTGAACCTGTGTGAGCTCGTGGCCCTGAGGCCGGACTTGGCCGGACTAAAGAAAGTCCTGTACTTCCACGAGAACCAGCTGGTCTATCCCCGACAGAAACCCCAGAACCGGGACTTCCAGTACGGGTACAACCAGATCCTGTCCTGGTGAGTCCAGGCCCGGTCCAGTCCTGGTTTAGTCCCGCTTTAGTCCTGGTTTAGTCCTGTTTTAGTCCTGGTTTAGTCCTGTTTTAGTCCTGCTTTAGTCCTGCTTTAGTCCTGTTTTAGTCCTGGTTTAGTCCCGCTTTAGTCCTGGTTCAGTCCTGCTTTAATCCTGGTTTAGTCCTGCTTTAGTCCTGGTTCAGTCCTGGTTCAGTCCTGGTTCAGTCCTGGTTGAGTCCTGGTTGAGTCCTGGTTGAGTCCTGGTTCAGTCCTGGTTCAGTCCTGGTTTAGTCTCGTTGCAGATCAGGTCGTCTTTAACTCGCGGTTTAACTTGGACTCGTTCGTCGGGTCCGTGAGGTCCTTCCTGAACCAGATCCCGGACTACAAACCTCAGGACCTCGAGTCCAAGATCCGGTCCAAGTCCCGAGTCCTGTACTTCCCCCTGGACCTGCCCCAAGTCGAGCCGTGAGTCTGGGTCTGGTTTTGGGTCTGGTTTTGGGTCTTGGATCTTTCTCATTCTCTTGTTTTTTCTTTTTCAGATTTCTTCCTGAGCACAAACGACAGAGACGCCCCCAAGTCCAGAGTCCCCAACAGTAAGACCAGGACCAGACCAGGACCAGGACCAGGACCAGGACCAGGACCAGAGACCAGACCGGGACCGGGACCAGACCAGGACCAGACCGAGACCAGATCGAGACCAGACCGAGACCAGGACCAGACCAGACCGGGACCAGGACCAGGACCAGGACCAGACCAGGACCAGGACCAGACCAGGACCAGACCGAGACCAGGACCAGACCGAGACCAGATCGAGACCAGACCGGGACCAGACCGAGACCAGATCGAGACCAGACCGAGACCAGACCGGGACCAGACCGGGACCAGGACCAGACCGGGACCAGACCGAGACCAGACTGGGACCAGACCGAGACCAGACCGGGACCAGACCGGGACCAGACCAGGACCAGACCGAGACCAGATCGAGACCAGACCGGGACCAGATCGAGACCAGACCGAGACCAGACCGGGACCAGGACGAGACCAGACCAGACCAGACCGGGACCAGACCGAGACCAGACCGGGACCAGGACCAGACCAGACCAGACCGGGACCAGACGACCAGACCGGGACCAGACCAGACCGCAGACCGGGACCAGACCGGGACCAGACACGAGACCAGACCGAGACCAGACGAGGACCAGATCGAGACCAGATCGAGACCAGACCAGGACCAGACCGGGACCAGACCGGGACCAGACCGAGACAAGGCTGAGACAAGACCCAGACAAGACCGGGACCAGACCGGGACCAGACCGAGACAAGGCTGAGACAAGACCCAGACAAGACCAGGACCAGACCAGGACCAGACCGAGACTAGACCGAGACTAGACCGAGACTGAACCACACAGATTTAAAGGGCTCTAAACTCTCACTTGTTTTCAGATCTGAAGACCCAGACCAGGGTCCAGACCAGGGTCCAGACCAGGGTCCAGACCCGGTCCGGCCCCTGCACATCGTGTGGCCTCACAGATGGTGAGTCAGAGGAAACTTGGATCTAAACCAGGACTATGACAGATCTCAGCCAAGACTAGAGTGGGACTAACCGGGGTCCTGCCGGGTCCATGTGGTTAGTGGTTAAAAGGAACCTCCGCACCTGCCACGGGTACCTCCGCACCTGCCGGGTACCTCGCACCTGCACGGGTACCTCCGCACCTGCCACGGGTACCTCCGCACCTGCCACGGGTACCTCCGCACCTGCCACGGGTACCTCCGCACCTGCCACGGGTACCTCCGCACCTGCCACGGGTACCTCCGCACCTGCCACGGGTACCTCCTGACGCAGAGGTTGTGGGTTCGACTCGCGACTGGATTAACACAAAGCATCTGGAATCCTCATAATCTCCAGACCAGGACCAGACCAGGACCAGACCAGGACCAGGACCAGACCAGGACCAGACCAGACCAGGACCAGGACCAGACCAGGACCAGGACCAGACCAGGACCAGGACCAGACCAGGACCAGGATCAGATCAGACCAGGACTAAGTGTGTCTTGTTTTGTTGTAGGGAGCATGACAAAGACCCGGCTCTGCTCTTCTGGGTCCTGCTCAGACTCAAAGACCGAGGTCTGGACTTCAGAGTCTCTGTTCTCGGGGAGCGGTTCTCCGAGGAGCCTGGTGAGTCCTGGTTCAGTCCTGGTTCAGTCCTGGTTCAGTCCTGGTTCAGTCCTGGTTCAGTTCTGGGTCTTACCCGGTCTGTGTTGCAGAGGTCTTTGCTGAATCCAGGGATCTTCTGGGGGACCACGTTCTTCACTGGGGCTTCGTCCAGAGCAAAGACGAGTTCTATAAAGTCCTGGCCGAGTCCGACCTGGTCCTGTCCACCGCCAAGCACGAGTTCTACGGGGTCTCCATGTAAGAGTCCTGGTCTGGTCCCGGTCTGGTCCCGGTCTGGTCCTGGTCTGGTCCCGGTCTGGTCCCGGTCTGGTCCCGGTCTGGTCCCGGTCTGGTCCTGGTCTGGTCCTGGTCTGGTCCTGGTCTCCTCCTCTCTCCTCTCTCCTCACTCCTCTCCTCTCTCCTCTCTCCTCTCTCCTCGTCTCTCTCTCTCTCTCTCCTCACTCCTCACTCCTCTCTCCTCGCTCCTCGCTCCTCCTCCTCTCCTCTCTCCTCGCTCCTCGCTCCTCGCTCCTCTCTCCTCTCTCTCGTTCCTCTCTCCTCGCTCCTCGTTCCTCTCTCCTCTCTCCTCTCCTCTCTCCTCGTTCCTCCTCCTCCTCTCTCCTCGTCCTCTCTCTCTCTCCTCGTTCTCTCTCTCTCTCTCTCCTCTCTCTCCTCTCTCCTCTCTCTCTTCCTCTCTCTCCTCGTTCCTCTCTCCTCGTTCCTCTTCCTCGCTCCTCGTTCCTCTCGTTCCTCTCTCTCCTCTCTCCTCTCTCCTCTCTCCTCGTTCCTCTCTCCTCGTTCTTCTCTCTCTCCTCTCTCCTCTCTCCTCTCTCCTCTCTCTCTCTCTCCTCTCTCCTCTCTCCTCTCTCCTCTCTCCTCTCTCCTCTCCTCCTCTTCCTCTCTCCTCGTCTCCTCGCTCTCCTCTCTCTCTCGCTCCTCGCTCCTCGTTCCTCGCTCTCCTCGCTCCTCGTTCCTCTCTCCTCTCTCTCTCTCCTCCTCTCTCCTCTCTCCTCTCTCCTCTCCTCACTCCTCTCTCCTCCTCCTCCTCCTCCTCTCTCCTCTCTCCTCTCTCTCCTCTCTCTCCTCTCCTCTCCTCTCTCCTCTCTCCTCTCTCTCTCTCCTCTCCTCTCTCCTCTCCTCCTCTCTCTCCTCTCCTCTCTCTCTCTCCTCTCCTCTCTCTCCTCTCTCCTCTCTCCTCTCTCCTCTCTCCTCGTTCCTCCTCTCCTCTCTCCTCGTTCCTCTCTCCTCTCTCCTCGTTCCTCTCTCGTCTCCTCTCTCCTCGCTCCTCGTTCCTCGTTCCTCTCTCCTCGCTCCTCGTTCCTCTCTCCTCTCTCTCCTCTCTCCTCGCTCCTCTCTCCTCGTTCCTCTCTCCTCTCTCCTCGTTCCTCTCTCCTCGCTCCTCGTTCCTCGTTCCTCGCTCCTCGTTCCTCGTTCCTCTCTCCTCGCTCCTCGTTCCTCGTTCCTCGCTCCTCGTTCCTCTCTCCTCGCTCCTCGTTCCTCGCTCCTCGCTCCTCGTTCCTCTCTCCTCGCTCCTCGCTCCTCGTTCCTCTCTCCTCGTTCCTCTGGCTCGGTCCTGGTCTGGTCCTGGTTCAGTCCTGGTCTGGTCCTGGTCTGGTCCTGGTTTAGTTCTGGTTTAGTTCTGGTCTGGTTCCAGGTTGGAGTCGGTTCACTGTGGGTGTTTTCCGTTGGTTCCAGACTCTTTGGTTTATCCTGAAATATTCCCAGGTAAAATTAAACATTAAAAACAGATTATTACAGCGAGATTATTTTGACTAACGCCCCTGTCTGCCCCTGTCTGCCCCTGTCTGCCCCTGTCTGCCCCTGTCTGCCCCTGTCTGCCCCTGTCTGCCCCTGTCAGTCCAGTACAGGTTCAGGACTCCGGCTCAGCTCCTCAAGAAACTCACACGATTCTGCAAAAGACCAGAACTTGTACGAACCCACACTGTGCAGGTACTGCTCCTGCCTGCTCCTGTCTGCTCCTGTCTGCTCCTGTCTGCTCCTGTCTGCTCCTGTCTGCTCCTGTCTGCTCCTGCCTGCTCCTGTCTGCTCCTGTCTGCTCCTGTCTGCTGCTCTCTGTCTGCTCCTGTCTGCTCCTGTCTGCTCCTGCCTGCTCCTGTCTGCTCCTGCTGCTCCTGTCTGCTCCTGTCTGCTGCTCCTGCCTGCTCCTGTCTGCTCCTGTCCTGCTCCTGTCTGCTCCTGTCTGCTCCTGTCTGCTCCTGTCTGCTCCTGCCTGCTCCTGTCTGCTCCTGTCTGCTCCTCACCCTTGTTCTTCTTTTCAGGTGGACATGTCTCGTTTCTCTTGGGCGACTCTCAAACCTCAGTTTTTGGACCTGCTGTCTGCACCTGTCAGCTCGCCCCTGCCTGCTCCTGTCAGCCCTGACAAACAGGAGCAGCACCTGTCTGAAGATGGACAAACCCTCGGGGGAAAGACTCCGTGACAAAGACTCATTTTTCTTGGAACTGTTTTGATCTTTGGAGATGTTCTGGACAAGACCTGAGGTGGACCTGAGGTGGAGACCTGAGGAGGATCTGATTAGGACCTGAGGTGGAGACCTGAGGTGGAGACCTGAGTTTTGGTCAGATTCAGTTGTGTAAAAAACCTCTCTGACTCGTTTTATGTTTGAATATTTTAATAAAGTGATTTTCAGGTAAAACATTTCAGAGTTTTTCTGTTTTTCACGGGAAACGAAACAAAATCAAAAACTTGAGTCAGAGGAGAAAGTTCAGCTCACGAAGACGTTTGTGTCCGACACGTCCAGAAAAAACAGATTTAATCATCTTAATCTTAAAACGTGACGAGTTTAGAGTCTGAGCGAATGTGCAGCTCAGGAGGAAGTGTGTGTGTGTGTGTGTGTGTGTGTGTGTGTGTGTGTGTGTGTGTAGGGGGTGTTTCTCTCACTCTGAAATATTCAAATATTTAACGAAACGTTTGCTGCAGTGAAAATAAACGACTTTTACACAAAAACAAACATTAAAAACATTTTACACACGACAGGAAGTACCACACTGATGACATCACACTGATGACATCACACTGATGACATCACACTGATGACATCACACTGATGACACCACACTGATGACATCACACTGATGACATCACACTGATGACATCACACTGATGACGTCACACTGATGACGTCACTACGATGATCAAAACATTCGACTGATTTTACATTTTTCACACAAACACATTTTTCTGACACTTTGAACCTGATTTGAACTCAATAAATGTGTTGGTTTTTTTCTCACATTGGAGGAGTTTGCGTCTGTCGCTCTGGTAACAGTTATGAAATTCATCATTTCCAACCAGGAAGACACATTTTTAACCTCAAGAAGATGACAAAAAAAAACAAAAAAAAAAAACTTAAAGATTTTTAAATTGAAGTGTTTTAGTAAAAAAGTGGAGAAACCTGCCGACAGATCCTGCACGATTATGTTCAGAAGGACAAGAAAGTCACGATGATGTCACGGTCCCCGGGCAGGTGCAGGCAGGTGCAGGCAGGTGCAGGCAGGTGCAGGCAGGTGTTGACAGGTCAAAACAGGCTCTTATTTTGAAGTGACACCACTTCCTGCAGCTTCAAATATGTGTCCAGAGGCTCAGTCCTGGTTTAGTCTTTGTTTAGTCCTGGTTTAGTCCTGGTTTAGTCTTTGTTTAGTCTTTGTTTAGTCCTGGTTTAGTCCAGGTTTAGTCCAGGTTTAGTCCTGGTTTAGTCCTGGTTTAGTCTTTGTTTAGTCCTGGTTTAGTCCAGGTTTAGTCCTGGTTTAGTCCTGGTTTAGTCTTTGTTTAGTCCTGGTTTAGTCCAGGTTTAGTCCTGGTTTAGGTTCTTATTCTTTCATCTTCTTCCTTTTTCCTCGTCTCTTCTTCCATTGACTTCCACTTTTTTGATCTGCAGAAAAAAACAAAAAAAAGATTAAAACCAAATTTAAACCAGGACTAAACCAGGACTAAACCAGGACTAAACGTTTCCTCACCTCACTGTGGTTCTCCTCAAACTCATAAGGATCGTGTGGTTCTGTTTTGATTCCCAGACGCCTCAGATCTGGATCCAGGGTCTGGCTCATGGTCTGGTCCTGGTCTGGATCTTGGTCTGGATCCTGGTTTCGACCCTGGTCCCAGTTCAGATTCTGGTTCAGGTTTGGGACATGACTCATTAGGACCGACACAGTCTGGTTTGTGGACAGAGACAGTTCAAGAACAGACCTGCTTCTGGAAGTTCTGCGTCTGCTCCAAATCCCAGTCCAGATCCTGGCCTAGACCTCGACTCTGGTCCCGGTCTGTCTCTGGTCTGGTCTCTCGATCTGTCCCCGGTCTGGTCCCGGTCTGGGCGGCGGCTGGTCTGGGCGGTCTCTGGGCGGCGGTCTGGGCGGTCTGGGCGGCGGTCTGGGCGGCGGTCTGGGCGGCGGTCTGGGCGGCGGCGGTCTGGGCGGCGGTCTGGGCGGCGGCGGTCTGGCGGCGGTCTGGGCGGCGGTCTGGCGGCGGCGGTCTGGGCGGCGGTCTGGGCGGCGGCGGTCTGGGCGCGGTCTGGGCGGCGGTCTGGCGGCGGTCTGGGCGGCGGTCTGGGCGGCGGTCTGGGCGGCGGCGGTCTGGGCGGCGCGGTCTGGGCGGCGGTCTGGGCGGCGGTCTGGGCGGCAGCGGTCTGGGCGGCGGTCTGGGCGCGGCAGTAGGCGTAGCGGTGGTTCATGTGCTGCGAGTACGAGCCGGAGTGGGAGAAGCGTTTCCCGCAGCGGTCGCAGGCGTACGGCTTCTCCCCCGAGTGAAGACGAGAATGTTCCAGAAGATGATGTTTGTGTTTGAACGACTTGAGGCACACGGAGCACTGGTGAGGACGACGACCTGAAGCACACACGACACACGACACACAAGATACACACACACACACACACACACGTTTTGTTAATCCACGTCATAAGAGAAAAAAGATCATGTGATGTGTAAAAAATCTGATCTTGAATTTCAATTAAAAATCACAAAACTTTTATTCTTAGAATTTATTCAAATTCAGCAGGACAGGATTAAAAAGATTAAAGGGCCACATTTGGCCCCTGGGCCATAGTTTGTCCACCTCTGAGTTTAAAAACGTGAAAGTGTAAAAAGCAGAAATTTGAGTTTCATGTTTCATGTTCCAACAGACTCAGGTCAGTTTCACACGTCGTCTGTGTAAAAGTGTCACACGAGGCTGGAGCACTTCCTGTTCAGCACACGGCGGCAGCGAGAGCGATGTCCACACAGTGACCTGAGTGACCTGGGCGACCTGACTGACCTGAGTGACCTAAGTGTTCTGAATGACCTGAGTGACCTGAGTGTCCTGAGTGACCTGAGTGCCCTGAGTGACCTGAGTGCCCTGAGTGTTCTGAGTGTTCTGAATGACCTGAGTGACCTGAGTGTCCTGAGTGACCTGAGTGTCCTGAGTGACCTGAGTGACCTGAGTAACTTGAGTGACCTGAGTGTCCTGAGTGACCTGAGTGTTCTGAGTGTCCTGAGTGTTCTGAGTGTCCTGAGTGACCTGAGTGTCCTGAGTGTTCTGAATGACCTGAGTGACCTGACTGACTTGAGTGACCTGAGTGACTTGAGTGTCCTGACTGACCTGAGTGTTCTGAGTGTCCTGAGTGTTCTGAATGACCTGAGTGACCTGAGTGACTTGAGTGACCTGAGTGTCCTGAGTGACCTGAGTGTCCTGAGTGTTCTGAGTGACTTGAGTGACCTGAGTGTCCTGAGTGTTCTGAATGACCTGAGTGTCCTGAGTGACCTGAGTGACCTGAGTGTCCTGAGTGTTCTGAGTGCCCTGAGTGTCCTGAGTGACCTGAGTGTTCTGAGTGCCCTGAGTGTCCTGAGTGACCTGAGTGTTCTGAGTGCCCTGAGTGACCTGAGTGCGTCTTACCCGTGTGCTCGTAGCGATGTCGCAGGAGGGAGCTCGTTTTCTGAAACGTTTTGTGACACAAGTCGCAGTGATAAGCCCCGCCCCCTCTCCTCACAACCGCCTCGTCTGATTGGTCGAGCAGGAGGTCAGCTGACACGTCCTGGAAGAGAAACAGTCCAGATTAAACCAGGACTAAACCAGGACTAGGACCTGACTCACACTGACCTGAGGTTGTGGGCGGAGTTTCCTCGTCTCGAGTCCAAAAAGACCCAGACCAGGACCTGACAAAGACCCAATGAAGCCCGGGTAGACCGAAGTCTGACCAAACCTGCCCAGACCAGGACCCAGACCAGGACCCAGACCAGGACCCAGACCAGGACCCAGACCAGGACATAACCTGGGCCCAAACCTGGGAGCGTGGGCCTTGGGCAGGGACAGGTCCAGGGGGGCGTTGGGGTCCTGGCAGAGGTCCAGTGGGGACCTCGGGGTGGTGAGGTCCGGGCAGGTCCCGTGAGGACTCGGTCCGGTCTGAAGCATCCAGTCCCTGAGCGTCGCCGGGGGAAGTCCAAGAACCAGGGACAGTCTCAGGAGGTCCTCCGATCCCGGGTCCAGGTTGAAGTCCAGGAGGGTGAGTTGGTCTGAGCGGGGGGGCCAGGGGGGCTCCGACAGGTGCTCTGACAGGTGCTTTGGCAGGTGCTCGGGCGGGTGGAGCGCCCGGCGGAGCGCCCGGTCTCTGGGGCAGAAGTAGCGCTCGTGTTGGTGCCGAGGAATCTGACCAAAGAAGGACTTTTCACAGAAACGACACGAGACCAAGTCCATAACCCGGTCTGGGATCAGGTCCAACCCCTGCAACAGGAACAAGACCAGGTCTGGACCAAGACTGGACCAGGTCTAGACTGGGTCTGGACCAGCGTGGGTGGGTGTTTGTGGGTGTGGGTGGGTGAGTTTGTGGGTGTGGGTGGATGTGGGTGGGTGGGCGTGGGTGGGTGTGGGTGGGCGTGGGTGGGTGGCTGTGGGTGGGTGTTTGTGTGGCGTGGGTGGGTGAGTTTGTGGGGTGTGGTGGATGTGGGTGGGTGTTTGTGGGTGTGGGTGGGTGTTTGTGGGTGGGTGGTGTTTGCGGGTGAGTTTGTGGGCGTGGGTGGTGGGTGGGTGATTGTTTGTGGGCGTGGGTGGGTGGGTGTGTGGGTGTTTGTGGGTATGAGTGGGTGTTTGTGGGTGGGTGTGGGTATGGGTGGGTGTGGGTGTGGGTGGGTGTGGGTGTTTGTGGGCATGGGTGGGTGTTTGTGGGTGGGTGTGGGTGGTGGGTGTGGGTGTGTGTTTGTGGGTGTGGGTGTTTTGTGGGGTGGGTGGGTGTGGGTGTTTGTGGTGGGTGGGTGTGTGGGTGGGTGGGGGTGTTTGTGGGTGTGGGTGGGTGTGGGTGTGGGTGGTGTTTGTGGGTGGGGGTGTTGTGTGGGTGTGGTGGTGGGTGTGGGTGGGTGTTTGTGGGTGTGGGTGGGTGTGGGTGTGTGGTGGGTGGGTGTTTGGGGTGGGTGTTTGTGGGTGTGTGGGTGTGTGGTGTGTGTGTGGGTGGTGTGTGGGTGTGGTGGGTGTGGTGTTGTGGGTGGGTGTGGTGGTGTTGTGGGTGTGGGTGTGGGTGTGGGTGTTGTGGTGGGGTGTGGTTGTGGGTGTGGGTGTGTTTGTGGGTGTGTGGGTGGGTGTGGTGTGGTGGGTGGGTGTGGGTGTGGGTGTGTGTGGTGTTGTGGGTGGTGTGTTGTGGGTGTGGTGTGGGTGTGGGTGTGTTTGGTGGGTGGGTGTTTGTGGGTGGGTGTGGTGTGGTGGGTGTGGGTGGTGTGTGGTGTGGGTGGGTGTGGTGTGGGTGGTGGTGGGTGGGTGGGTGGGTGGGGTGGGTGGGTGTGGGTGTTGTGTGGGTGGGTGTGGGTGGGTGTGGGTGTGTTTGGTGTGTGGGTGTGGGTGGGTTTGTGGGTGTGGGTGTGGGTGTGTTTGTGTGTGTGGGTGGGTGTGGGTGTGGGTGTGTGTGGTGGTGTGTGGGTGTGGGTGTGTTGTGGGTGTGGGTGTGTTTGTGGGTTTGTGTGTGGTGTGTTTGTGGGTGTGTGGGTGGTGGTGTGTGTGGGTGTGGTGTGTGGTGGGTGTGGTGTGTGTGTGTGGGTGTGGGTGTGTGGTGTGTGGTGTGTGGGTGTGTGGGTGTGTTTGGTGTTTGTGGGTGTGGGTGTGGTGTGGGTGTGGGTGTTTGGTGTGGTGTTTGTGGGTGTGGGTGGGTGTTGTGGTGGGTGGGTGGTGGGTGTGTGGGGGTGTTTGTGGGTGTGGGTGTGGGGTGTGGGTGTGTGGGTGTGGGTGTGTGGGGTGTGGGTGTGGGTGGGTGTGGGTGTGGGTGTGGGTGGGTGGGTGGGTGTGGTGTGGGGTGTTTGTGGGTGGGTGTTTGTGTGGGTGTGTTGTGGGTGTGGTGTGTGGGTGTGGGTGTGTGGTGTGGGGTGTGGTGTGTGGTGTGTGGGGTGGGTGTGTGTGTGGGTGGGTGTGGGGTGGGTGTTGGGGTGGGTGTGGGTGTGTGGGTGGGGTGGGTGTTGTGGTGTGTGGGGTGGTGTTGTGGGTGTTTGTGGGTGGGGTGGGTGAGTGGGTGTGGTGTGGGTGGGTGAGTGTTTGTGGGTGTTTGTGGGTGGGTGGGTGGGTGTGTGGGTGTGGGTGGGTGTTTGCGGGCGTCAGTGGGCGACTCGTGTTCGTACCTGTTTCTCGTGGTGGAAGTCAGCGTCCTCCATTTTGACTCGAGTTTTTGGCTCTTCCTGATCTGCGGCGCACAAACTGAGCGCGCTCAGTAAACCCTCCCCCTTCGGTCCGGACTTCAGGACCCCAGAGTCCGAGTCCAGATCTGGTCCGGACTGAGGACTGTGGGCGGGGCCTCTGGGGCTCGCAGTGAGGTCACAGTCAGGAGACCGAGAAGGAGAGCGGTTAGTCCTCGAGTTGACAGGGTTGGTGTTGTTGGCGGCATTGGCGTTGGTGTTGTTGGCGGCGTTGGCGTTGGCGTTGGCGTTGGCGTTGGCGGCGTTGGCGTTGGTGCGGCTTGTTGGCGTTGGCGTTGGCGTTGCGGTTTCGTTGGTGTTGTTGATGTTGTTGGCAGCGTTGGCGTTGGTGGCGTTGGCGTTGCCGGTGTTGGCGTTGGTGTTGTTGATGTTGTTGGCGGCGTTGCCGTTGGCGTTGGCGGCGTTGCCGTTGGCATTGGCGTTGGCGGCGGCGTTGAAGCACTTGCGGCCGCTGATGTGGGAGCTGTAGGAGCCGGAGTGGGAGAATCGTTTCCTGCAGGTGGCGCACTCGTACGGCTTCTCTCCTGAAAAACACCAGACGAAGATTCACGAGAATATTTATATTTGTATTTATATTTTTTAGAAGAAGAATTGAAGACGAAACGCCTCCTGCTGCACTCCAGCGCCCCCTGTTGACCTGAGTGTTGACCTGAGTGGATGACCTGAGTTCTGACCTGTGTGGATGACCTGAGTTCTGACCTGAGTGTGTGACCTGAGTGTATGACCTGAGTTCTGACCTGAGTGTATGACCTGAGTGTATGACCTGAGTTCTGACCTGAGTGGATGCGCAGATGTTCTTTCAGGTGATGTTTGTATTTAAAAGCTTTTCCACATTCGCCGCATTTAAACTTCCTGTTTACATCAGACGCCAACTTCCTGTTTCCTGTGATGTCACAGAGGGGCGGAGTCTGTGGAGACAAGAACCAGAGTCAGGTCTGGACCAGGTCTGGACCAGGTCTGGACCAGGTCTGGACCAGGTCTGGACTGAACTTGTGCAGATCTGACCTGGTCCTGGGAAGATCTCCACTCTGACACAATCTGGTTCTGATCCAGGTCCAAGACTTGGTCTGGGGTCTCACTGAAGTCCGGGTCGAGTCTAAAGCCCAAGGTGAGGCGGGGGTCGAGGGGTCGGGGGTCGAGGGGTCGGGGGTCGAGCTCCTTCAGTTGCTCCACAGGAAAGAACAGCGCCTCCTCCTGGTCTGAAAAACACAAACAGTCCTGGTTTAGTCCTGGTTTAGTCCTGGTTTAGTCCTGGTTCGGTCCTGGTTTAGTCCTGGTTTAGTCCTGGTTCGGTCCTGGTTCGGTCCTGGTTTAGTCCTGGTTTAGTCCTTGGTTCTGACCTGGTTTTTCTGGAGACTCTGGGTAGATCACAGCTGTGTCACTCCTGCAGAAAACCTCCTCCAGACTAAAGGCCGGGTCTAGACCGAGGTCTGGACCAGGATCTAGATCAGGGTTTGGACTCCAGCACTGTCCTGAAACACACAGATGTGGCATCAACGGTCAGAGCGAGTCCAAGTCCAGGTCCGAGTCCAGGACCGAGTCCATGTCCGAGTCCATGTCCGAGTCCAAGTCCGAGTCCAGGTCCGAGTCCAAGTCCGAGTCCATGTCCGAGTCCAAGTCCGAGTCCAGGTCCGAGTCCAGGTCTTGGACTTGGGTCGGGGCTGTGACACGGTGATGTCATAAATTTGCTGTGAGAGGAAAGTTCCAGAGTGAAACTTTAAAACAGAAATCTGAGGTTCAACGCTTCAGTTTTTAATGAATTTAATACTCCTGTCTGCTCCTGTCTGCTCCTGTCAGCTCCAGCTCCTGTCTGCTCCTGTCTGCTCCTGTCAGCTCCTGTCTGCTCCTGCCTGCTCCTGTCAGCTCCTGTCTGCTCCTGTCAGCTCCTGCCTGCTCCTGTCTGCTCCTGTCTGCTCCTGTCTGCTCCTGTCAGCTCCTGTCAGCTCCTGTCAGCTCCTGTCTGCTCCTGTCTGCTCCTGTCTGCTCCTGTCAGCTCCTGTCTGCTCCTGTCAGCTCCTGTCTGCTCCTGTCAGCTCCTGTCTGCTCCTGTCTGTCAGGGAGACTGTCAGAAGAATGAACTGAAAATGGTTTAAGAAACTTGTTAATCCAACAATAATCTGAGATTATGTCGAGTCTCAAATCAGACACAGATTAAAGTCAGATTAGACGCTCGGACACGAGCGACGCCAACGACACGAACAACGAACAACGAACGACACGAACAACGAACGACACGAAC
>NW_026570970.1:417493-423664 GCF_026225935.1 Boleophthalmus pectinirostris | reverse complement strand
GCGAACAACGAACGACACGAACAGTCTCTGGGGGTCTCGGGGTGTCTCTGGGGGTGTCTGGGGGTCTCGGGGGTCTCGGGGGTCTGGGGGTGTCTGGGGGTGTCTGGGGGTCTCGGGGGTGTCTGGGTCTCTGGGGGGGTCTCTGGGGGTCTGGGGGTCTCTGGGGTTCGTGTCTCTGGGGGTCTCGGGGGTCCTGGGGTCCTCGGGGGTCTCGGGGGTCTGCTGGGGGTCTCTGGGGGTCTCTGGGGGTCTCTGGGGGTCTCTCGGGGGTCTGGGGTCTCTGGGTCTGGGGGGTCTCGGGGGTCTCTGGGGGTCTCTGGGGTCTCTGGGGTCTCTCGGGGGTCTGGGGTCTGGGGGTCTCTGGGGGTCTCTGGGGGTCTCAGGGGGTCTCTCGGGGGTCTGGGTCTCTGGGGGGGGTCTCTGGGGGTCTCTGGGGGTCTCGGGGGGTGGGGTCTGGGGGTGTCTGGGGGTCTCGGGGGTCTCTGGGGGTCTCTGGGGGTCTCTCGCTCTGTGGCCGGAGCCGCGGTGGGCCGAGGCAGGACCAGACTCTTTATTCTTTATTCTCGGTGTTACGGCCTCAGGTCTTAGGTCTAATTTGTTTGTGATTGTTGGTCCTGGTCCGTGATTGGTGGGGCAGGTCGACGCCCACCTCACCTGCAGCCACGCCCCCTGTTTAAGGAGGTGACCTGCACCTGTCCGGGGCGGCTGGTCTTGGTGGCCAGTCTGACATTTTGTTTCGTGTATGTGTAGTTTAGTTTAGTTTAGTTTAGTTTAGTTTAGTTTGTTGATTTAGTCGCTCGATTCTGTTTGTGGTTTTATGTGGTTTAATTTGGGGAACTGGTGTTTAGTTTCATGTTTGTCTCTAAGTTTTACTGCTCGTTTTTGTGTAAACCTGCTTGACCCGTTTCTGGCACAAAACTCAGTTTATTCTGTTGTTCTGTTTCTTAGTTTAGGTTGTTTTCTGTATATTTTAGTCTGTTTTGTTAATTTACCTTTTACCTTCCTGTTCATTAAACATGATTTAATTTATTCCATTTTACATCTTGGTTTTATTTTTGTTACTTCCCTCACCCCAAACGAGCCGAGTCGTAACACTCGGTGAAATCAAATATTTGCTCCGGGCCAAAGTCGGACAAAGCCCCCGGGGGGGGGTTTTGGAGGGTGTGTGTGTGTGTGTGTGTGTGTGTGTGTGGGTGTGGGGGTGGGGGGGGGGGGGGGGGGGGGGGGGGGGGGGGGGCAGTTCCGGCGGTCGTTTCTTGGCCGAGCTTCAACTTTGATATTTTCTATGAGTTTATGTTGAATGTGTCACCGGGAGACTCCGGTCCCCACGAGTCACCACCACAAAGACCTGCAGGACCCGGGCCAGGACCAGGACCAGAGACAAGACCAGGATCAGAGACAAGACCAGGACCAGGACCAGAGACAAGACCAGGACCAGGACCAGAGACAAGACCTGGACCAGAGACAAGACCAGGACCAGGACCAGAGACAAGACCAGGACCAGGACCAGAGACAAGACCAGGATCAGGACCAGAGACAAAGACCAGGACCAGGACCAGAGACAAGACCAGGACCAGGACTAGAGACAAGACCAGGACCAGAGACAGAGACCAGAGACCAGGACCAGGACCAAGAGACCAGGAGACAAAGACAGGACCAGGACCAGACAAGACAGACCAGAGACAAGACCAGGACCAGAGACAAGACCAGGACCAGAGACAAGACCAGGACCAGACAGACAGGACCAGACCAGGACAGAGACCCAGGACCAGGACAGACAGACAGGACCAGACCAGACCAGACACCAGGACCAGGACCAGAGACAAGACCAGGACCAAGGACCAGAGAGACACCAGACACAGACACAGGACAGGGACCAAACACACACACACACACACACACACACACACACACACACACACACACACACACACACACACACACACACACACACACACACACACACACACGGACAGAATCACGACTTTAAAACTATGAGATTAAATACAAAATAAAAATTAAATCATAATAAATGTGGGAATAAATCCGTGTGTGTGTGTGTGTGTGTGTGTGTGTGTGTGTGTGTGTGTGTGTGTGTGTGTGTGTGTGTGTGTGTGTGTGTGTGTGTGTGTGTGTGTGTGTGTGTGTGTGTCTTACCGTGTTTGCGCTGTGGATGCGCCTGTTTGCGTCTCTTCTCGCGGGGCCCTTCCATGGACCTGGTTCAGTCCTGGTTTAGTCCTGGTTTAGTCCTGGTTTAGTCCTGGTTTAGTCCTGGTCAGTCCTGGTTTAGTCCTGGTTTAGTCCTGGTTTAGTCCTGGTTTAGTCCTGGTTTAGTCCTGGTTTAGTCCTGGTTTAGTCCTGGTTTAGTCCCTGGTTTAGTCCTGGTTTAGTCCTGGTTCAGTCCTGGTTTAGTCCTGGTTCAGTCCTGGTTTAGTCCTGGTTCAGTCCTGGTTTAGTCCTGGTTCAGTCCTGGTTTAGTCCTGGTTCAGTCCTGGTTTAGTCCTGGTTCAGTCCTGGTTTAGTCCTGGTTCAGTCCTGGTTTTAGTCCTGCTGTAGTCCTGGTTTAGTCCTGGTTTAGTCCCGGGTCTGGACCGGGGCGCGCGTCTCGGTCTGTCGGAAGTTTCTTTGATCTGGACTCGCGCGCTGCTCTGACAAAGTGAAGGAGCGCGCGCTGCTGTCACTCACATGCGCGCGCACGAGCAGGGCCTCTTCTGCGCGCCCCCGAGAGCAGCGGGCTGGAGCGCGCCGCGTCCCGCCGCGTGCGCATCGCCGCCGCGCGTCTCGTCCGTGCGCGTGTTTCTGTCGAAATGAGCTTCCCTCCGTTTTTCCGAGTCCAGCTGCAGAAGCTGCACCGAGTCACAGTTTTACAAGTGTCGAGTCTTTGACCTGAAGTCCGACTCAAGTCCCAAGTCAAAGACATTCAAGTCCAAGTCTAGTCTCGAGTCACTGGCCCATAAGTCCGAGTCGAGTCCAAGTCCAAGTCGAGTCCAAGTCGTTGAGTCATTTTAAGTCTTTAAACCAAAACTCGAGCTCCAGAGTTTTTCTGTTGGAAAAGTGACGTTTTCTAAAAAGTTTTGTTGGAATTTTCATTTGACGAACACGACTGAGATTAAATTAGAGTTTTTTTTTAGTTTTTATGTTCACTTTATGTCAATATAATATATAAATATAAATATAAATATAAATATAAATATAAATATAAATTCACTCATAAGTGACTGAGGTTGATTTGTCTTTGTTTTAGTTTTTCTTTGTTTCATGAGGATTTTCCGAGTTGCTGTAAAAAAAATAATCTGTGTTGTTCATTTGGACATTTGTGTTACAACAAGAGAAGAGTTAAATTTGACTCTGACAGAGTAATTTTTTTTTTTATATTTCAATTCAATTCAAGTTTATTTCTATAGCACATTTAAAACAACTTCAGTTGACCAAAGTGCTTCACATACAAGTCAACAACAACAACACAGAAGAAACAGTTACACATATACAGAAAACATGTGAAAACTACAATAAAAAACACCAAAAGAACCTGACGAGCTCAAACTAAACACCAGGGAGAAGAGGTGAGTTTTCAGTCTCGTCTTAAACTGTTCCAGACTGAGAGGATCTGACAGAAGAGGAAGGTTGGTCCATATTCTCGGTGCTGCCACAGAAAAGTCTCTGTCTCCTCTCGTCTTCAGTCTAGTTTTGGGCTCGACCAGCAGGAGCTGGTCTGACCTCAGGCTCTGGGTGGAGGACAGAGCTGCAGTGACTCCCTCAAATACACTGGACCCATTTTAAATTGCACCTGATATAAGAAAGGAGCCAGTGCAGGTCACACAGAACAGTGATGTGTTCATGTTTTTAGTATTTGTCACAGACGAGCTGCAGTTTTCTGGACGTGTTGTAAACGCTGCAGAAGCTCTGGTCTCACCCACATATAAAGAATCACAATAGTCCAGACGTGATGTCACGAAAGCATGGATCACTTTTTTGAACTCTGCCCGTGGGAGGTTTGGGCTTTACTTTAGTGAGGAGCCTTAACTGAAAGAAGCTGGACTTAATCACAGCTCTAATGTGTTTGTCCAGTTTGAACGTGGAGTCCACAATCACTCCAAGACTCTTCACTGCAGGAGACAAGAGGAGGACAGAGGAACAATCACACTGTCCTGCCCAAACACCACAATCTCGTTTTATGATTTAGATTCAGTTCAGTTTGTGCTCAGCCGGGTCTGTACGTCCCTGAGACGGTCCTGCAGAGCTTTGCTCGAGCTCTGGCTGTCAGCCACAGTCACTGGCAGATAAATTTGAATATCATCTGCAAAGCAGTGAAAAGTGACATTGTGTTTCTAAAAACATCCCCCGGGGGGAGCAACTACAGAGCAAAGAGCCGGTGCTAATGTAGAACCCTGAGGCACACCGGACTGTAAAGGAGACACAGAAGAGGAGGACTGTCCTAAATTTACAGAAAAACTCCTGTGACAGATAAGAGCAGAACCAACAGAGCTGTGCCCTTAATGCCCACGTGTCTCCAGGCGAGACAGAAGGAAGCTGTGATCCACCAGGTCTAAAGCTGCTGTTAAGAACAGCGGATTTCCCAGAGTCAAGAGTTAAAAGCAGGTCATTAAAAACGTTTAAAAGAGCTGTTTCTGTACTATGCTGAGATTTAAAACTGCCTGTAGTTGGTCATAAGCAACTTTCTCTAAAACCTTAGATAAAAAGGGCAACTTTGAGACAGGGTCTAACATTACTAAGAACATTTGGATCCAGATGAGGCTTTTTGAGAAGTGGTTGGACTACAGCATGTTTCAGGGCAGTGGGAAAACAGCCAGACACAGAGACGTGTTCACAACATGAACAATATAAGGTCCAATAGAACCAAAAACATCCTCCAACACACGACTTGGAACAATATCTAGAGCACAGGACGAAGGCTTTACCTGTTGAACAAGTTTTTTCAGGTCCAAAAGAGACACTGGTTCAAAACACTCAAAAACTGAATTACAGACTGTTGAAGCTGAAGGTCCACAGCAGAAGGTCCTGACAGTCTGAGAGACTTTATCCCTGAAGAACGATAAGAACTTTCCACAGAGTAGATGAGTTCACAGCCACATGGATTTACCAGAAACTTCAAAGTATTAAAAAGCATCTGAGGTTTGTCAGTTTGTTGATACGATGTTTGATATAAAACTACATTTAGCAGCTTGAACTACCTTCTGATATTCGACCAAACTGTCTCTTAATATTTCCATTTTCCATTTCCTCTCAGCGCGTGCACATGCGCGCCGAGCCTCACGCGTATTTTCATTGAGCCAAGGCTGTGCCATGAGCTTAGCGCTTTAGCCTTAATGGAGCCACTGCATCCAAAAACTCACTACAAGTGTCATTGAAACAAGCGCGCAGACCATTCGGCGTCATCCTGGTTCATAATCCCCGATGCATTGAACAGGCCAGAAAACGAAGACGCAGTCAGAGAGTGAAGTTTGCGCAGTCGGCGCGCTGAGGCGCACGGACTGACCACAGTGCGGCGCAGCGTCATACAGAACAACACGCACATCTCCATTAGATTTACATTATGACCAAAAGACAACACCAAGTCCAGTGTGTTTGTCCTTTTTCGTGTGTTGAGCCCAACACCGACTGAGTTAAGTTAAACGCATCAATCAAATTAAAAAAGTCTTTCGCCAAAGATCTGGATCCACAGCAAACATGAAAATTAAACTCACCCACAATCAGAAACTGTCACAGCAGCAACAGGCCAGAGACCCGTGAAGTCCTGAATAACATTTCCTCAGAGTTTCTCTGAGTCACTCTGTTCTAGAGTTAATTTAACATTTGTGTAAAAGTTCATGAAGTAAAACTGGACCAAAGTTCCTGTTTAACCCAAATCCAGAGTTAAATGAAGGTTTAGAGAGTAAACAGATAACACTTTGTAGAGTTATCCTGATTTAACTCAACAACACACAGAGGAGTTTTATTTTGACACTTTATTTGAGTTAATTTAAGATTAAATTCAGAACAAATGAGTCTGACCCAGACCCAGGACTAAACCAGGACTAAACCAGGACTAAACCAGGACTAAACCAGGTCAGACTTTGAGCCCATGGGGGATTAGGGTTGTGTAAAAAGACGTGATTAAAAACTCACATTATGTAACAGATAATACTCCCTACAACCGTCCTGTCAATCATC
>NW_026570970.1:362493-407493 GCF_026225935.1 Boleophthalmus pectinirostris | reverse complement strand
CAGGACATCTGTTCCTGCCAAAATCTGGGACAGTCGCACCTTCTTGTTCATCTCCTCCTTCTCCTTGGCTTTCTCCAGTTCTTTGGGACTCAACTCTGGTTCTTTCTTCACATGGGCGACGCGCTCCACCCTCAGCGTGGCCTGGCAGCTGGCCGAGCCAGCGGAGTTGGTGGCGGTGACTCTGTAGATGCCAGAGTCTTCCGGCAGAGTGTCTCTGATGTGGAGGATGAAATAGTCCAACCCCTCGTGCACCACTTCGATGGAGGGTCCAAAGGCCAGCGGCATTCCGTCCTTCTCCCACTTCAGCGCTGGTTTTCCAGACACACGGATCTCAAAGCGCACGTTTTGGCCCTCGCGGCACTCCACGTTGGCGAGGAGGCGTTTGAACATGGGTCTGAGCGTGAGGTCGGCGGGTTTGGGCCTGGGCACCACGGTGAGACGAGCTTTGCAGCTGTCGTCTCCGTATCTGTTGCGAGCCACGACGCTGTACTCGGCATCGTCCTCCTCCTCCAGGCCATGGATGATGAGCTGATACAGGCCTTTGTCGCTGATGAAAGTGTATTTCTTATCGTCCTGTCCTGGGATCAGCTTCTGCCCAGATTTGTGCCAGATGACACGGGGCTCCGGGTGCACGGTGATGGTGACGCCGAAGCGCACGTCTTCGCCGAGGTAGGCGGTCTTATTGACGAGCGGCAGTGTGAACTCTGGCGGTTTCTGCAACAGACGCGCCGTGTCCACGCGGCGTTTCGTCCTCTTCACAACCCTGGTGATGAAGAAGTCCCGGTAGGAGCGCACGCCGTTGATGAAGAGCTCGGCGTAGGCGCTGTCCTCTCCGTATTCATTCACCACTTTGCAGCGGTACGTGCCGTCGTCGGCGCGAGTGGCTTTGGTCAGGCTGAGCGTGGCCAGCCCGTCTTCGTACTCCATCACGTATTTGTCACTGGCCTCCAGCTGCCGCACGCCACAGTACCACGTCACCTCGGTGCTGCTGTCATAGTTCTCGATGTTGCAGATGAATTTGATGCTATCTCCGTCATTGCGACAGAGTGGGCGATCTGTCCGGCGAGCGGACCGTGCTCGAATGGCGCGATCTTCACTTTAGCCACGAAGACGCCACGCTGAGAGCGAATGGAGCCTCCGCTGGCAACGCGGGCGGCTGACACCACAGTGGACCACTCCTTTCGGACCATGGTCTGATAGTACCTCTTGTGGCGGCCAGTGGGGATGGCCCTGGTGCTCGTCTCCTCGGCGGGTCTGGTGAGCCAGGGGTGCGCCAGCGCCTCGGCGGCGGTCATACGGTGTTTGCGCTCTTTGGTCATGAGGCGGTCGGTGAAGTCCAGCGCGTCCACGCTCACCTGCTTGAAGCTTTCGTCGTCGTAGCTGTAGGCGGCGTTGGAGATATTGTCGATCATTTGTTGGTTGGTTTCGGCGATGAAAGGGTTCAGGCCACTCAGCAGGACGTATGCCAGGACACCGACGCTCCACATGTCTGTGACGGTGCTCACCATGTCGCTCTGGTGAATCTCGGGTGCCGCGTACTCTGCTGTGGTGTACTGGATCTTGATGATGTCGCCGGGGGTCAGGTGGCGGGACTGGCCGAGCTCGATGATCTTCACGTGGGAGCTGGTGCGAGTGGTGTAGATGATGTTCTCAGGGCGGATGTCAAAGTGACCGTAGTCTTCTCCGTGGAGGAACTGCAGGGCGGAGCACACCTGTCGGATGTAGCTCACGACCTCGCGCTCGTTCAGTTCAAAGTCGGCGCTGTAGAGGCGCTCGAACACGTCTCCTCCGGACAGGAAGTCGTAGATCAGGACCAGCTCCTCGGGGCTGTCGAAGGACTCGTGTAGCAGCAGGAAGTTGACGTGTTTGCAGAGGTTCAAAGTGGCGATCTCTTTCTTCACGATGGCTTGGTCGGCTCCTCTCACTTTCACAAACTTGGCCATGTAAGTTTTCTCAGAGCTCACAGAAACACAGCGATGTACGATTCCAAACTGGCCCCTGCCCAGCTCCTCAGCAATGCTGTACTTGTTGTGCAGGTTCTTGCCTTCAGAGTGAGGTGCTTTGCCTTTGGGCACGCGGTCGGAGTCATCCACCTCGCGGTCGTACAGCAGGACGCGGGACTTGTCCTCTTTGGTCATGACTGGACCGCTCGTCTCACTCGGGGCGCTCTGGCCAAACTTGTTTTCGGCGATGACTCTGAACTGGTAGCTGGTTCCTCCGAACAGGTTGATGACGGTGTAACGTGTGTCTCTGGACTGAGCCACACGCTCCCAGCGCTCTGCCGTGGTTGCGCACTTCTCAATGATGTAGCTGATGACTCTGCTGCCGCCGTCGTTGGCGGGGGCAACCCAGTTCAGGGTGACAGAGTCCCTGGACACGTCGCTGGCCTTAATGCCTCTGGGCGGGTCGGGCACATCAGCCACGTCCAGCTCCACCGTCTGCTGGTCGATGCCGAAGCGGTTCTTAGCACAGACGATGTAGAAGCCGGCGTCTTTCTTCTCGACGCCATTGGGGAAGACGAGAGACGTGAAGGAGCGTGTGACGATGACCTGGTAGTGCCCGTTGCTGTCGATCAGGTCTTGCCCCTTCTGCCAGGTGATGACAGGGTCAGGCTTTCCGCCGAACGGGATCTTGATGTTTACCACCTCGCCGCGTAGCGCCGGAATGGCCTCTTTGTCTTTGAGGTTCTTGGGCAAGTGGATCTTGGCGGGGATCTCCACGTCCAGAGACACTGTGGCGCAGATGGAGCCGCCCTGGTTGGTGGCTCTGATCTGGTACACAGTGGAGTCCTCCTCATCGGCCTCGGTGATAACCAGCTGGTGATAGCCGCCCTTGAACTCCTGGATTTTGATCTTCTTGCCATCGGAGTGGACCTCTTTGCCGCGGCGGAACCATTTGATGACGGGTTTGGGCTGGCCAGTGATCTTGCACACCAGTGTGGCATTACTCTTGTATTTCACACTCAGGTTCCTCAGCTCCTCCTTGAAGGCGGGCGCTCTGACATCCACTGGAGTGGTTGGGACGACAGGTGCTGTCTCCTCACTGTAGTCGCTGTGGCCGCCCAGGTTCTCGCACTTGACTCTGAAGACGTACTCCACGCCTTCGGTCAGGCGTTTGACGGAGAACACGGTCTGTTTGATCTCGTCTGTGGTCACGGCGGTCCACTCGGTCCAGTCCTTCTTGTCCTTCTTGTTCTTCTTCTCGAGGTGGTAGCACTTGATCTTGGAGCCGCCGTCGCTGAGCGGAGGTTTCCACGACACAACACAGGATGTGTTTGTGATGCCGGAGACAACGGGAGACAGAGGAGGAGACGGTCTCTCTGCAAAGAGACAGAGAAGATCCCTGGTTGAGTCTTGGTTGAGTCTTGGTTGAGTCTTGGTTGAGTCTTGGTTGAGTCCTGTTTGAGTCCTGTTTGAGTCCTGGTTTAGTCCTGGTTTAGTCCTGGTTCAGACCCACTCACCGAGCTGGCTCTTGATGAGGATGGGTGCGGTGAGCTCCAGTGGTTCACTGTTGCCGTGTTCTGGGCGTAGACCCTGAAGAAGTACCCGGCGCTCTCCACCAGGTTGGGGACCCTGCAGCTGGTGCCGTTGACGGAGGAGGAGACGAGCTCCCACGTCGCCCCCTCCTTGTCCTCGCGCTTCTCCACAATGTAGTTTGTGATCATGCAGCCGCCATCGTCCACCGGCGCCTTCCAACTGATGATCACAGAGTTCTTCAGGAGCGCGTCCAGGCGGATCGGGCCCTGAGGAACATCCGGTTTGTCTGGAACCACAAGACGACAAGTTACAGACAGATATTTAACTTATGTGGGGTACTAAATTGGGGTATTTAAGTTCTGTGGGGTACTAAAGTTGAGTATTTGACATTGTTTTGCTTCAGTTTCGGTGGCAGTCGTCGCGGTCGGTGTAAACGCGGCGGTCTCTGGACTCACCGTAGATGTCCACGTTGAAGGCGGTGTCGGTGCGTCCGAAGTGGTTGTGCAGGCGGATGCGGTATTTGCCGCCGTGCACGCGGCGCTGGACGTTCTTGATGACCAGGTGGGTGTAGTGCTCCGTGGTCTCGATGCTGATGTCGTCCGTGGGCTCCAGCGTCTTGGCACCGTGCAGCCACATGATCTTGGGCTCGGGGCGGCCGATGTAAACGGCGTGGATCCTCAGCGTCGTGCCCAGGCCGGCGTGGTACGTTTCCCGCAGCGGGTAGTCGGGATGGAAGCGCGGCGCAGCCTCCAGGACCAGGACGCCCGTGGTCTCCGCCTCGCCGGCCTCGTTGGTGGCCTTGCAGGTGTACTCGCCCTCGTCCTCCTGCTGGTCGGTCATGATGGACAGAGAGTGGTTGCGCCCATCGGAGCTCATCTCGTACTTGCGTGACTCGACCACCTCTTTGCCCGCATGGTACCACTTTATGTCGGGCACCGGGCGCCCAATGATCTGGCACTTCATGACCGCAGGCTGCCCCAGTTTGGCCGTCACCTCGTCCATCTCCTTCCTCAGGCTCGGCTTGTTCTCCACTGAGGACAGAACAAAACCTGTTTTAGTCCTGTTTTAGTCCTGGTTTAGACCTGGTTTAGACCTGGTTTAGACCTGGTTTAGACACAGTTTAGACACGGTTTAGTCTTGGTTTGGACTCACCCATGAGCTTGGTCTTGATGCAGGTGGCGGTCCTTCTGGGTCGGCTCATTCCGGTCTCGTTCTCGGCGAACACTCTGAACTCATACTCGGTGGCCTCGGCGAGTCCTGGCATCAGGAACTCCGCCTCCTTCAGCCGCTGCTTGTTGCACTTTTTCCACGAGCTCTCGATGGATTTACGATATTCCACCCAGTATCCGAGCACGGGCTTCCCGCCGTCGCACTCCGGCGCCGACCACCGCAAAGAAATGTAGTTATTAGTGACCGCCACCGTGTCGATCTCACCAGGCTGACTGGGTTTATCTGAGGAGAGGAAGAGGAGTGAGGAAGAGGAGTGAGGAGAGAGGAAGAGGAGTGAGGAGAGAGGAAGAGGAGAGAGGAAGAGGAGAGAGGAAGAGGAGTGAGAGAGAGGAGAGAGAGGAAGAGGAGAGAGGAGAGAGGAGAGAGGAAGAGGAGAGAGGAGAGAGAAGAGGAGGAGTGAGAGAAGAGAGGAAGAGGAGAGAGGAAGAGGAGTGAGGAAGAGGAGAGAGGAGTGAGGAGAGAGGAGGAGAGGAGAGAGGAAGAGGAGAGAGGAGAGAGAGAGAGGAGGAGAGAGGAGAGGAGAGGAGAGGAGGAGAGGAGAGAGGAGAGGAGAGAGAGGAGAGGAAGAGGAGAGGAGTGAGGAGAGAGGAAGAGGAGAGAGGAAGAGGAGAGAGGAGGAGAGAGGAAGAGGAGAGAGAGAGAGGAGAGAGGAAGAGGAGAGAGGAGAGAGAGAAGAGGAGAGGAGAGAGGAGAGAGGAAGAGGAGAGAGGAAGAGGAGTGAGGAGAGAGGAAGAGGAGAGAGGAAGAAGAGAGAGAGGAGAGAGGAAGAGGAGAGAGAGAGAGAGAGAGAGAGAGAGAGAGGAGAGAGGAGAGAGGAGTGAGGAGAGAGAGAGAGAAGGAGAGAGGAGAGAGGAGAGAGGAGAGGAGAGAGGAGAGAGGAAGAGAGAGAGAGAGGAGAGAGGAAGAGGAGAGAGAGGAGAGAGGAGAGAGGAGAGAGGAGAGGAGAGAGGAAGAGGAGAGAGGAAGAGGAGAGAGGAGAGGAGAGAGGAGAGAGAGGAGAGGAGGAGAGAGAGAGAGAGAGAGAGAGAGAGAGAGAGGAGAGAGGAGGAGAGGAGAGGGAGAGGAGAGAGGAGAGAGAAGAGAGAGAAGAGAGAGAGAAAGAGGAGATGAGGAGAGAGAGGAGAGAGAGAGAGAGGAGAGAGAGAGAGAGAGAGAAGAGAGAGAGAGAGAGAGAGAGAGAGAGAGAGAGAGAGGAGAGAGGAAGAGGAGAGAGGAGTGAGGAGAGAGGAAGAGGAGAGAGAGGACACCAGTTCTCACCAAATGGATCCTTGCAGGTGACCAGGTCGGAGGCGGGGCCTGGCTGGCTCTCGCCGATGTCGTTGACGGCGACGATCCTGAAGCTGTATTCGGCGTCGGCGGTCAGTCCGGACACGGTGAACATGGTGGACGTCACTTTGGCGCCGTGGCGACTCCAGGACTCGGCAGATGTTTCCTTAAACTCGATGAAGTATCCGATGATGGCCGAACCGCCGTCGTCTTTGGGGCGCGCCCAGGACAGAGCCACGGAGCTCTTGGTCACGTCCATGATCTCAGGAGGTGACGACGATGGCTCCGGAACACCTGTACACAGAGGTCAAAGGTCATTCTGAGGGTTTGGGGTTCAGTTGTGGTCCGACTCTGGTGACACTGCAGTATATCTGCCTGCAAGGGGCGCTCACTACACTCAAACTAATTTAACTGCACTGAGTTGTGTGTTGTATGTCGTGTGTGTTGTGTTTGTTGTGTTGTTGTCACTCACACAGTGGGGTCTTGGGCACCAGTGGCTGATCGGACTTAAGGGATCCGCTGATGCCGAAGGCGTTCTCGGCGGTGATCTTAAAGTGATATTCTGTTCCCTCTCTGAGTCCCTTCACCAGGAGGTGTGTGTCCGTCACCCGCGAGTCCACCGTGTACCAGGCGTTCCTCGCCGCCTCGCGGCGTTCCACGATATACCCGAGGACCTCGGAGCCGCCATCGTCGGCCGGGGGCTGCCAGCTCACCTTCACGCTGTTGGCCTGCACCTCGTCAAACACCAAGGGGCCCTGTGGAGCGCCGGGACGGCCGATCACCTTCACCTGCAGAAGAACAGCTCCGTGAGACCAAGACCGGGTTTAGACCGGGTTCAGAATGTGAGCTAGTCCTGGTCCAGCCCCAGTCCAGTCTCAGTCCATCCCCGGTCCAGCCCAGGTCTAGTTCCAGTTTCATACCTTGATCTGGGCCTTCTTCTTGCCCACGCGGTTCTCCAGGAGGAGGTTGTAGACGCCGCTGTCTCCGCGCTCCGCCCCTTTAATGACGAGCTCGCTGGCGTCTTCAGTGGAGGCGATCATGGCGGCCGCAGACACGGCGCCGCCGTCTTTGGACCACGAGCAGGACGGGCGCGGCTTTCCTCGGATGGGCACCGACAGACGTACCACGCCGCCCTGGCGAACCACGTACACGTCTTTGTACTTCAGCTCCAGCTCGAAGTCTGGGGCCTCTGTGAGGAGAAAGGAGAGGGTTAGGCACCCGCTTTCACAGTGCCAGGGTCAGCGGGCAGTGTCAGGGTCAGCGGGCAGTGCCAGGGTCAGCGGGCAGTGTCAGGGTCAGCGGGCAGTGCCAGGGTCAGCGGGCAGTGCCAGGGTCAGCTGCCAGGGTCAGCGGGCAGTGCCAGGGTCAGCGGGTCAGTGGGCAGTGCCAGGGGGAGGGGTCAGGTGGCACCAGTTACTTACCGAGCATCTCTGTGATCTTGACGATGCCGGGCACCTCGGCGGGCTCGCCGCAGCCGCCGGCATTACACGCCAGGACCCTGAAGTGGAACTCCTCGCCCTGGGGCATGTTGGTGAGCGTGTACTCGCAGATCAGCGATGGCGTCGTGTTGCACTTGGTCCAGGCCACACCTCCGGCCTTCTGCATCTCGATCAGGTACCCGTCCAAACGGGCGTCGCCCTCGTCATCCGGCGGGTTCCACGCCAGAGACACGGACGAGCTGGTGGTGTCTGTGACGCGAGGGTTCTGCGGGCATCCGGGCGGGTCTGAGGAGACAGAAATGAGTCAGATGCCCTCCCGTGTGTCAGATGCCCTCCCCGTGTGTCAGATGCCCTCCCCGTGTGTCAGATGCCCTCCCCGTGTGTCAGATGCCCTCCCTGTGTGTCAGATGCCCTCCCCGTGTGTCAGACTCACCGATGGGGTCTGTGGCGACGGCAGGCTTGGATGGCAGGCTGGGCTTGCCGGTGCCGCGGGCGTTGATGGCGGTGATGCGGTGCTCGTACTCCAGCCCTTCGGTGAGCTCGGTGGAGCGGTAGCGGGTCATGGTGATGGGGTTCTTGTTGGCGCGCACCCATCGGTCCGAGCGCACCTCCTTCCTCTCGATGATGTAACCCGACACCTCCAAACCGCCGTCCTCCACCGGCGCCTCCCACGCCACGGTCATGCCGTCACGAGACACGTCGAAGATGATGGGGCGGCCAGGCGGTCCGGGCACGTCTGCGGGAGGAGAGAGGGTCAGGGTCGGTGTTGGGGGTCAGGGTCGGGGTCAGCGCGGGTACTCACCGTTGAGGCTGCGGCAGGTGACCACCTCAGACTGCAGGTACTCCCCGGTGCCGTAGCGGTTGGTGGCGGCGGCTCTGAACACGTACTCGTCGCCCTCGATCAGGTTGGTGAAGCGGAAAGTGGGGCGGCTGACGGAGTCGCACACGGGCACCCAGCCCGGTCTGTGCGCGTCCCTCTGCTCCACCACGTACCCGCTGACAGGTGCGCCCCCGTCTCTGAGCGGAGGGTTCCAGCTGAGGACCACTGAGGTGGCGTCTACCTCGTCGAAATGCATGGGACCCTCGGGCGCGTCGGGTTTGGCTGTGGGCAAAGAGAGTGGTCAGTCTGTGCACCTGCCGACAGGACCTCACCGACCTGAGCTCAGGGGTCCCTTTGCTACAAGTCATTTTCCAGGACTTTTCCAGAACTTTTGAGTGATGCAAACACAAGATAGTCTTTTTTAAATAAACCAGTGTGTTACAGTACAGGTGCTCAGACCCTCAGACCCTCAAACCCTCAGGTCCTCAGGTCCTCAGGTCATCAGACCCTCAGACCCTCAGGTCCTCAGGTCTTCAGGTCCTCTCTCAGAAATCAGGGAACACTGACATAACACTAAATACTTCTATATACTTATACTTCTATCCAGGATATTTTTTCCTCATTTTCCATGTCTGGAAAACAGGTCAAGTATTCTCCAGGTTCTCCAGGTTCTCCAGGTTCTTCAGATTCTCCAGGACCCATGTGAACCCTACTGGGCCTGGTCTGGAGTTTCTGAGGTTCTCTGTTTCTGTAAATAAAAGTCTGTGGTTCCGGTGTTACTTACAGAGAACAATGATCTTGATCTTCTCGCTGATGGTGCCCACGGCGTTCCTCAGCTCTAGCGTGTACTCTCCGGAGTCGTCGATGGAGGTGTCTGCCATGGTGAGGCTGACGCTCTTGCCCGTGCCCTTTATTTTAATGCGGTCGGTGATTTTCAGGCGGTTATCGCCAAAGTACCAGGCGCTGACGGGCGGCGGGCGTCCAATGATCGGCAGCTCCAGCTCCAGCGTCTTTCCGGACAGAACGTTCACCACCTTCTGAGGCAACGTGGACAAGTCCACGGCCGGCATCACTGCAGGAGACAGACGACAGACTGGGTTAGTCTCGGTCCCGGTTTAGTCCTAGTCCTGGTTCAGTCCCGGTCTCACCTCTCTGCTCCTGGACGGTCACGGCGGTCACCAGCTCTCGGGCCTCGCTGGCTCCTCGGCTGTTGATGGCTCTGATCCTGAACAGGTACTGCTCCTTCTCGTTCAGTTTCTCCACCGTGTGCTCAAAGTCGGTGAGTTTCAGTGTCGCCACCTTCATCCACTTGTCTGTGCCAACCTTACAGGCCTCGATCAGGTACCCGGTGAGTCTGCTGCCGCCGTCGTGCTCCGGCTTCTCCCAGCCCAGGCTCACCGACGACTTAGTCACATCTGTCACCTAGAAGGACAAGGAACTGAGTTAGTCCTGGTTTAGTCCTGGTTTAGTCCCAGTTTAGATCTGGTCCTAGACTGTTGACATTTGTACCTCAAACTTGGCGGGCGTCATTGGCACGTCGCAGACCAGGATGACGTCGGGCGTCTCTCGGGGCTCGCCCACTCCGTAGATGTTCTGGCAGGACTCTGAAGTAGTAGAGCATTCCCTCCAGCAGGTTGTCGATGCGGTACGACGTCTTGCTGCACTTGGACGTGACGGTTTTGTACGCCCTCATGGACGCCTCCCGACGCTCGATCACGTAGTTATTGACAGGAGCGCCGCCGTCCACGGTCGGGGCGTCCCACGAGATGGTCGCACTGTCTTTGGTCAGATCCTTAATTTTGATTGGACCAGTGGGACCAGGCGTGTCTGCGGAGGAAGGAAGAGTCAGGAGGAGTAGTAGTAGTAGGTAGTAGTAGGTAGTAATAGGTAGTAGTAGTCCTAGGTGTTAAATCTTTCATTATTCCTCACCGTAGACTTTGACGAGGATGTTCACTTCCTGTTTGCCGGCGCTGTTCTCGGCGGTTAGCGTGTACTTCCCGGCGTCGTAGCGGTGGACTTTGTCGATGATGAGCTGCGTGGATGTGGCCGTGACCTCGATGAAGCCGCGGTTGTGCAGGTCCACGCCCGGTTTGCTCCAGGTGATGGCAGGTGTGGGGCGACCTGTCACGTTCACCTGCATCTTCAGGGAGCCGCCCGCCCTCAGGCAGACCGTCTTCTTCAGGTCGTCGTGCAGCTCGAAGTCTGGGGTTTCTGTGAGAGACCAGCAGGGGGCGTTAGAGAGATTATTGCAAAGAGAGATTGTTCCAAAAAATGTGACATAATTTCACAGGCCAATAATTTTGGTAATTAAAATGTTCACAGAATGTTTAGAAACAGATTAAAATATTAAATGTAATGTTTTATTGGCCTGTGAAATGCGACCCCTGTACATAAACATATAAAAATAAACACAAACGGTACGTACCCAGTCTCTCGATCGGCTCGGTCTCGGCGCACGAGTCGCTGAAGTCTCCGGTGCCGTTGATGTTGATGGCGGCGACTCTAAACACGTACTTCTTTCCGGCGGTGAGGCCGGTGACGGTGTGTTCTGTGGAGCGGATCGTCTTCTCGTGAGCTTTGGTCCATTCTTCAGCTCCAGACTCCTGCATCTCCAGGAGGTAGCCCATCACGTCTGCGCCGCCATCCTCCACGGGCCGAGCCCACGCCAGGCTGATGCTGTCGGCGTGAGTGTCCATGATGCGGGGGATGGACGGGGGAGCGGGCACACCTGCGGCACAGGTACAGGTAAATCTCACCTTCCTTTAGTCCTGCTTTAGTCCTGCTTTAGTCCTAGTTTAGTCCTAGTTTAGTCCAGTTTTAGTCCTGCTTTCGTCCTTGGCTGGGTTCTCACCTGTGGGCACCCTGCAGACGACGTAGAGCGACACCTCGCTGGCCTCGCTCTCCCCGGCCTTGTTGATGGCGGTGACTCTGAACTGGTAGATGTTTCCTTCAGTGAGGTTGCAGACTTTGAGGGTGGTGTCCGTGTGGTGCCCGTCGCGGTTCACTTTGACCCAGCGGGCGCTCTTCCTCTCCCGCCGCTCCACCAGGAAGTGCAGGATGGGGCTGCCTCCGTCAGACTCGGGTTTGAGCCACTCGATGGTGGCGAAGTCTTTGCCGGAGGCCAGGATCTCGGGCGGACCGGGCGGAGAGGGTACAGCTGCAGAGACGGGCACCACAGTTACTTACAGATCTCTGTTCTAATGTCACTTCTTGAGTTGTGTTTTCTTTCTTTCACACACGTTTAACGCACAAACCCTGCACATTTAGCATGAGTTCTTCTCTCAATCTGATTTTCAACTCCACACACCTTCACCAGAATCATGCAGATTAGTTCACTTCTTCACATAAGAGATTTAACTTTAAATAAAAATAATTTTTATTCTGAATAAAAATGCTTTAAAAAGACCATGTAAACCGTAAATATACCAAATACTCTATAAAAACTAAACTAAAACCAGGCATTTATTTGAGACCAGGCTGTAATCTGGGGCAGGCGATTCATTTCTTAATTCCCCGACTCCCAGACGTTAAGTGGAATTAAATAAAGATGATTTAACGAGTTTTCCATGTGAACCTCATTTCAGAATTATCATTTCCAGGTAAACTATATTTTAATTCCAAACTATTTAATTCAGAACAATTCATTCTGAATTTAAAAACATCCTGTAAACGTGGCCCTGGAGGAGTTTGGGGTACTCACTGAAAGTGTTGCGTGCGATCATCGGGGCGGACTGCAGGGGCACACCGGTGCCGTACTTGTTGACGCCTCTGACTCTGAACAGATACTCAGTGTTTTTGAAGAGGCCGCTGATGGCGCAGCACGTCTCTTTGCACTCGGCGTTCATGATGACCCAGTTCAGGCGGTTGGTGTCGCGGCGCTCCACCACGTAGTGCGCTACGTCGTCTCCGCCGTCCTCCAGCGGCGGCTTCCACGACAGGACGCACGACTCCTCCGTCACCTTCGAGATGTCGATGGAACCTTCACACACGCCCGGAGTGTCTGAGGGAGAGAGCGGAAGGTTAGACTCGTTTTGCCAAAACAGTCGCCATCGTTAAAGACGGGTCCATGTGGCCCTGCGGAGCGATACTGATATATATCGATACGTCTTTAAAACCCGAATGAAGCCGGAACATTTCTCTAAAGTGAAAGTAACTGTGGTGACTCAATCAGAACACTTCTTTAAACAGTCTGTGGGGCACCAAAAGTCCAGTTCTGTGGACTACAGAACCTATAGTCCGGTTCTGTAGGGGTGCATATAGTCTGGTTCTTTGTGGGTGCACATACTTTGTTTTTAGATCTGGGTTCAATAGTTTAGTTCTATAGTCCAGTTCTATAGTCCAATTTTGTTCTGTGTCTAGAGTCCGGTTCTATCAGGGTCCGGTTCTCCTGGAGGAGTGTGCGGGTCCATACCGAGCACTTTGACGTTGACCTCGGCAGTCTTGGTTCCGCTCACGTTCCTCACGGTCAAGACGTATTTGCCGGTGTCATCGCGGTCGCAGAACTTGATGACGGCCAGGGCCTTGGTGGGCGTGTAGGTCAGCTGGTACTTCTCGCACAGCTCCAGCTCACGGGTTCCTTTGGACCACGAGGCCTTGGGGTCCGGTCTGCCCCCGACCGCCGCGTCCAGAACCAGGTCCGACCCGGCACGGACAAACACGGTCTCAGACAGGAGCTTACTGTCCAACTGAGCTTTAGGAGGTTCTGCAGAGGAGAAGACGAGAACGAGAGGAGGAGGAAGAGACAAAAGTGTTAGAACCTTGAGCTGAATCATCAGAATCTGTCCCTTTCACCCCCTCTGCACCCCGTTGCCATCTCCCTTTTGCCCCCTTCTTTTGCCCCCTCTCTTTTGCCCCCTCTTACCGAAGTCGGTCTTGCACTGCACGGAGCCGGTGGACTCGGAGGGCAGACTGAAGACCTGGTTCTGGTTTTTGGCGATGACCCTGAACTCGTAGGGCTCGCCCTCGCCGAGCGCCGTCACAGTGAACGCGGTGTCCGTCACGTTGGTGTAGTTGCACTTGAGCCAGCGGCCTTCGCCCGTCACCGTGTACGGTTTCCTCTCCACGATGTACCCGCTGATGGGCGAACCGCCGTCGTTCAGAGGAGCGCCCCACTTCAGAGACACCGTGGTGCGCGTCACGTTCGTCACCTCGGGTTTGGTCGGAGGGTCTGGGGAGAGACGGGAGAGACGGGAGAGACGGGAGAGACAGGTGAGACAGGTGAGACAGGTGGTTCATAAGCTCTTGGTTTATTTGCTATATTATGTTTCGCCCAGAAGCCATTTTAGTTTCTCCAAAAGTTCCTCTGCCTTTGGAGCTAGACTAAACTCTGGTTTGGAGAAAGCTCAGTTCTTCAAATTCAGTTCTCAGAAAATGTTTTCTGGATGGTGCCGAAAACATCTTGATCACAAAAACAGTGATGACCACCTGAAACCTCCTCGACCTGTTCATGGTCCGGGTCAGCGCTCGGTCCCCCACGGGGTTAGGGTTCTGGCGTGTGTACTCACCCACAGGGTTCTGGGCCACGGCGCCCTTGCTGGCCTCACTGGCTTTGCTGAGGCCAGCGCTGTTCATGGCGTAGACTCTGAACTGGTACTCCAGCCCCTCGACCAGCTCCTCTGCCTTGTAGTAGCACTCGAAGCAGGGGATCTTGTTCTCGCGCACCCACAGGATGTTGTTCCTCTCTTTCTTCTCGATCCAGTAGCCCGTCACTTTGCTGCCGCCATCGTTGTACGGCTCCTCCCACTTCAGCGTCAAGGAGTTCGCCGTGACGTTGAACACGGTGGGGCGCGTGGGCGGGCCAGGCGGAGCTAAAACGAGAGAACACAAATTAGAACCTTCCCTTTAAAACCCTCCTCTAAACTTGGTTCAGATTTGGGTCCAACTCACTGAAGGGATGCTCGGCGACGATGGTCTCGGATTCAGTGGGTTTGCTGACACCGAAACGGTTTTCTGCCGACACTCTGAAGGTGTATTGCATGTACTTGGTGAGGTGGCCCACGTGGAGCGAGGTCCTCTTCACGCTGGAGTTGATGAGCTGCCAGGCCGTGGACCCAGACTCACGCTTCTCCACGATGTAGTTGGTGATGTCGGTGCCTCCATCGTCCTCGGGCGGCTCCCAGGCGATTACGCAGGACTCAGAGGTGATGGAGGAGATCTCGATAGGTCCGGTGGGCGGGCTGGGGCGGGCAGTCACGTTCACCTCCACAGAGAAGGTCTTGGTTCCAGCAGCGTTCTCCAGGGTGAGGTAGTACTTGCCTCCGTCGCCTCTCATGGCCTCCTTCACGGTGATGCTGGCGCGGTCCTTGGTGGTCTTGATGCTCACGCGGTCGGAGCTCTTGAGCCTCATGTCCTCCAGTTTCCAGGAGACTTTGGGGGCGGGGCGGCCGCTGATGGGCACTTCGATGGTGAAGGAGCTGCCGGAGCGGCAGGACACCAGTTGGTTGATGATCTCGCTGAGGTCAGCGGCAGGTTCAATGTGTGGTTCTTTAACCAGCACAGAGGCGATGGTCTCTTTGGGCAGACTGTAGCCCGCCTCGTTCTTGGCCTTCACCCTGAAGTCATACTGGTCGTTCTTGTTGAGTTTGTCCACGGTGTAGGTGAGGTTCTTAGTGTTTCCAACCACCACCCACTTGTCTCCTCCTTTGGGCCGGGCCTCGATGAGGTACCCCTGGATACGGCTGCCTCCATCGTGCTCCGGTTTAAGCCAGCCCAGCACCACGGTGGAGTCTGTGGTGTCCAGTACGTCCAGGCGTTTGGGCGCCGAGGGCTCGGCGGTGGCGATGACCGGCTCCGTGATCTCAAAGGGTTCGCCCAGGCCGTGTTGGTTCTCTGCCAGAACTCTGAAGAAGTAGGGCACTCCCTCCAACAGCTCGTCGATCTTCAGCTCGGGGACGACGGTCTTGGAGCCGGACTGAGTCCAGGTGCGTCGGCTGGCCTCGCGGCGTTCCACGATGTAATGGTGAATCCTTGCACCGCCGTCGCACACGGGCGCCTCCCACACCAGCGTGACGGACCCGCGGGACACGTCCTTAAACATGACGTTCTGAGGAGGTCCGGGCGTGTCCAGGACCTGAGGGGAGAGGGAGGAGTCATGAGTCACCTCATTCAACATAAACATTAAGTGTATCACTGAGCGCCCCCTGGTGGCCGTACCTTTACGGTGAACATGATGGCCTTGCTGCCGCTGCTGTTCTCCAGGGTTACAGTGTATTTTCCAGAATCGGTTCTGGAGCAGTTCTCGATGGACAGGGTGCTGTGCCCGTCTGTGGTCTGGACCTCTGTCATGGCGCCCAGCTCGCCCTCGTCTCTCGCCCACGAGGCGGCGGGCACAGGCTTTCCTCTGTAGTGCACGCCCAGGTACACGGAGCCGCCGGCCTTCACGATGTGCGTCTGTTTGAAGGTGGCGTCGATGTCCACCTGGGGCGCCGTCAGACGCTCCACTGCCTGCGCCGGCTCTGGTAACGTCAGATCCTCACCACGGCCAACGTGGTTAACCGCCGCCACACGGAACCTGCAGAGAGAGCGAGAGCGAGTGAGATGAGGTAAAGAGTGAGAGACAGAGTGAGTGAAAGAGTGAGAGAGCGGAAGAAAGATGTTCTGACCTGTACGACGCTCCGCTCTCCAGTCCGCTCACGGTGAAGTGTGTTTCTGGGATGAGCTCGGTCTCTTTCACTCGTTTCCACTCTTCTTCTTCTCCTTTGGCCATCTCCAGGATGTAGCCCAGAACCTCCATGCCGCCGTCGTCGGCTGGCCGGGTCCACTCCAGGCTAATGGAGGAGCTGGTGGTGTCGGACACGCACATGATGGACGGGGCACAGGGGATGTCTTTGGGTTCCGCCGCTTTAATTGCTATGGACACGTTACTGGGCGCGCCCACGCCGGCGTCGTTCACCGCCATCACACGGAACTCGTACTCCACGTCCTCAGTCAGACCGGTCACTTTGTGCGCACACTCTATGATTGGCTTTTTGGTGATTACTTTGTAGAAGCGCATCGTCTTCTTCTCGCGCTTCTCCAGGATGTAGTGCTGGATGGGGTTTCCTCCATCAGAGGATGGTGGGGTCCAGGAGAGGGTGATGCTCTCGCCGGTCACCTCAGTGGCGTCGGGAGTGCCAGGGCCATCGGGAGTGGCTGACAGAGAAAGGGGCAGGGACATTAAATCCATTCTAAACACTTTCAAATGTCTAAAATAAGTATGAGACTTACTGTACTGCATCTGTGCGATGACTGGGCTGGACTCCAGCGCCCGGCCCACACCAAACTTGTTGACGGCAGACACTCTGAACTGGTATTCGTTGGTCTTGATGAGTTTGGTGGCAGTGAAGGAGCAGCTGGTGCACTCGTCCGTCACCAGCGCCCATGAAATCTTTGCTGTCTCGCGCTTCTCGATGATGTAATGCGAAACCTCAGAGCAGCCGTCGTTCTCAGGAGGACCCCAGGACAGAGTGGCCTTCCCTTCAGAGATGTCTGAGAAGACGATGGGTCCAACCGGCTCGCCGGGAGTGTCTGCGGGAGAGAGAGGAGAGAGAGAGGGACTTAGACGCAGGCGGCAGGTGAGACACTCGTTTGTAGTTGGTGCTGTGCCCAGCGTGGACGGATACCTTGCACTTGGACCAAGATCTCCTCCCTTTTGGTGCCAGAGTTGTTGGTGGCCTCCACGGCGTACAGGCCGCGGTGAGAGCGGTCGGCGTCTCGGACGAACACCGTGCTGGAGCCTGAGACAGTGATGATGTCCATCATCTTCTTGGTGATCTCTACTCCGTCTCTGAACCACACAACTTTGGGCGTGGGGCGTCCGGTCACCGTCACCTTCAGGCGAATGTTATCGCCCGCCTTCACTGTGAGTCCCTCGAAGTACTCAGGACCGAACTCCAGATTTGGTGTAGCTGAGGATTAGAGAGTCAAAGGTCAGAGGGTCACTGTTCAGTGAAAGCTGGAGGTTAATATTTATCGTGTACTTAATCCTGTGTAATTTTTTAAATGTAATAAGGTGCTATTGAAGCAGTAAAGGGGACAGTGTATCACTTCTATGGCTGATTATTGGAGCGGTAGAGATTTGGGGTAGAGGGGTTAGTGTCAGGGGTTTGGTTTGAGTCAGGGTTTATTCTCACCGTTCTCGCTGCGTACGATGATCAGACCGGACGAGTTGGACGGTGGGCTGACCACCCCGATGGCGTTGCGGGCGATGACTCTGAACTCGTAGCGTTCGTTGGTGGCGAGGCCGGTGACGGTGTACTGGCAGTCGGTGCAGTCCGTCAGGTTGGCCTTAAACCAGCGTCCTTTGCCCTGGCGTTTCTCGATGGTGTAGCCCGTGATCTTGGAGCCGCCATCGCGTTTGGGCGCGTCCCACTTCAGAGACACGCTGTCGCTCGTGATGTCGGTGTAATCCGGCTGCCCAGGCGGGTCTGCCAGAAAAAAAGCCATTAAACCTTGTCTAAACCGGGTCTAAACCGGGACTGGACCGGGTCTAGACCAGGACTAAACCAGGATTAAAACACAACTAAGCCAGGTCTAAACCAGGACTAATCTGGTCCTTACCCACGGGGCTGACTGCCATCGTGGGTTTGCTCTCGTCGCTGGTGCGGCTCAGTCCGGCGTCGTTCTGGGCGTAAACTCTGAAGGAATACTCCAGCCCCTCGATGAGCTCCAGCACCCGGAACTCTGTCTCCCTCACCAGGACCGTGTTTACCTGCGACACAGAGGGTACAACCAGGCTCAAGGGGGCTAAACGGGGCTCAAGGGGGCTGATGGTAAGATACTATTGTAGCCACAGCTGCCCTGGGGCAGACTGATGGAAGCGCATCAGTCTGCCCCAGGGCAGCTGTGGTGACAATACTAGCTTACCATCCCCGGGTCTGGAGTGAGTGAATAATGCTCTGTAAAGCGTCTGTGTGACATGTCTGTGAAAAGCGCTAAATAAAATAAAGACTTACAAGACTTAAAAAGGGTTTAAAAGGGTCTAAATAGGAACTAAAGAGGGTCTAAAGAGGGTCTAATGGAGGCTAAAGGAGGCTAACAAGAGTCCCTCACCAGCACCATGTTCACCTGCAACACATAGAGGGCTGAACCGGGTCTAAACCAGGACTAAAGTGGGTTTAAATCAGGACTAAACCAGGACTAAAGTGGGTCTAAATCAGGACTAAACCAGGACTAGTCCAGGACCCTACAGCAGGTCTAAAGGGGGTGTGGTGGGGTCTGACCTTCTGCCACATGACGCTGTTGCTCTCCTTCTTCTCCACGTGGTAGCCCTGGATGGGCGTGCCGCCGTCGTACAGCGGCTTCTCCCACTGCAGGCTCATGCCGTCGTTGGTCACGTTGTAGACGAAGGGTTTTCCCGGAGGACCTGGAGGTCTGAACTGGTGTTTGGCCACGACCATCTGAGACAGCAGTGGCTCACTGACGCCGTAACGGTTCTCCGCACACACACGGAACTGATACTGCACCCCTTTGATGAGGTTAGGCACCTGGAGACAGAGAGACGAAGAACTCAGAGAAACAAGAAACAACAAGAAACAAACTCAGAGAAACAAAGTCAGAGAAACCACTTTAAAACTTGTTTAGTTAAAGACAGAGCGAGTCTTGAAAATAAGAGACTAAAACTGGGACTCAACCTGGACTAGACTGGGACTAAACTGGGTCTAAACCAGGACTAAAAAGGGATGAAGAGGGTTGAACAGGGTCCCGCACCAGCACGGTGTTCACCTGCAACAAAGAGGGTACAACCAGACTAAATGGGGGCTAAACAGGGAAAATAAGACTCCAAATACATTTCAGCGGGAGAAGAAACAACCAGAACATGGAGAAACATCTGTGGAGAACAGGTCTGAATTAAAACTACCTAAGAATCCGTCCGTACCTTGAAGCGTGTGTCGGTGACGGCGGAGCAGGCCATCTTCCACTCGTTCTTGGACGTGTCTCTCTTCTCCACGGAGTAGCAGGTGATCTCTCCGCCTCCGTCGTCATTGGGTTCCTCCCAGGAGATGGTGATGCTCTCCGCTCTGACCTCGTCCAGGTTGATGGGCCCCACGGGTTTGGAGGGCGGCCCCAGAGTCACCACGTGCAGGTGGAAGGACTTCCTGTTCACCTTGTTGTCCAGCGTGAGCGTGTACTTGCCTTCGTTGTCTTTGCGCACAGCTTTGATCATCAGCGTGGCCTTGTTCTCTGTGGTCTTGAAGCGGATCTGGTCGCTCTCCTTCAGGGGCAGGTTGTCTTTGAGCCAGATGACCGAAGGTTTGGGCTTGCCTCTGTACGGCAGCTCCACATGGACATTATGGCCCAGGCGGATGTTCAGCTGACCGCCGGGGTACTCGGACAGGTCTGCCTCTGGAGGGATGATGTAGTCCACCTGAAAGACACGGAGGTTCAGTGATACTTAAACACCACCCTGCTCACCTGCTCCACCTGCTGCCCTCAGGTAGAAGCTACAGGTCCATACAGGTCAGAATGACTTTAATTTAGTTGTTTTCTATGACAATAAAAATCTTGAAACTTAAGAAGCCGTTAATATTGTGTGTTAATATTGTGTAAGTTCAGACTCACCACTTTGATGGGCTGGGACATGGTGAAGTCTCCCTGTCCTTTCTCGTTTCGTGCGGCGACTCTGAACTGGACCTCCGAATGCTCCTTCAGCTTCTTCACCTCGAACTCACAGTGGCGGCTGGCTCCCCCGGCGGACCACTCCTCCTCTCCTTTAACGCGTTTCTCGATCACATAGTCGGAGATGATGCTGCCGCCGTCATAGTCTGGTTTGACCCACTGCAGTGTGACGGAGGTCTTGGAGGAGTCCTTCATGACCACGTCCTTCACAGGGCCTGGTGTTTCTGTGGCTTTCACCGGCTCGGCGGTCTCACACGGGTCACCCACGCCGTTCTCATTCTCAGCCAGGACTCTGAAGAAGAAGGAGGTCTTCTCGGACAGGTCCTCGATGGTGTAGGTGGTCTCCATGCACTTGCTGGTCACTGCGGAATAGCTGCGTTTGCTGGAGTCGCGCTTCTCCACGATGTAGTTGGTGATTTCGGCTCCTCCGTCAGACAGCGGCGGTTCCCAGCAGAGCGTGACCTTCCCTCTGGTCACGTCCTTCAGCACCAGGTTCTGACACTGGGCCGGACTGTCCTGGACCTTCACGGACAGCGTCAGGCTCTTGGGCTCGCCCACGCCGTTCTCGATCTTCACGTGATACTTTCCGGTGTCGTTACGGGTTACCTCCCGGAGCACCAGCGTGGAGGTGGTGTCCGTGTGATGGAACTCATATCTGGGGTCTTTGTCGATGCAGGTTTCGCCCAGAGACCAGGAGGCGGTGGGAGCGGGACGCCCCTTCATGGGCACAGACAGCTCCACGTCTTTACCGGCCTTCACCACGTAGTGCGTGCGCATGGCCACGTCAGTGTCCACCTGAGCCTCCTCTGTGGAGACCAGAGCCAGGGTCAGTCACAAAGCAAAAGGACCTCCAATTTAAAACTTATATCAGATTATTCATCTGGTTTTTAGATTTATGATCTACCTACTCATTCTGATATGTTTTCATTCTTGTCTAGAGGTTGTTTATTTTCAGAACTTGTCAGGTAAATTTATCTTGGTGCATGGACAGATAATTTCAGTTATTTTCTGATAGATTAAAGTGTGTAGATCTTACATTTTAGCCAAGTTTTTGCAGTGTGGTCAGGACCTAATACAGTCATAGATAAATATGGACACAGCTACGCTGCGAGGGGAGGGTTAGGGTAAGGTTCTGACAGGGTTCTGATGGGGTTCTAATAGGGTTTTAATGAGGTTCTAATAGGGTTAGGGGGTTCTAATGTAGTTTGGGGACCTCTCTTACCCAGGATGTCCTTGGCCTGCACTGGCTCGGTGAGTTCCAGAGGTTCTCCACGCCCAGCGCAGTTCACCGCAGACACTCTGAAGTAGTAGTCGGTGTCGGGCTTGAGGTCGTGGACGGTGAACTCTGTGGTCTTCACTTCGCCTTTGGACGTGACCATGGTCCAGTCCTCCTCGCCCACACGTTTCTCCACCATGTAGCTGAGAACCTCGCTGCCTCCGTCCCACTCGGGCTTGGACCAGCCCAGGGTGATGGAGGTCTTTGTGGAGTCCACCACCTTCAGCTTCACGGGCTCGTCTGGAGGGTCTGAGGGAGAGGGGACATGGCTCAACCGCTGGACAACACTTCACTTTTTTTTTTGGACTTTATGGTTTTATATTTTGTTTTAATGTTTGCTGTGATAAAGATAAAGATTGAACTCGTTTAAATGAGCGTGAAGAAGCTGAAAATTCAGATTCAGGTTTAAAGAAACATTAAAAGCATCACACAATAAAAACATATGATATGTATTTCAAATTGATCTGATACAGTTCAATAAAAACTAAAGTCTAAATTATGTCCGTGATACTAAAAGTCTTTGTTAAACCACTTCTTCATATGAAACACAAACATTTTAAGCCTCAAAACGGTGAAAAGGTCAAATGTGTGGCATAAACGAGCTCTATGATAAAATAAAGTAGTAAAATAAACCAAAAAATATTCTTGGTGATTTATCGATACAGCAGCACACGATATCCAGACTGTATCACATTAACAATACGATATTTCAATATTTCAATATTTTTGCCCTGTCCTAGTCAGGGTGAGGGTTGTTTTCTTACCGACAGGGTCGGCTGCTCTGTAGTAGTCGGAGGCGTCGGAGAAGGGTCCCTCTCCGGCGCGGTTAATGGCGCAAACTCTGTACTGGTATTCGCTTCCTTCAGTGAGGTGGTACACCGTCTGCTTGGGCTCCGTCACCGGGTCCTTGTAGACTTTGATCCAGCGCAGGCTCTTCTTGTCGCGGCGCTCCAGGTAGTACCCGCTCACGGTGCTGCCGCCGTCCACGCCCGGCTTGTCCCACTCCACCACCTGAGTGGTTTTGGTGCTCGCCGTGACCTCGGGAGTGCGTGGCTGACCAGGAGTCACTGAGGGACAGGGGACAGTGGCAGGTGAGACAGGGTCAGGCAGGTGACAGTGGCAGGTGACACATTTGGATCAAAAGTGAAACTAAACTAGACTTGGGTCATTTATTATTTGTGGAATTAAGTAATTTTGTATTTTTCATTTAAAGCGAGGGTATTTACTTTTCTGGAATCTGTACAACATCTTATAAAAACCAAAGTAGAAAAATTTTTAGTTCTGATATTTCAAACACATTAAAAGAATCTCACCAAAAGCGTTCTTGGCGATGACCGGCTCACTTTCCAGCGCCTCGCCGACGCCGTACTTGTTGACGCCCATCACTCTGAACACGTACTCGTTTCCACTGACCAGTTTTCCGACGCTGACGAAGTTCTGCTCCAGGTGCTCGGACACGGTGGACCACACGACGCGGCTGGTCTCGCGGCGCTCCACGATGTAATGAGTGACTTTGTACCCGCCCTGGTCCGACTCAGGCACCGGCTCCCAGCGGAAGGAGATTTTATCGGCAGAGACCAAAGTGTAGGTGATCTGGCCGGCAGGGGGACCGGGTTTGTCTGCGCAGAGAGGGACGCGCAGTGAGGAATAAAACTATTACAACCTAAAAACAACCGTCCAAACTGTGAGCAGCAGGTTGAAAACGCCAGAATCTGTGAGTCTGATCGTTTCGCTCTCAAATTTGTAAATGTTCTTCATAAATACATGTCCCACTGACAGCTAATGGACCTGACTGTGGCTCTTACCGAGGATCTCCATGCGGATGGTGGCCGTGGCACTGCCCAGGACATTTCGGACCTTGACTTCGTAGGCTCCAGTGTCGGCACGAGTGGCGTCTTTGACCAGGACGGCGCTGGAGTCTGTGGTGTTCTCCACAGACACGGTGGAGGTGGTCACCAGCTCTTTTCCGTTCTTCGACCACTCGATGGTGGGAAGAGGTTTGGCAGTGAAGCCCACTCTGAGCTTCACAGAAGAACCGGCCTTGTACCGCACCACGTCCAGGTACTCCGGCGGCAGGTCTATGGCGGGGGTTCCTGTGGGACAGAAGGTTAAGGTTACTCAGTGGATCATCATTATGTTTTTATTTTATCATTCTGTCCCACGTAAAGAGACTCACCGGAGATGTCCACACAGGTCACTGGCCCGGCGATCAGGCTCGGGTTACTGACAGAGCCCACGGCGTTCTTGGCGTACACTCTGAACTCGTAGGCCTCGTTCTGGTTCAGGCCAGACACGGTGAAGCCCATCTCGATGATGTTGGTGAAGTTGGCTTTGACCCATCGTCCGCTGGGGGACTCTCGCCGCTCCACGCTGTAGCCGGTGATCTTACTGCCACCGTCGTATGGCGGGCGCTGCCAGGCCAGAGTCGCTGAGTTCTTGGTCACTTCTGTCACGCGCACGTTGGCGGGTGGCTCTGTGGAGAGGACAGCAGTGTTAAACACAGACGGAATAATAACAATGGGTGTTCCTCAAGCCCCGCCCACTCACCGCAGGCATCGATGGCCAGAACCTCCTCGGAGGTCTTGCTCATTTTGCCGATGCCGGCGGCATTCTCGGCCGCCACCTTGAACTCGTAGATCATGCCGGGCAGGATGTTGGTGACGCGCCACTGGTTTCCGGGGATGGCGGTCTTGTTGACTTTCTGCCACAGGATGCTGCTGCGCTCCTTCATGTGGAGGTGGTACCCAAACACGGGGTTTCCACCATCAGCCACAGGCTCGTTCCAACACACGGTCAGGCTTTCTCTGGACACCAGCGAGAGCCAGGGTGTGGACGGGGGTCCGGGGATGGCTGTGGACAGAGGAAAGCGTGAGCAGAGATGAAATGGCAGCATGCACAGATGTGTGGTGTGTTACTCACTGTAGGGCAGTTTGATCATGACGGGTTTGCTGTCGATGTGGTCGCTGACGCCGTAGCGATTCACAGCTTTGATTCTGAACTGGTACTCCTCGCCTTTGGTCAGTTTGGTGGCTTTGATGGCGCTGCGGGCGACGTTGGTGGTGACTTCGGTCCAGGCTGGAGTGCTGGTCTCTCTCTTTAAGACGACGTAATGCGTCACGGGACTGCCGCCGTCGTACTCGGGAGGTGTCCACTTCAGGAACACGCTGGTCTCCCCCACTTCTCCGACCTCCACGGGGCCGATGGGCGGGCCGGGCTTGTCCATGACCACAAAGGTGAAGCTGATTTTGGTGGTGCCGCCGGCATTGGATGCGGTGATCTCATACTTGCCGGCATCTTTGGAGATGGCCTCGGTGAGAGAGATGACCACACTGTCCGGCGTCACCTCTGCAGTCAGCCTCTTGTCTGAAGCCTTGATGGCCACATTGTTTCTGGACAGAGCCACTTTGGGCTGAGGGCGTCCGGTCAGAGGGATCTCAAAGCTCAGGTCGGACCCGGCTTTGACGTACACTGTGTGTTTGGGATAGTTCTTCAGGTCGAACTCTGGGGCTTCTGTGGAAACGCAACAGAAAAACAGCAGAGTCAGTCAAAAGTTTAGACACTGTTCACAGATTCGCTCAGATTTATTTAAATATGACGTTAATATTCCCGCTTAATCAAGTCCCTCGTGGTGCTGATGTTATTTCAGTCTTACCTTGGATCTCTTTGACCAGCACAGGGACGATCATCTCCTTGGCTTCGCTGAGGCCGGCGTGGTTCTCGGCTCTCACTCTGAAGAAGTACTCAGCTCCCTCGCGCAGGTTCTTGATGGTGTGGTTCATGGTGCGCACGGTGGCACATTTGACCCACTTGGTTTGACCCTTCTCCAGGGCGTCAATGAGGTACCCGCTCACACGGCTGCCTCCGTCGTACTCGGGCCGGGTCCAGCCGATGGTCACACTGTCTTTGGTCACATTCACCACACCGAGCTTCAGCGGCGCCGTGGGCACCTCTGAGAAGAACCAAACAGGATGGGTGAACTTACGTGAAATACTAACACAGTTAAAAATAAATGAATCTTTCATTAATTTTAACAGTTTTCAAGTTGAGCTGCTGTTACACGTAACAATATGATATAAACTTATTATTACTAAATAATAATGATTATTATTTAAACTCTCAAAGGAATTGTTTTTATTTTTTATAATTTTTTTTTATTATCAAGAAATTAATTTTAACATTTCTAGAATCACACTGTCCCTTTAAATCTCTGTTTACACCCTACACTGCCCTCTGGTCATTATTGGGTCAGTTTTCAGTGTTTCGTACCTGTGATCTTGGTGCCGGCCTTGGCCTCCTGGGGCACTCCCACGCCATACTCATTCTCTCCTATGACTCTAAAGTAGTAGATGGCTCCCTCCTGCAGGTCCTCCACGCGGTAGCTCAGCTCGTGGCAGTTGCTTGTGGCGCAGACCCAGGCCTTTTTGCTGGCCTCTCTCTTCTCCACGTGATACGCCTTCACCGCGTCTCCTCCGTCGTTCTCCGGCGGCTCCCAGGTGAGTGTGGCGGAGTCGCGGGTCACCGCAGACACCTTCACGTTCATGGGCGGTCCAGGCGAATCCAGGACCTTAACCACCATGGGCAGTGTGGCGGTGCCGAGAGGCGAAGTGATGGTGACGATGTATTCACCTGAGTCGTTTCTGGTGGCTTTGTCGATGGTGAGTTTAGTGTGGGACTCTGTGGAGTCTATGGTTCCTCTGACCTTCAGGTCCACTCCCTCCTTGGTCCATTCCGCTGTGGGGGCGGGGTTTCCTCTGAAGGGCACATTCAGGGTGAAAGCGGCACCGTGTTTGACCATCAGCACTTTCCTCATCTCGATGTCCACGTCAAAGGCGGGCTCACAGGTGCGGTCCATGGCGGCGGCGGGCTCAGAGTACGGGCTACGGCTGCTCGCGCCGATTTTATTCACGGCTTTGGCACAGAACTCGTACTGAGCATCGGTCTTCAGGCCGCTCACGGTGAACTCCAGGCTCTTGGTCAGAGCGATGGCCTCAGTCCACCGTGCCAGCTCCTCAGGAGACTCCTCCTCTTCCTCCTCTTCGTACTCCTCCTCGTCCTCCTCTGGCTGGGGTTTAGGGATGTACTCTCTGTACTCGACGCTGTAGCCCAGGACAGGTGCTCCGCCGTCCTCAGTGGGGGGCTTCCACACGATGGAGATGGAATCTTTAGTGGAGTTTATGATCTTGGGTTTGGTGGGAGGAGAGGGAATGACCAGAGGATCTGCGGCCCTGAAGGTGGCAGACTGTTCGCTGGGCGGGCTGAGGCCGGCGGCGTTCTCGGCGTACACTCTGAAGTCGTACTCACAGCCTTTCCTCAGTTTGGTGACAACGGCCGTGCACTCAGTCACCAGGTCCCTGTTGACACGGACCCAGCGCATGCCGGTCTTTTCTCTGCGCTCAATCACGTACCCGATCACGGGGCTGCCTCCATCCGCCACAGGTTTGCACCAGGTCAGGGTCATGGCGTCTCCGGTGATGTCGGTGACGTCAACGCTCAGGGGCGCTGTGGGGATGGTGAAGGGGTCGGTGATCTTGACAAGGTCACTCACCAGAGGCTCTCCGGTGCCAAGTTTGCTCACGGCGAGCACCCTAAACATGTACTCCTCTCCTTTCAGCAGCCCCTTCACCTTGTAGAAGGTCTTTGTGATGTCTCCTTTGATCATGGTCCAGGCCAAACGGCTGGTCTCTCTTCTCTCCACCACATAGTGTGTGATCTTTTCTCCTCCGGCTTCCTGTGGCGGGCCCCAGGACAGAGTGCAGGCCTCGGCCGTGAGACCGGTGATCTGAAGAGGCCCGGCGCAGGGCCCGGGTTTGTCCATGACCACGCAGTTAATGGGCATGGTGACCGTCCCGGCGATGTTCTGCAGCGTGAGGACGTACTGACCAGAGTCACGACGGATACAGTCCTTCACCACGACAGCGGTGCTTGTGTCTGTGGACACGATCTGGATCCTGGCTCTCAGCTCAATCTCTTTTCCATCTTTGGTCCACGAGACGACGGGGGCAGGACGTCCGGCCAGGTCGGCACTGATTCTCAGCGTCTCTCCAGCTTTCACCTTCACCGTCTCCCTGTACTTCACGTCTATCATGATGCGGGGCGGGTCCACGTCGTCCTTGACTGTGATTGGCCCGGTGTTGTCTGAGGGCTCGCTGAAGAGTCCGGCAGCGTTCTTGGCGATGACTCTGAAGTCGTACTGGCTGTTCTCAGTGAGGCCGGTGGCATCGTAGTGCGTCTCGGCCACATTGGTGAAGTTACAGCGGGTCCAGCGTCCTTCGGGCAGGTCTCTACGCTCAATGACGTAGCCGGACACTTTGGCACCACCGTCGTATTCGGGTTTGTCCCAGGACAGAGACACAGAGGACCTGGTCACGGCCGTTACTACGGGTGTTCCCGGGGGGTCGCACGGGTCTCTGGCTGCTACGGCCTCGCAGGCTTTGCTGCTTTTACCAATGCCAGCGATGTTCTCTGCGTAAACACGGTATTCATACATCATACCCTCGTCCACGCCGCTCACCTTGAACTCTGTGTCTTTGATCATGCCGCGGTTCATCTTGGTCCAGAGGATGCTCGTGCGTTCCTTCCTCTCCAGATGGTAGCCCAGCACAGGGCTGCCACCATCGTTCACCGGCTCGTTCCATGTCACGATCATGAAGGACTTGGTGGCCAGTTTCACGATGGGAGTGGAAGGAGGTCCAGGCAGTTTGAAGGTGTATTGAGCTGTGATTCCGGGTGAGTCCAGGTATGTGCTCTTTCCATATCTGTTCACAGCGTAAATGCGGAACTGGTACTCTGATCCGTGAGTGAGACGCCCAGCTTTGAAGGCCGTTCTGGCCACATTCCCGGCAGCCATCTGCCACTCCTGGGAGTTGGTGTCCCTCTTCTCCACGATGTAGTGGCTGATGGAGCAGCCGCCGTCGTATTCGGGTGGAGACCAGGACAGAGTGATGCTGTCAGAGGTGACAGCATCCACTTTGATGGCTTTAGGAGGTCCGGGTTTGTCCAGGACAACAACAGTGATGTCCGTGGAGACCGTTCCTCCGCTGTTGGCCAGAGTGATCTCGTATTTGCCCATGTGCTCCCGGCTGGCCTCTTTGATCACGATCTTTGAAGAGGTGGCTGTGTTCAAGATGGTCACGGAGGAGGTCTGCTTCAGAGGTAGGCCATCTTTCTTCCAGGAGACGACAGGTTTGGGTCTGCCTCTCACTGGCACCTCGATGGTCAGGTCATCTTTGGCTTTGACGCTGTAAGCGTGGAACAGCAGGTTTACTGAGGGCTCAATGTCCACGTCCTTGGCGATGACCGGCAGCCCCAGGTCTTTGGGCTCGCTCTTGCCCTTCTCGTTAATGGCCACGACTCTGAACAGATACGCTTCGTTGGGTGTCAGGTTGGCCACTGTGGCCTCTAGGACTTTGACGGTGCAGGCTGTGCCCCATTTGTCTCCGCTCTTTGGCTTGAATTCCACATTGTAGCACATGACTTTGCTGCCTCCATCGTGGGCTGGTTTCTCCCAGGCCAAAGACACGCTGGTCTTGGTCTGATCCACGAGAGAGACTTTGTTCGGGGGCAGAGGTACTTCTGAAATCTTGATCTCTTTGGTCTCGACGCTTTGGCCCTGTCCGTACTCGTTAACGGCGCACACTCTGAAGTAGAAGGTTCCTCCTTCGGGCAGCTCTTCAATCTTGAAGGAGTTGGCCGTGCAGTTGCTGGTGACAGTTGTGTAGACTTTACGCACAGATTCTCTCTTCTCCACAATGTAGTTTGTGATCTTGGAGCCTCCGTCAGTCAGAGGTGTGTCCCAGGCCAGAGTGATAGAGTCCTTCTTCAGTTCCTTGACGGCAAAGTTCTGCGGCGCGCTCGGAGTGTCCAGGATTCTCACGGCAACCACAGCAGACTTGGATCCACTGCTGTTCTCCAGTGTGAGTGAGTACTTGCCACTGTCAAACCTGTTCACATTATCGATGACCAACATGGTGTAGGAGCTGGTGGTGTCGATCGCGGCGCGGTCTGTGAGAGTGCCCTCTACCTTCTCCCATTTCACTGCAGGCTCCGGGCGTCCTCTGATTGTCACAAACAGACGTAGAGTTCCACCGGCGCGCACAGACACCACCTTCCTCAGGTCAGCGTCCAGCTCCATCTCTGGGGCTTCGGCGCGGGATGAGGTAACCACAGTGCCATGGACACTGGCAGCTTCACCCACGCCCTCTGAGTTTATGGCACACACTCTGAACTGGTACTCTCCTCCCTCCTTCAGGTCTGTGATGGTGAGTTTTGTGGCTTGGATTCCAGTAGGGGGAGTGCACATGGACCATTCTTTCTCCACAATTTGTTCAACTGCAGGAGCCACCTCTGCCTCCTCCGTTTCTTCAGGGATTGGCGTGTACTCCCTCATTTCCACGATGTATCCCTTAATGTAGGCACCTCCATCGAAGTCAGGTTTACCCCAGGACAGGGACACTGAAGTCTTGGAGTAGTCTATGACTTTAGGATGGTGTGGGGGTCCAGGGGGAGTAAGAGCGTTGCATGCTCTGTAGAAGAGAGACAGCTCGCTCAGGTCTCCCATGCCCGCCTCGTTTTCTGCCGCGACGCGGTACTCGTAGAAGTGGTCGGTCATCAGACCGGTCACTCTGAAGCTGGTCTCCAGGAGCTTCTCTCTGTTGCATTTGGTCCATCTCACGCTGTCTTTGTCTCGCTTCTCCAGGTGATAGCTCTGGATCTCTGCTCCACCGATTTGCTCTGGGGCAGACCAGGACAGGAGCATGGAATCCTTTGTGATTTCACTGGCCTCAGGGGTACCCGGGGCACTCGGGGGTTTGTACGGGTTACGGGCAATGATGGGTTCACTCTCCAGGAAGTCACCGATGCCGTATTTGTTCACACCTCTCACTCTGAAGATGTATTCTTCAGACGGAAGCAAGTTCTTGACCTTGTAGAAAAGTCCATCGATTTTGGGTGCGACCACAGTCCAGGAGAGTCGGCTGGTCTCTCTCTTCTCCAGCATGTAGTGTGTGATGGGAGCACCTCCATCAAGAGTGGGCTGAGCCCAGGAGAGTGTGCAACGGTCAGACATCACACCTGTCACCTTCATGGGCCCGGCAGGAGCGCCTGGTTTGTCCAGGACTTTAACAACAATGGGGAAGTTCTTTGTGCCTCCGAGATTTTTCAGCACAAGATCGTAGTTTCCGCTGTCGAGTTTGGTCACATCTTTAATGGTGACGGAAGCACGCTTCAAGGCGAGTTTCACCTCAATACGCAGAGCTTTATCCATCTCCTTGCCCTCTTTGTGCCAGCTGATCTCAGGGAAAGGCTTGCCGTAAACATCAGCATCTAGCACCAAGTTCTCACCGGCGTTCACCACAATGACGTCCTTGTATTTGGGGTCCATGGAGGCGCGCGGAGGCTCGATTTCGTCTGTGGCAGTGATGGGTCCAGAGCTGTCGGACGGTTCACTGAAAACTCCGGCTGCATTTCTGGCAATGACTCTAAAGTCGTACTGCTCTCCCTCGGTCAGGCCAGTGACGGTGTACTCGGTGTCTGCAATGTTAGTGAAGTTTGCTCTGACCCAGTGCCCGTCGGGAGACGACAGGTCCTTCCTCTCCACGATGTATCCGGTCACTTTGCTGCCGCCGTCGTACTGTGGTTTGGTCCACTGGATCTTGATCAGGTTTTTGGAGATGGTCACAGCTTCAGGAGCGCCGGGAGGATCGCAAGGATCACGGGCAACAAAGGATTCGGACACTTTACTGCAGCGGCCGATTCCGACAATGTTCTCGGCGTACACTCTGAACTCGTAGCCAATTCCTTCCTCCAGATTACAGATCTTGAACTGCGTGTCGGCGATGAGCGTCTTGTTGAGTTTATTCCACAGAATGCTACTTCGTTCTTTGCTCTCGAGGTGGTAGCCAATCACAGGGCTGCCTCCGTCGTTCACCGGCTCGTTCCACTCCACAATCATCATTTCCTTTGTGGCAGATTTGATGTAGGGTGTTCCGGGGGGCCCTGGTGGTTTGTACGGGTACTGAACCACAATAGCCTTGGAGTCCAGAGGCACTCCCTTTCCGTACCTGTTCTCTGCGATGATTCTGAACTGGTACTCAGCGCCCGTCTTCAGTTTGGTGACTTTGAAAGCCGTTCTGGCGAGCTGTGCGGTGACAGGCTGCCATGTCTGTGTTGTCGTGTCACGTTTCTCCACAATGTAGTTTTTGACCTGGCAGCCTCCCGTGTACTCTGGCGGTTCCCAGGCGAGATTCACAAATGTATTGCTCACTTCCAGCACTTTCACAGGGCCTTTGGGTGGGCCAGGTTTGTCCAGGATGATCACAGACACCTCCTCCGTGGCAGAGCCGGCAGAGTTGGTGGCGGTGATGGTGTATTTGCCAAGATCATCTTTACAGGCCTCTGTGATGGAGATGGAGGTGGTGCTTTCTGTGTTGACCACGTTAACTCTGGAGGTGACTTTGAGTGGCTGCCCGTCTTTGGTCCATGTGACTTTGGGTTTGGGGCGTCCGATGACTGGGAACTCCAGCTTCAGGTCTTTCCCTGAGAGGACGGTGTAACTGTTGAACTGCAGTTTGATGCTGGGCTCCATCGTCATGTCTGCGGCGATCACGGGAGCAGCTAAGGCTTTGGGCTCGCTCTTGCCTTTGTCATTGTAAGCAATGATTCTGAACATGTACTCTGTTCCGGCAGTCAGGCCTTTCACGGTGCCCTCGCAGGTCTTCACGTTTGCTGCCACGCCCCATTTGTCAGTTCCTTTGGGCAGCATCTCGATGAGGTAACCTCCGATTCTGCTTCCTCCGTCGTGCTCTGGCTTCTCCCAGGCCAAAGTTGCACTGACTTTAGTCACATCGGTCAGATAGATCTTTCCCACCGGCAGCGGCACTTCGGCGGCTTTGGAGGCAGTCTTAGTTTCCACCGACTGTCCCACTCCAAACTCATTCTCTGCGGACACTCTGAAGTAGTACATGGCGCCCTCGATCAGGTTCTCCACTTTGAATGTGGTCTTTGTGCATTTGGTGGAGACGTTGGCGTAGGCCTTTCTGGTGGATTCACGTTTATCGATGACATAGTTTTTGATTTTGGAGCCTCCGTCAACGAGCGGCGCGTCCCACACCAGTGTCACAGAGTCAGTTTTGACGTCTTTGACGACAAGGTTGAGTGGCGCGGAGGGCGTGTCCAGAACTTTGACAGACACCACCTCAGACACTGTGCCGCTGCTGTTGGTGAGACTCAGAGCGTATTTCCCGGAGTCGTTTCTGTCGCTGGAGTCGATGGACAGCTGTGTAAAGGTCAGAGCCTTCTCCACCACCGCCCTCTCTGGCAGGTCGCCCTCGTCTTTGCTCCACTTGATCTCGGGCAGCGGACGGCCCTTGAATGGGACGTGGATTCTGACGGAGGCGCCGGCTTTCACCACAATGCCCTTCCTGAGCTCGGAGTCCAAGTGAATCTGTGGAGGTTCCACTCGGTCTTCGGTCTTTGCGGTGCCGGAGAGGACAGCCGGTTCACCCACGCCCAGTTTATTCAGAGCACACACTTGGACCTTGTACTCCTGTCCCTCCGCCAGCTTTGTGATCTCATATTTGTTGAGTCTAAGGCCGGTGGCGGGAGTGACCATGGTCCACTCCTCCTCCTCAGCTTTGCACACCTCCACAATGTAGCCCTGGATGGGACTGCCGCCATCGGACGCCGGTTTGCCCCAGGCCAGAGAAAGGGAGGTCTTGGTGGAGTCAATGACGTTGATGTAGCTTGGAGCGCTGGGCTTGAACTTGGGGTCGCAGGCTCTGTAGTAGGAGCTGGGCAGACTGGGCTCTCCAGTGCCAACAATGTTCTCTGCAGAGACTCTGAACTCGTACTCGTGCCCTGTGCTCAGCCCGGTCACCCTAAAGGACAGGTCGGTCACTTTCTGTCGGTTGCATCTGGTCCATTTGATTCCGGCTCGGTCCTTCTTCTCGATGATGTAACCGGTGATCTCGCTGCCTCCATCAGATTCGGGGGCGGTCCATACGATGGTCATTCCATCACGTGCGATGTGAGACACATCCTCGATGTGCGGCGGTCCTGGTGCCACAAACGGAGTTCTCATGATGACATTCTCGGACTCCAGAGGCTCGCTGGTGCCATACTTGTTCACGGCCATCACGCGGAACGTGTACTCATTTCCTTCCAGCAGTTTGGTGACTTTGTAGCAGGGGGCGGTGCAGCTGCTGCTGACCACAGTCCAGGCCAATCGGCTCGTCTCTCTGCGCTCGATGACATAGTGAGTGACCGCACTGCCGCCGTCATGGAGTGGCGCCCGCCAGGCGAGCGTGCACCTGTCCTCGGCCACCCCGGTCACGTGCAGGGGTCCCTCGCAGATGCTGGGCCTGTCCAAAACCACGACTTTAAAGGGGATGGTCTCGGCGCCGGCCTCATTAGTGAGCTGCAGCACATACATCCCTCCGTCGATGCGCACACAGTCTTTGATCACGATCATGGCGCGAGTCTCTGAGTTTTTGATCTCGAGTCTCAGCGTGTTTTCGATTGGTTTCTCATCCTTAAACCACTGCATTGTGGGAGGGGGTTTACCGCGCACGTCTGCGTCCAGTTTAAACGTCTCTCCAGCGTTAATGATGATGGTCTTTGTGAACTCGGGGTCGATGGAGTATTTGGGCGCCTCTATGCTGTCGCTGGCAGTGATAGGGCCACTGTTGAAGGACGGTTTGCTGACGGTGCCCACGGCGTTCTTGGCGATGACTCTGAAGTCGTACTGAGCATTCTCCGTGAGGCCGGTGACGGTGAACTGTGTCTCGATGACGTTGGTGAAGTTGGCTCTGACCCAGCGTCCCTCAGGCAGGTCGCGTTTCTCCACTGTGTAGCCGGTGATGTTGCTACCGCCATCGTACTCGGGTTTGGTCCACTGAATCACGATGGTGTCTTTGGTGACATGGATAGGCTCGGGCTGACCGGGCGGGTCGCACGGGTCACGTGCCACGCAGCCCTCAGACACTTTGCTGCAGCGGCCGATGCCGACGATATTCTCAGCGTAGACGCGGTACTCGTACTCTATACCCTCCTCCAGCGGGTAGCTCTTGAACGTGGTCTCATGGATCAGAGTCTTGTTGATCTTCACCCACAGGATGCTGTTCCTCTCCTTCCTCTCCAGGTGATATCCCAGGACTGGGGAGCCTCCGTCGGAGATGGGTTCGTGCCACTCCACCACCTGGTGGTCGCGGGACAGGGAAGCGATGAAGGGAGTGCCAGGGGGACCGGGCTCTCTGTACGGGTACTGGGCCACCACAGTCGGGGAATCCAGGCCATGGCTCTTTCCATATTTGTTCTGAGCGATGATCCTGAACTGGTACTCGGCACCGGTCTTGAGGCGGCTCACTTTGATGCAGGTCCTGGCACAGTTGATGCTGACGTTCTCCCAGACGGTGGTGGTTGTGTCTCTCTTCTGAATGATGTAATTTGAGATCTGGCAGCCGCCGTTGTGTTTGGGCGGGTCCCAGGAGAGAGTGACGCTCTGAGTCGTGATCTCGGTGAACTTCACGGGGCCTGAGGGAGGACCTGGCTTGTCCAGGACGATGATCTCGATAGAGGTGTCCTTCTTTCCGGCTGTGTTTGTGGCGCTGACGGTGTACATGCCGCCATCATCTCCTGCCGCCTCTTTGATGCTGAGTGCGGTTGTGCCATTCGTGTTCACAATGTTCACGCGTGTGGTGAACTTCAGAGGCGCTCCGTCTTTGCTCCAGCTCACCACAGGTTTAGGGCGGCCGATCACCGGCACCACCACGTTCAGGTCCTTCCCGACATGGACGCTGTAGTTGCTGAAGGCCGGGCGCACGTCGGGCTCGATCACCAGATCTTTGGTCATGACGGGACCGGACAGGACACGGGGGTCACTCTTGCCCTTGTCATTGATGGCGGTGACTCTGAACAGGTACTCTTCACCTGGGTTCAGGTTGGACACTGTGGCCTCCATTGTCTTAAATGTGTTGACACCGTTCCACTTCTCCTGCCCTTTGAGCTGCACCTCCAGCAGATACTGCAGCACTCTGCTGCCGCCGTCATACTCCGGCTTCTCCCAGGCCAGAGAGATGCTGGTCTTGGTCTGGTCCGTCACAATCAGGTTCTTAGGGCACTGGGGCACCTCTGAGACCTTCAGAGGGTCCACGATGATGGCGGGTAGCCCCACGCCATGACCGTTCTCCGCCAGGACTCGGAAGTAGTAGCTGCAGCCCTCCTGCAGAGGCTCCACCTTCCAGGACAGAGCGTGGCAGTTTGTGACCACGGCGGCATAGGTCTTACGGGTGCTCTCTCTCTTTTCCACAATGTAGTTCTTGATCTTAGAGCCTCCATCCAGAAGAGGTGGTTCCCAGGCCAGAGTGACCGATTGGTTTGTAATCTCCTGGACCTTAAGGTTGACGGGGGCGCTCGGCGTGTCCAGGACCCGCACCACAATGTAGGCAGACTTGGTTCCACTGGCATTCTCGACCGTGATAGAGTATTTGCCGCTGTCATTGCGACTCATTTTGTCGATGACAAGAGATGTGTAGCTGCTCGTGATCTCCACTTGTGCCGTCTCCTTCAGCGGTGCTTCGTCTTTGCCCCATTTCACGGTGGGAGTGGGACGGCCTTTGATAGGGATGAAGAGTCTGAGAGAAGCGCCAGCTTTGATGGAAACGATGTTGCGGAGTTCAGGGTCAATGTCAAGGTCGGGCTCCTCGAGTTTGTCCTGAGCCACGATGATGCCGGACACGTCCGCTGCTTCGCCTACGCCCACTTTGTTCACAGCGCAGACTCTGAACTTGTAGGCCTGGTTTTCCTTCAGGCTTGTGACCTCATATTTGGTGTGTTTAATGCCGGCGGGCGGTGTGCACATGACCCACTCCTCGGCGGGAGCCTCTGGGGTGGCGGCCTCCTCTGCAGGAGCCTCTGGAGCAGGTTCAACTGGAGCTGTAGCAGTGCAACACTCCACGATGTAAGCCTGGATCTCACAGCCGCCGTCGCATGCCGGCTTGCCCCAGGACAGAAACACGCTGGACTTGGAGGTGTCCAGGACTCTGGGGTTATGTGGAGGGCCCGGTTTGAACACGGGGTCCACAGCTCTGAAGAAGACAGTGGGGGAACTGGCCTCTCCAACGCCAATGGCATTTTCAGCGGCGACTCTGAACTCGTAGATGTGGCTCTCCAAAAGCCCAGTCACTCTGAAGGTCAGGTCGGTGACGGTGCCTCTGTTGCAGCGTGTCCACCTCACACCGTCTTTGTCGTGTTTCTCAATGATGTAGCCAGTGATGGGGCTGCCTCCATCTTCAGAGGGAGCCTCCCACGTCAGCACCATAGAATCCTTCTTAATGTCTGAGACTTCCAGGGCTCTAGGTGCTCCTGGTGGCAGATATGGGTCTTTGATGAGGACGGGACCGGACTCCAGAGGAGCGCCAATACCAAACTGGTTCACGGCTCTGATCCTGAAGATGTACTCATCTCCCTCCAGGAGTTTGGTTACTTTCAGGCAGGTGTTCTCCACCTTGGGGTCGATCACGGTCCACACGAGGCGGCTGGTCTCGCGTCTCTCCACGATGTAGTGTGAGATTTTTGAGCCGCCGTCCTGAAGCGGGGCCTTCCACGAGATGCTGCAGCGGTCGTTCATGATTCCAGTCACATTTACAGGTCCCTGTGGCTCGCCAGGTTTGTCTAGAACCACCACGTTCACCTTCACGGACTTCTCTCCTCCGGGGTTCCTGAGCAGCAGCGTGTACTCTCCTCCGTCGGACAGTTTTGCCTCTTTCACTGAGATAAACGCCTTTGTGGGCAGATTCTTGATCTCCCTGTGGATGGTGTTGCCCAGCTCGTGTTCTCCCATCATCCAGTGGATGGAGGGCAGCGGTTTCCCGTGCACATCTGCGTCAATCTTGAAGCTGTCTCCAGCGTTGACGACGAGCGTCTGCGTGTACTCGGGGTCGATGCTGAGGCGCGGCGGTTCGATCTCGTCTTTGGCGGTGATGGGACCGGTGCTGTAGGAAGGCAGACTGAATACTCCAGCTGCGTTTCGCGCGATCACTCTAAACTCGTACTGGTTATCAGGGACAAGTCCGGTGGCGACGTATTCTGTCTCGATGACGTTTGTGAAGTTGGCTTTGAGCCAACGGCCCTCGGGCAGCTCCTTCTTCTCTACGATGTAACCTGTGACTTTGGCTCCGCCGTCGTACTCTGGTTTGGTCCAGATGATCGTCACAGAGTCCTTGGTGATCTTTGTCGCCTCAGGAGTTCCCGGAGGATCGCAGGGGTCCCTCGCCACGACGCCCTCTGACACTTTGCTGACTTTGCCGATGCCGACAATGTTCTCTGCGTAGACGCGGTATTCGTACTCCAGACCGGGCTCCAGGCCGGTGGTTTTGAAGGTCTGATCTGTTATCAGGGACTTGTTGAGCTTCACCCACAGGATGCTGTTCCTCTCTTTGCGCTCCAGGTGATACCCCAGGATGGCACTGCCGCCATCGTTCACCGGCTCGTTCCAGGCCACCACCATCGTGTCTTTGGTGCAGGAGGCGATGTTGGGAGTACCTACAGAGACAGACTTATGTTAATATAATGACACTGTATTAACTCTTCCTTCCATCTACACAAACATGAGATTTTCAAGAATAAGTTTAATGATGCTGCATTTTACATTTTTAAAGTACATGTTACATGTATTTCTGAATACTGAAGATAAAAAATAATATAGATAAACTATAGAGTAACTGTTTTCTGAAAACAACAAATGAAAGAGTACCTGTCCCAGAATAATTTTCTCTAAATTAGGATTCATGATTCAGTGACACTGTACACATTATTCTTGAGAAAGGTCAATTTGTCCAAATAATTCCTAAATGTTTAATGACAAAACAAGACAAGAATCACAAGAATTAAACCAGGACTAAACTTGGACTAAATCAGATCCTGTCTCAGGCTGAACTAGTATGAAAATGTTTTGAGTGTGTGCAGATGTGCTGAATATTTGAGTGAAACCCTGGCATGAGCGTACCTGGAGGTCCGGGCAGCTTGTAGGGATACTGTGCAGTGATGCACTCGGACAGCAGCGCCGGGCCTTTGCCATATCTGTTCTCGGCTGTGATCCTGAATTGGTACTCGGACCCGGTCTTCAGCCTGCTGGCCTTCACTTTGGTGCGCGCGAGGTTGGGGGACACCATGGCCCATGTGGTGGTGGACGTGTCTCTCTTCTCTACAATGTAGTGTTTGACGGTGCAACCTCCTTCGTAGTCGGGCGGGCTCCAGGAGATGCTGATGCTGTCGGACGTCACCTCCTCCACTTTGACCGGACCTGTGGGCGGGCCCGGCTTGTCCAGGACCACCACTCCCATCTCGGCTTTGGTCTCTCCGGCAGTGTTGGTCAGAGTGATCAGGTAATGTCCCACGTCATCTCTGGTGGCTTCTTTAATGTTCAGGTTTAGCATAGTTTCTGTGGCGCTGAAGTTCACCCTGGTGGTTCTCTTCAGCGGAACCCCGTCTTTGACCCAGGACACGGCGGCTTTGGGCCGAGCCACATATGGGATGTCGATGGTGAGGTCCTCTCCGGCGAGGACGCTGAAGGTGTTGAACAGCATCTTCACATCTGGAGCAATGACCAGGTCTTTGACAATGACAGGGACACCAATCTGCCGCGGGTCGCTTGTGCCTTTCTCGTTCCTGGCAGCTACACGGAACATGTACTCCTCGCCGGCGTTCAGGTTACTGATGGTGGCCTCGGTCTCCTTGACGATCAGCGCCTGGGTCCATTTCTCAACACCTTTGGGCTGAACCTCCACCACGTAGCAGCCGACTCTGGAGCCACCGTCGTGCACTGGCTTCTCCCACGCCAAGGTCACACTGCTCTTCGTCACGTCCTTCAGGACGATCTTTCCCGGAGGCTGCGGTTTCTCAGACACTTTGACGGACTCGATGGTCTCGATGGGGAGACCGATGCCGTACTCGTTCTCAGCCAGGACTCTGAAGTAGTAGTTGCAGCCCTCAAGCAGCTGCTCCACGGTGAAGGTAGTGCTGTGGCAGTTGGCTTTGACCGTGGCATAGGCCTTTCTGGTGGACTCACGCTTCTCCACGATGTAATTCTTTATTTTGACGCCTCCGTCATTGGTGGGAGGATCCCAGGTGAGCGTGACGGAATGGAAGGTCACGGCTGTGATCTTCAGGTTCTGAGGGGCACTTGGGGTGTCCAAGACGCGCACTTGGACCGTGGCCGTCTTGGAGCCGGAGCTGTTCTCCACAGTGAGGTTGTATTTCCCGCTGTCGAAGCGGTTCACATTCTCGATGACCAGCAAGGTGTAGGAAGAGGTGGTGTCGATGGTGGCTCTCTCCACGGGCTCTCCCTCCTCTTTGGTCCATTTGGCAGTGGGAGTGGGGCGCCCTCTGATGGGGACGAACAGGCGCAGCGAGCAGCAGGCTCTGAGGCTTACCACCTTTCGGAGCTCCAAGTCCAGGTCCATCTCGGGTGGCAGCAGGCGGTCCTCAGCTTTGGGGTTTTCGGGCACGGCGGCAGCCTCACCCATGCCCTCGCTGTTCAGGGCAGAGATCTGAATCTTGTACTCCTGGTTCTCCTTCAAGTCCAGGATGGTGAAGCTCGTGGCCTTCAGACCCTCCTTCGGTGTCCTGATGGTCCACTCCTCTTCCTCCTCTTTTTCACAGGGGATGCAGGTCTCCACCACGTAGCCGGTGACCTCGGAGCCGCCGTCGTACACGGGTTTGTTCCAGGCCACAGTGATCGAGGACTTGGTAGTGTCGAGAACTCTGGGGTTGCAGGGAGCACCAGGCACATACAGGGCATCTGTGGCTTTGTAGAAGGGGCTGGAGACGCTGGGAGCGCTGATGCCAGCCGCGTTCTCTGCCGTCACTCTGAACTCGTACATATGTCCGGGGATGAGCCCGCCCACTCTGAACTGCAGCTCCTTCACTTTCCTCTTGTTGCACTTGACCCAGCGCAGGCCGATGCGGTCCTTCCTCTCCACATTGTAGTGCGTGATAGGGGTGCCTCCGTCGCTCTTCGGCTCCTGCCACATGAGGACCATAGAGTCTTTGGTGATGGCGGTGACCTCTGGGTTTTCGGGCGGGTCGGGGACGGTGTAGGGGTTGTCTGCGATGGTGGGCTCTGACTCCAGGGCCTCTCCCAGGCCGTATTTGTTCAGGGCCATGACTCTGAAGATGTACTCATTTCCTTTGAGCAGTTTGGTGACTTTGAACTGCGTGACCTGCAGATCCGAGGCCACGCTGGTCCAGACCAGGCGGCTCGACTCACGCTTCTCAATAACGTAGCCCTCAATCTTGGCACCGCCATCGTCGGCTGGAGGCTCCCAGGCGACAACGCAGTTATCAGCCGTGACGTCGGACACTTTGAGTGGTCCCACTGGGGGCCCGGGACGGTCCAGGACTTTGACTTTGAAGATGTGTTTGGCGAAGCCGCCCACATTGGTGGCGGTGAGGACAAACTCTCCTCCGTCTGCTCTCACCGAGTCTTTGTTGGTGAGCGTGGTGGTGAGCTCTGTGAAGCGCACCTCCAGTTTCAGGGTGTTCTCCACCTCTTTGCCGTTCTTGGTCCAAACCATGGAGGGTGTGGGTTGCCCCGCGATGTCCGCGTCCAGTTTGAACGACTCTCCGGCCTTCAGCTGCACCACGTCTCTGAACACGGCGTCCACCATGATGCGCGGCTCCACGATATCGTCGCGGCAGGTGATTGGGTCGGATGGGTCCGAGGGCACGCTCACGGCGCCCGCTGAGTTCCGGGCGATGACCCTGAACTTGTAGGAGGCGTCCTGCGTCAGGCCACTCACGGTGAACTGTGTCTCCATGATGTTGGTGAAGTTGGCGCGGATCCAGCGCCCGTCTGGCAGCTCCTTCTTCTCCACCGTGTAGCCGGTGATCTTGAAGCCGCCGTCGTACTCGGGCTTTGTCCATTGGATGGTGATGACATTCTTATTGACAAACACAGGCTCTGGTTGGCCGGGGGGGTCCACGGGGTCCAGGGCGAGGATGGCCTCGGAGGCTTTGCTGGGTTTGCCAATGCCAGCCAGATTCTCAGCGGTGACTCTGAACTCGTAAGCTACGCCGTCCTCCAGGCCGCTGGACTTGAAGATGTTTCCTTTGACCATGCTGGAGCTGATCTTGGTCCAGATGATGCTGCTGCGCTCCTTCCGCTCCACGTGGTACCCCAGCACCTCGCTGCCACCGTCCGACACGGGCTCGTTCCAGCCCACGGTGATGGAGTCTTTGGTGAAGGCCACCACGTGTGGCGTGCCAGGGGGTCCGGGAGCTTTGAAGGGGTAAGCGGCGACCACGGCCTCTGAGGTGATGGGCGGCCCGGCGCCGTACCTGTTCTTGGCTTTGACTCTGAACTGATACTCGGAGCCGGTGTTGAGGCGCACGGCTTTGAAGGCGGTGCGGATGATGGAGGCGGAGAGCTCGGTCCAGGTCTGTGACGTTGTGTCTCTGATCTCCACCACGTAGTTATTGATGGGAACGCCACCGTCGTTCTCAGGCGGCTCCCAGGAGAACACACAGTAGGTTCTGGAGATCTCCACGATCTTCACGGGTCCCTTGGGAGGGCCGGGGACATCGTGCACTTTGACAATGAGGTTTTCTGACACGCTTCCGGCGATGTTCTTTCCGGTCATGGTGTAGATGCCGGAGTCACCGCGGTTACACTCGCCGATGCTGAGCACAGCAGTGGCGGCAGTCGTCTCAACGTTGACCCTTTGCGTGAGCTTCATAGAGCCGCCGTCCTTCTGCCAGGACACGGTGGGACGGGGACGGCCCATCACAGGGATCTCCACTTTGATGTCATCTCCGGCTTTGGCGATGACGGTCTTCTGGCACACAGAGCGCAGGTCAAACTCTGGCAGCATGGTGGCCTCCTTCACGGTGATGGGTTTGCTCTCGCGCGGCGCGCTGCGGCCTGACAGGTTCACGGCCATCACGCGGAAAACGTACTCCTCGTTTTCGTTCAGGTTCTTGACGGTGAAGTCCATGGTTTTGACGGTGGTGACGTGCGCCCACTGGTCTGTGCCCTTCTTTTGTGCCTCCAGGACGTAGCCGGTGATGCGGCTGCCGCCGTCGTGTTTGGGGCGGGTCCAGGCCAGGCTCACAGAGTTCTTGGTGATGTCAGTGGGGATGATGCTGGGGGGAGGGGTGGGGGCCTGAGAGGCGCGGATGGGGTCAGAAGTCTCGACCGCCTCTCCGATGCCGTACTCGTTCTCGGCGGACACTCTGAAGTAGTACTCGCAGCCCTCGCCCAGCTCGCCGATGCAGACAGAGGTGGTGGGGCAGTGCATAATGCAGGTGGCGAAGGCTTTGCGCGTGGACTCTCTCTTCTCGATGATGTAATTAGTGATTTTGGAACCGCCGTCTATGAGCGGCATCTCCCAGGACAGAGTGATGCTCTCTTTGTCGATCTTCACCGGTTTCAGGTTGATGGGGGGTCCCGGGGAGTCCAGCACGCGCACGTGCACCTCAGCTGTTTTCTTGCCAGACGCGTTCTCCAGAGTGAGCTCGTATTTTCCCGCATCGTGGCGCGTGCTCTCTGGGATCAGGAGCATGGTGAAGGACTCTGTGCTGTCGATCACAGCTCTGGTCACGGGTCCTCCCTCTTTGGTCCACGTGACGCTGGGAGAGGGACGTCCTTTAATGGGGACGAACATCCGAATGGAGCAGCCGGCGCGCACCACCAGAGTCCTCCTCAGCTCCACGTCCAGCTCAAACTCAGGTTCGGCGGCTCTCTCCAGGATCTCCACGGCCTCCTGCGTCTCGGCCGGCTCGCCCACTCCTTTAGCGTTCACGGCACTGATTCTGAAGAAGTATTTGGCTCCGGCCTCGAGCTCAGGCACCACAAACTCCGTGATCCTGAGCGGGGACGAGGGCGTGTCCTTCACCCACTCCTCTGTGCCGTCTTTGCGGTGCTCAATGATGTACCCGGTCACTTCCATGCCGCCGTTGTCGAGCGGTTTGCCCCAGTTCAGAGTGGCTGTGGTTTTGGTTGTGTCGGTGACGCGGGGGTTCACCGGGGGCCCAGGAGGAACTGCAAACACAGAGTCAAGATTTAAGTGTTTAAAGACGTGGTATTACACTTCTACGGAGTGTTAACTGTAAGACCTATTTACAAAATGATCTCTGACACTCACAGGCTGCGACGATGGTGCGGACGGGCATGGACGGCTCGCTGGGCTCTCCAAACCCGGCGCGGTTCTCTGCGGAGACCCTGAACTCGTACTCCACTCCCTCGGTGAGGCCGGTGACCTCAAAGCTCAGCTCGGTGACGGGCTTCTTGGACGCTCGGACCCATTTCATGCCTTTCTTCTCCTTCTTTTCCACGCAGTAGCTGATGATGTCGCTGCCGCCATCGTCTGCCGGGCGGCGCCAGGTCACAGTGGCAGAGTGCCCGTCCACTTTCTCCACCTCAGGTTTGGATGGAGGTCCAGGAGGACCTAAAACAATAAAACAAAACTCTCAATGGGCATGTTCTTATAGGGTTAGGGTTTCCACTGTAAAGGCTCAAATCTTCACGTCAAGCTTTCAGAAATATTTGTCTGTAGTTCAACATAAAATAAATATAAACTCTTGAATGAGTCCAGTTGTACACAAAATATTCTGTGTGTATTTTATCTGAATACAAATTGAAAAGATACGACATCAAGAATTACAATCACCAAATGAAAATTTACGATTATGCGACAAGACTAAACCAGGACTAAACCAGAACTAAACCAGGACTGAACCAGGACTGAACCAGGACTGAACCAGGGCTACTGCTCTATAAATAACGCCTGTGAAGTGATGACATATTTTTGACAGTCGAGTCTCGTCTGTGTATTCGTTGTCATACTGAAGAAAGTGTAATCGTACATTTTCATTATGTGATTTTAATTCTCGATGTCGTAACTTTTCAATTCGCAAATACGCACAGATTTCTACCCTATGCTTCTTAGTCCATATCCGTGGATCTAACTGCTCAACCAGTGATGTTTATGGAAGACGATAATTATGAACTACGCTGAAATCTAAAAATGTAAAAGTGACCAGAGACGTAAATAAACTACAAACATGGCCGCTTCTTCTGCAGCTGGTGCGAGTGTCTCACCGTATCTGTCCACCATCTTGACGGCGTCGGAGTGGGCAGGCTCGCTGGCGCCGTACTGGTTGACGGCGCGGACCCTGAAGAAGTACTCGTTTCCTTGGATGAGTTTGTGAGCGACGTAGTGACAGTCCAGGACCTTCTTCTCCAGGACGGTCCAGAGCAGCCGGCTGGTCTCACGCTTCTCCAGAGTGTAGTGTCTAATCGGAGCTCCACCGTCCTCCAGGGGCGCCGTCCAGGTGAGCGTCACCTGCAGGGACAGCAGGTGTAAACCAGGACTACACCGGGTCTAAAACGGGTCTAAACCAGGTCTACACCAGGACTAAACCAGGACTAACCTTCTCAGAGGAGATGCCGCTGCACTCGATGGGTCCGGGCGCGCCAGGCACGTCCAGCACCTTCACGCTCACCGTCTCCTCCTTGACGCCGAAGGGGTTGGTGGCGGTGATGGTGTACTCGCCGGAGTCCTTGCGGCTGGCGTACTTGAGGGACAGCGTGGACGAGGTCTCCGTGGCCTCGATGTGGACGATGTCGGACGGTTTGAAGTACTTGCCACCCTTGGACCAGCAGGATGTGGGCGCCGGTTTGCCCTGGATGCTGGTGGCGGTGATGACGATGGTGTCGCCGGCGCGCACCGTCAGGCCCTCCTTCACCTGAGCGTCGATGATGATAGTCGGAGAGGCTGAGGGGAGAATAGGTCAGAACCGGGTCAGAACTGGGTCTAAAACTGGGTCTAAAACTGAAACTAAACCAGGTCTAAACCAAATCTATCACCCCATCCCAGGTCCATTCCAGGTCCGTCCGAGGTCTCA
>NW_026570970.1:307493-357493 GCF_026225935.1 Boleophthalmus pectinirostris | reverse complement strand
GGCGCCCCGCCGTCCTGCAGGGGGGGCTCCCACGCCAGAGTGACGGTCGACGCCGTCACCGCCACGAAGGAAGAGCTGGAGGGAGGTCCAGGCACGTCTGCCAGAAGAAGAGAAGAAGAGAAGAAGAAGAAGAAGAAGAAGAAATGTTTAGGATCGAAATAAACAGAAACAAGACGTTGAATAGAACAAGAAATATCTGTATGTAAATAACATATAAAACACATAAGAACATATGTATAAATGTACACGATTATACTCAGGGACAGATACTGCACCTCTACACTCTGTATGTGTACTCTGAGTACTTGTACTACAGTAATTGTCCTACAGTACTTGTCCTTGTGCGTACTCGTCCGTGTGTGAGGTACTCACCCAGCACGCAGACCTCCACCTGGGCGCTCTTGCTGCCGCTGGCGTTCTCGGCGAGGATGGTGTAGTTTCCGGTGTGTTCTTTGGTGACGTCGCTCATCTCGAGGAGGAAGTGGTTCCTCGTGTGCGAGATCACGTGACCAGCGCCGCTCTTCAGGGTTTGGTCTCCTCTGGACCACGTGACCCGCGGCATGGGCTTCCCGAACACCTCGGCCTCCAGCAGAAGCGTGGTACCCGCCTTCACCTTGAAGCCCTTCTGCATCCGGGCGCTCAGCTCGATCCTCGGGGGCACTGAGGGGCACACGGGCACGTCAGGGCACAGCCAGAACTCAACCAGGACTCAGACAGGACTCAGACAGGACTAAGACGGGTCTAAAACTGGACTACACCAGGACTAACACAGAACTAAACCAGGACTAAACCCGGTCTAGCCCCGGTCTAACGCGGCGGTCTCAGGTCTCACCGTTCTCGGCCTGCACCAGGACGGGCTCGCTGGGTTCAGACGGTTTGCTGATGTTGACGGCGGTTTTGGCGCTGACTCTGAACTGGTAGGTGAGGTCCCTCTCGAGGCCGGTGACCGTGTACTCCTCCCGGGGGCAGTTCTGGGAGCTGGTGTTGCAGCGCACCCAGGCGTCACCGGGCACCCGCGTGCACTCCACGTAGTAACCCACGATCTTCGACCCGCCGTCGTTCTTCGGCCGAGTCCACACCAGAGTCACAGAGTTCTTGGTCACGTCCAGAACCTCAGGCTTCCCAGGTGAGTCTGCGGAGAGAGAGCGACAGGTGAGACAGGTGAGACAGGTGAGAGCGACAGGTGAGTGGTGTGTTTTTGAAGAGGCTTCAGGTTTAGGTCAGATCATAAACAGCAGAACACAGGTACAGGTTCAGGTACAGGTTCAGGGCGAGTCCGGTCTTACCGACGGGCGTCCTGGCGGTCACAAAGTCGGTCTTGGCGCTGGGTTTGCCTTGGCCGGCGCGGTTGATGGCGGACACTCTGAAGGTGTACTCCAGTCCCTCGATGAGACCGGCGCAGGGGTACTCTGTGGTGCGGACCACCGTGTCGTTGGCTTTCACCCACAGCAGGCTGTTCCGCTCTTTCCTCTCGATGTAGTACCCGGTGATGGGGCTGCCGCCGTCGCTCTCGGGGCGATCCCAGGCCACAAACATACAGTCTTTATTGGTCTTATTGATGCGGCAGTTCAGAGGCTCGCTGGGCACGTCTGCGGGCACACGGGGGGTCAGGGTACTCACACGTGTACTTTATATTACTGCAGGGGTACCAATCACGGGGGTAAAGTGACTCACCGAAGGGGAACTTGGCGACCATGCGGTCGGACTGCAGCGGGTCGGACACGCCGTAGCGGTTCTCGGCGCGGATTCTGAACAGGTACTCTTTGCCGGGGATGAGCTTGCCGAGGCGGGTGCCGGTTTTGGGGCAGGACGACACGGCGGTCACCCAGTCCCCGCGGCTCACGTCACACTTCTCCACCACGTAGTTGGTGATGTTACTGCCGCCGTCCTCCAGGGGTTTGTTCCACGACAGAGTACAGGCGTCCGAGTCGATGTCCGAGATCACCACGGGACCCTCGGGTGGCCCGGGGATGTCTGAGGGAGGAAGTATTTACAGTATATAAAATAAATGTTTTTACTGGTACAGGTTTAAACTGCACAGATACACACTACACATATATATATATTTAATATAAACGACTGTGTGTGTCTAAACCTGTGTGTGTCTAAACTGTGTGTGTCTAAACTGTGTGTGTCTAAACTGTGTGTGTCTAAACTGTGTGTGTATAAACTGTGTGTGTAAAACTGTGTGTGTCTGTGTGTGTCTAAACTGTGTGTGTCTAAACTGTGTGTGTATAAACCTGTGTGTGTCTAAACTGTGTGTGTCTAAACTGTGTGTGTATAAACTGTGTGTGTATAAACTGTGTGTGTCTAAACTGTGTGTGTCTAAACCTGTGTGTGTATAAACTGTGTGTATAAAACTATATACATATAGTTTTTACATATTTACATGTTTTTACTTGTTTTATATTTCTAGACGTACCTCTGATGACGACCTTCAGGACCTGTTATATTGATCATATAAATATTTATAAGTTTTTAGTCGTACATTTACATGTTTTTAGTCGTATATTTAGATGTTTTTAGTCGTATATTCAGATGTTTTTAGTCGTATATTCAGATGTTCTTAGTCATATATAAATGTTTTTAGTCGTATATTTAGATGTTTTTAGTCGTACAGTCAGATGTTTTTAGTCGTATATTTATACATTTTTAGTCGTATATTCAGATGTTTTTAGTCGTATACGTTTTTAGTCGTACAGTCAGATGTTTTTAGTCGTATATTCAGATGTTTTTAGTCGTATATTTATACGTTTTTAGTCGTATATTTAGATGTTTTTAGTCGTATATTCAGATGTTTTTAGTCGTACAGTCAGATGTTTTTAGTCGTATATTTATACGTTTTTAGTCGTATATTCAGATGTTTTTAGTCGTATACGTTTTTAGTCGTACAGTCAGATGTTTTTAGTCGTATATTCAGATGTTTTTAGTCGTACAGTCAGATGTTTTTAGTCGTATATTTATATGTTTTTAGTCGTATATTCAGATGTTTTTAGTCGTATACGTTTTTAGTCGTACAGTCAGATGTTTTTAGTCGTATATTCAGATGTTTTTAGTCGTATATTCAGATGTTTTTAGTCGTATATTTAGATGTTTTTAGTCGTATATTCAGATGTTTTTAGTCGTACAGTCAGATGTTTTTAGTCGTATATTTATACGTTTTTAGTCGTATATTCAGATGTTTTTAGTCGTATACGTTTTTAGTCGTACAGTCAGATGTTTTTAGTCGTATATTCAGATGTTTTTAGTCGTATATTTATACGTTTTTAGTCGTATATTTAGATGTTTTTAGTCGTATATTCAGATGTTTTTAGTCGTACAGTCAGATGTTTTTAGTCGTATATTTATACGTTTTTAGTCGTATATTCAGATGTTTTTAGTCGTACAGTCAGATTTTAGATGTTTTTAGTCGTATATTCAGATGTTTTTAGTCGTATATTTATACGTTTTTAGTCGTATATTCAGATGTTTTTAGTCGTACAGTCAGATGTTTTTAGTCGTATATTCAGATGTTTTTAGTCGTATATTCAGATGTTTTTAGTCGTATACGTTTTTAGTCGTATATTCAGATGTTTTTAGTCGTACAGTCAGATGTTTTTAGTCGTATATTCAGATGTTTTTAGTCGTACAGTCAGATGTTTTTAGTCGTACAGTCAGATGTTTTTAGTCGTATATTCAGATGTTTTTAGTCGTACAGTCAGATGTTTTTAGTCGTATTTCAGATGTTTTTAGTCGTACAGTCAGATGTTTTTAGTCGTATATTCAGATGTTTTTAGTCGTATATTCAGTGTTTTTAGTCGTATATTCAGATGTTTTTAGTCGTATACAGATGTTTTTAGTCGTAGAGTCAGATGTTTTTAGTCGTATATTCAGATGTTTTTAGTCGTATATTCAGATGTTTTTAGTCGTACAGTCATGTTTTTAGTCGTATATTTATACATTTTTGTCGTATATTCAGTTGTTTTAGTCGTATACATTTTTAGTCGTACAGTCAGATGTTTTTAGTCGTATATTCAGATGTTTTTAGTCGTAAGTCGTATTTTAGTTTTTTAGTCGTAGATGTTTTCAGATGTTTTTAGTCGTATAGTGTTTTTAGTCGTATATTCAGATGTTTTTAGTCGTATATTCAGTATGTCGTTTTTAGTCGTATATTCAGATGTTTTTAGTCGTACAGTCAGATGTTTTTAGTCGTATATTTCAGTGTTTTTAGTCGTATATTCAGATGTTTTTAGTCGTAGTCAGTGTTTTTAGTCGTATATTCAGATGTTTTAGTCGTATCAGATTTAGTCGTATGTCAGATGTTTTTAGTCGTATATTCAGATGTTTTTAGTCGTACAGTCATGTTTTTAGTCGTATCAGATGTTTTTAGTCGTATATTCAGATGTTTTTAGTCGTATCGTATATTTAGATGTTTTTAGTCGTATATTTAGATGTTTTTAGTCGTATCAGATGTTTTTAGTCGTGTTTTTAGTCGTATTCAGATGTTTTTAGTCGTATATCGTATATTCAGATGTTTTTAGTCGTACAGTCAGATGTTTTTAGTCGTATATTCAGATGTTTTTAGTCGTATATTTATACGTTTTTAGTCGTATATTTAGATGTTTTTAGTCGTATATTCAGATGTTTTTAGTCTTACAGTCAGATGTTTTTAGTCGTATATTCAGATGTTTTTAGTCGTATATTCAGATGTTTTTAGTCGTATATTCAGATGTTTTTAGTCGTATATTTACGTTTTTAGTCGTATATTTAGATGTTTTAGTCATTATTCAGATGTTTTTAGTCGTACAGTCAGATGTTTTTAGTCGTATATTCAGATGTTTTTAGTCGTACAGTCAGATGTTTTTAGTCGTATATTCAGATGTTTTTAGTCGTATATTCAGATGTTTTTAGTCGTATATTTATACGTTTTTAGTCGTATATTTAGATGTTTTTAGTCGTATATTCAGATGTTTTTAGTCGTACAGTCAGATGTTTTTAGTCGTACAGTCAGATGTTTTTACCTCGGATGATGACCTTGAGGGCCTGGCTGATGGACCCGGAGGAGTTCTCGGCGATGAGGCTGTACTCGCCGCTGTCGAGTCGGGACACGTCTTTGATGATGAGGACGCAGAGGTTGGCGGACTGGTGGACGGCGAGGCGGCTGGACGACACCACGGCGGCGTCTCCGCGTTTCCACTTGCAGACGGGCGGCGGTTTTCCCGACACCACGGCCTCCACACGCAGCTTGGCTCCGGCCCTGGCGCTGACCGTCTCCGCCATCACGATCTTCGGCTCCACTGAAGAGAGAGAAAGAGAAAGACGGAGAAGAGAAAGACGGAGAAAGAGAAAGACGGAGAGAAACACAGAGACAGACACAGGGTTTAGAGACGCTGCTTCTCTCCTCTTCCTCCTCTCCTCCTCCTCCTCTCTCCTCTTCTCCTCCTCCTCCTCCTCCTCCTCCTCTCTCCTCCTCCTCTCCTCCTCTCCTCCTCCTCCTCTCCTCCTCCTCTCCTCCTCCTCCCTCTCTCCTCCTCCTCCTCCTCCTCTTCCTCTCCTCCTCCTCCTCTCTCCTCCTCTCCTCTCCTCCTCCTCCCCTCCTCCTCCTCTCTCTCCTCCTCCTCCTCCTCTCTCCTCCTCTCCTCCTCTCCTCTCCTCCTCCTCCTCCTCTCTCTCCTCTTCCTCTCCTCCTCCTCTCCTCCTCTCTCTCCTCTCCTCCTCTCCTCCTCCTCTCCTCCTCTCTCTCCTCCTCTCCTCCTCCTCCTCCTCTCCTCCTCCTCCTCTCTCTCTCCTCTCTCTCCTCCTCCTCCTCCTCTCCTCTCCTCCTCTCCTCCTCCTCCTCTCCTCTCCTCTCCTCTCTCCTCTTCCTCTCCCTCCTCCTCCTCCTCTCCTCCTCCTCCTCCTCTCCTCCTCCCTCTCTCCTCTCCTCCTCTCCTCCTCTCTCCTCCTCCTCCTCCTCCTCCTCCTCCTCCTCCTCCTCTCCTCTCCTCCTCCTCCTCCTCCTCCTCCTCCTCCTCCTCCTCCTCCTCCTCCTCCTCCTCCTCCTCCTCCTCTCCTCCTCTCTCTCTCCTCCTCCTCCTCCTCCTCCTCCTCCTCCTCCTCCTCCTCTCCTCCTCCTCCTCCTCTCCTCCTCCTCTTCCTCACCTCTCTGCTCCTTGGCCTCCACAGTGTCTCTGGTCTCGGTGAAGGAGCTCAGGCCCATGATGTTTTTGGCGGCGACTCTGAACTTGTAGAGTTTTCCTTCCTTCAGTCCTCCCACGGAGACGCTCAGGCCCTTCACCGTCGTGTAGGTGTTCCACACCACCTCCTCCTTCTTCTTCACCTCCTCCTCCTCCTCCTCTTCCTCCTCTGGAGGGGGCGGGGCCGGGGCCGGGGGCGGAGCTCCCTCCTCTCCCTGTGCACCAATCACAGACCGTCAGACCAAACCAGGACTGAACCAGGTCTAAACCAGGACTAAACAGGACTAAACCAGGACTAAACCAGGACTAAACCAGGACTGAACCAGATGTGGTCCCTGACCTCGGCGGCGGGCTCGGGTTCTGGTTTGGGTTCTGGCGGGGGTTTCATCTCCTGGTACTCGATGACGTATCCGTCGATCTTGGCTCCACCGTCTCTCAGCGGTTTGACCCAGGCCAGAGTCACGTTGGTGCGATTCACCTCCAGGATCTCCACCTTCTCACACGGGTCCGGTTTACCTGAGGAGAGGCACGGGTCAGACTCAAGTCTCAAGAAAATTCTATTTTAGTCCTGAGTCTGATGGTTCAACAAATCTGTCAAAGCGCCTAAATGTGCCGGTGTGTGTCCGGCTCTGTGTGGTGCTCTGAGACATATGCGTTGGTGAGTGCCCTCCCCGGGGTGTGTGGTGAGTGCCCTCCTCGGGGTGTGTGGTGAGTGTCCTCCCCGGGGTGTGTGGTGAGTGTCCTCCCCGGGGTGTGTGGTGAGTGCCCTCCCCGGGGTGTGTGGTGAGTGTCCTCCCCGGGGTGTGTGGTGAGTGCCCTCCTCGGGGTGTGTGGTGAGTGTCCTCCTCGGGGTGTGTGGTGAGTGCCCTCCCGGGGTGTGTGGTGAGTGTCCTCCCGGGGTGTGTGGTGAGTGCCCTCCCCGGGTGTGTGGTGAGTGCCCTCCCCGGGGTGTGTGGTGAGTGCCCTCCCCGGGGTGTGTGGTGAGTGTCCTCCCCGGGGTGTGTGGTGAGTGTCCTCCTCGGGGTGAGTGCCCTCCTCGGGGTGTGTGGTGAGTGTCCTCCCCGGGGTGTGTGGTGAGTGTCCTCCTCGGGGTGAGTGCCCTCCCCGGGGTGTGTGGTGAGTGTCCTCCTCGGGGTGAGTGCCCTCCCCGGGGTGTGTGGTGAGTGCCCTCCTCGGGGTGAGTGTGTCCTCCCCGGGGTGTGTGGTGAGTGTCCTCCTCGGGGTGAGTGCCCTCCCCGGGGTGTGTGGTGAGTGTCCTCCTCGGGGTGAGTGCCCTCCCCGGGGTGTGTGGTGAGTGTCCTCCCCGGGGTGAGTGCCCTCCTCGGGGTGTGTGGTGAGTGTCCTCCCCGGGGTGTGTGGTGAGTGTCCTCCCCGGGGTGAGTGCCCTCCCCGGGGTGTGTGGTGAGTGTCCTCCCCGGGGTGAGTGCCCTCCTCGGGGTGTGTGGTGAGTGTCCTCCTCGGGGTGAGTGCCCTCCCGGGGTGTGTGGTGAGTGCCCTCCTCGGGGTGAGTGGTACTCACTGACGGGGTCAGATGCCACGTAGGAGGTGGGGCTGACTCGGGGCACTCCGGGGCCGTACTGGTTGACGGCGGTGACCCGGAGGTAGTACTCGGTGCCCGGCTGGAGCCCCGACACCTTAAAGGGGATGTTCTCGGCTAAGACCTCCCCTTTAACCGTGGCCCAGGTCTTTCTGTCGATTTCTCGTTTCTCCACCAGGTAATGCAGGATCTCGCTGCCGCCGTCCACCTCCGGCGGGCTCCACGCCAGCGCCAGCGACGTCTGCATGATGTCCGACGCCTCCAGGTTCTGCACCGGGCCGGGCGTGTCTGCCGAGAGACCAGAACCAGGTCTAGAACTGGACTAAACAGGGTCTAATAGAATGAACCTGGTCTAAAAGGGACTAAAAGAGGATCTAGACCCGGTCTACACCTGGACTCACCGAGGACTTTGACGGCGACGAACACGGCCTTTTCTCCGGCCGGGTTGCGCAGGGTCAGGCAGTATTTTCCGGAGTCGTCTCTGGTGGAGTCTGGAATCAGGAGGAAGGTCATGGTGTCGATCAGGTCGACTCTGCCCTTCCTCACCACGTTATCGATGCCCATGCGGCGCCACGTCACCTCCGGGTGCGGACGCCCGCGGATCGTCGCCACCAGACGGATCGGGCACCCGGCGCGCACCACCAGCCCCTGCTTCAGGGACGCGTCCAGGTCGATCTCCGGCGCCTCTGTGGAAACCAAGAGGAGGGTGAGAACTAAACCAGGACTAAACCCGGACTAAACCTGGTCTAAACCCGGTCTAAACGAGCCTTACCCAGGATGTCTTTGGGGATGACGGGCGCCTCCAGGTCGCAGGGCAGACTCATGCCCACCTGGTTTTGGGCGGAGACTCTGAACTCGTAGAGGAGGTCGGGGTTGAGGCTGGACACGGTGAACTCGCAGGCGGTGAGCTGCGCCGCCACGTTACAGCGGCGCCAACCCTCGTCCTTCTTACTGCCCTGGAGCCTCATCTCCACCACGTACCCGATGAGCGGCGCCCCTCCGTCCGACACCGGCTTCACCCAGCCCAGCGTCACCGAGCTGCGCGTGGAGTCCAGGACCTTCAGCGCGGTGGGCGGCGCCGGCGGCTCTGCCAAAGGGAAGGCGACTCGGATGACATCACACATCCTACAGACCAATCGTATTTCAGACATTTCAAGCGTCACTCACCCACGGCGTCTTTGGCGGTGATGGCGCGCGAGGGTTTGCTGGCTCCGCCCACGCCGATCTCGTTGACGGCCTTGACGCGGTACTGGTACTCGTGCAGAGGGAGCAGGCCGGTCACGGTGAAGCGGGTGCCCGGGATGGGGTCCTTGTTGACGGGCGACCAGCGGACGGCGTGCTCCTCGCGTTTCTCCAGGAGGTACCCGGAGATGGGCTTGCCGCCGTCGCGGTCCGGCTCGCACCACTCCACCGTCATCTCCTCTTTGGCGATTTTGGTTACCTCCGGGGCATCTGGAGTACCCGGCACGCTGAACTGAGTGCCCGCCACGATGGACTCGCTCTCCACCGCCGGCCCAGGACCCATCTTATTCTCCGCACGCACACGGAAGATGTACGCGTTTCCTACGGAGGAGAAAAACATGATGACATCACACGTGTGTCAGGTGCCCTCCCGTGTGTCAGATGCCCTCCCGTACCTTCGGTGAGCCTGGTGACCACGGCCTTGTTGGTGATGACGGCGTTGGAGTGGACGGACCACACGCCTCTCTTGGTGTCGCACTTCTCGATGATGTAGTTGTAAATGTCGCAGCCGCCGTTGTCCTCGGGCACCTCCCAGGTGAGGTGGCAGCGATCGGTGGTAACTCCAGAGACCTTGAGGTCGCGCACCTCTCCGGGGCGGTCCAGCACGTTGACGCGGGCGTGGCCTGTGGCGGTGCCGGCCGAGTTGGTGGCGGTGATGACGTAGGTGCCGCTGTCGGTTCTACGCGCCGCCGTGATGAACAGTTTGGAGAAGTCGGCGCCGGTCGCCGGTCTCGAGCTGGTGCCTTGGACCTCGGCGGATCTCGTCCGTGCGCTCATCCCTGGTCCACTTGAGCTCGGGGGCGGGTTTGCCTTTCACCGTGGCCTCCAGACTGATGGAGTCGCCGGCCCTCACCACCAGCAGCTCGGCCGGCTTCACCGTCACCGACGGCTCCAGGATCTGCTCCTTCACCAGGACCTCGGCGGAGGTCACCCACCCGCTCTCACCGCCCTCGTTCTTCGTCTGCACACGGAACTGGTACAGCTGGTTCTCCAGGCACCTGCGGCGGGCCAGGTACAAGTAAGAGTAAAAATACAATAGCGACACAGAGTACATGGAGTACCACATAGAAATACTTTGGGTGTAGTAGTAGTACTTGTACACAGTACAAACCTGTCGGCCATGAAGTACGTCTCCTTGATTGCCCCCTTGTGGATGCGTTCCCACTCCTCGGCCTCTTTGGGCTTCTTCTCCACGTGGTAGGCCAGGTTTTTGCTTCCTCCGTCGTAGTCGGGTTTCCTCCACTTGAGGAAGCAGAAGGTTTTTCCAATTTCTGCGATCTGGAAGTCCAGAGGCTCTCCAGGCTTCTCGATGGGGTCCACGGCCAGCACGGCATTCTTGGACTCGGTGGGCGGTCCAGCTCCGATCTTGTTCTCGGCGCTGACTCTGAAGAAGTACTCGCAGCCCTCCGTGAGCGGCGCTTTGAACAGGCGCTTGGTGCAGTCATTGGACACCAGAGTCCAGTTCCTTTGGCTGGGCTGGCGGCTCTCGATGATGTACTGAGTGATCTCCGTGCCACCGTTGTCCTCGGGGTTCTCCCAGGAGACCATGCAGGAGTTCTTGGTGACGTAGGCAACTTTGATGTTCTGGCAGGGCCCGGGCGTGTCCAGGACATTGACGATGACGGTGGCCTGCGCCTGCCCGCTGCTGTTCTTCGCCACGATGGCGTACTTACCGTAGTCAGAGCGCACGGCGTCGTTGATAACGAGCTCGCACAGAGGGTAGTTATTGATGAAGTCGGTGCGTTTGTCACGGCCGAGGGCGCGGGCGTCTTTGGTCCAGGTGATCTCGGGGTCGGGGCGACCTTTGACCCTGGTGATGAGGTTGATGATCTGACCGGCTCTGACGGTCAGCGAGTCTCTGCAGGACACGTCGACGGTGACCTCGGGAGGCACCAGGATGTCTTTGGCCAGAACCACCTCCTGCAGCTCTCGCGGCTCGCTGTCTCCGATCAGGTTGGTGGCTCTGACGCGGATGCGGTACTCGAGTCCCTCGATGAGGCCGGGGACTCTGTACGCGCACATCTTAATCAGATCTTTGTTGATGCGGTCCCACTGCGCAGTGCCGGACTTCTGCGCCTCCACCACGTAGCCGATCACGGGGCTGCCGCCATCGCGTGTGGGCTTGGTCCAGCAGATGTCGGCGTAGGACTTGCTCCAGTCTTTGAGTTTGAGGTTCAGGGGTGGTCCGGGGCGGGAGAGGGCACGCGCCGCTTTGACGGGATCAGAGCTCAGCGAGGGCTCGCTGATGCCCGCCACGTTCTCAGCGAAGACTCTGAACTCGTAGGTGTTTCCTTCACAGAGGCCGGACACGCGGTAGCGCAGGTCCAGCACCGGTGTCTTGTTGACGCGGATCCATTTGCCCGTCATCTCGCGGCGCTCGATCACGTAGCCGCTGATGGGGCTGCCGCCGTCGTAGTCGGGCAGTGCCCACTCTATGGTCACGGCGTTCTCTGTGATGTCGGAGCATTCGGGCGGGCCGGGCGGTCCCGGCGGGTTGAACATGTGTTTGGCGATGGTGGGCGGGCTCTCAAGCGGAGCGCCAATACCGATGCGGTTCTCGGCTCTGACTCGGACGATGTACTCGCGCCCTTTCTCCAGACGGGACACTTTGGCTTTGGTGGCCATGCCGCCAGAGCTCACCACACTCCACGGCTCCCACGGCTTCTTCACGTCCTTCTTCTCCACCACGTAGTTGGTGATGGGCGTGCCGCCGTCATCTTTCGGTGGGCGCCACTGCACCATCATGAACTCGGGCGTGACTTCCAGGATGTTGATGGGGCCGATGGGCGGCCCGGGCAGGTCCAAGACGGTCACGTGCAGAGCCACGCTCTTGGAGCCGGCGGGGTTGGAGGCAGAGACGATGTACTCGCCGGTGTCGCCGCGCTGACTCTCTGAGATGGTCAGCAGCGTGTTGGAGCCCACCGTTTCTATGGCGACGCGGCCCTCGGACGCCATCTCTTTGCCATCACTGCTCCATTTGGCGGTGGGCATGGGAATGCCAGTGAGGCGAGCAGGGAGCGCGATGGTGGTGCCAGCTTTAACCACCAGCCCCTCGATAAGTTTGACATCGACCTCGATGGTGGGAGGCACTGCGGCGAGAGAAACACGTTAAGAATATTCATGATATTATCAGGTAATAACATGGTAATAACTGTTTAAAGATCACACTGTTCATGACAGCGGGCGCAGGGCACCGCAGGGTTTGCTTGGGTTCACTCAGTCGTATTCGGTCTTGTTTGGTTGTGTTCGGTCGTGTTTGGCGTCGGGGCACTCACGTGTTTTCTCCTGGCAGGTGACGGGCACGCTGGTGTCGGGGCGGCTCACCCCGATGGCGTTCTGTGCTTTGACTCTGAAGCGGTAGGTTTTTCCCTCCTCCAGGCCGGTCACGTGCGCCTTCTCCGACGTGACGGTTTTGAACGTTACCCAGTCCGCCTGCCCGTCCTCCTGGTACTCCACGATGAACCCGGTGATGTCACTTCCTCCGGTGCGCTCTGGCCACTCCCACTGCAGCCACACCTCCGTTTTCTCAGCATCGGTGTGGTGCAGGTTCTTAGGAGGCCCAGGCGGGTCTGTGGAGAGGAGAGGGTTAAAACCAGATCTAAAACAAGTCTAAACCAAGTCTAAACCAGGACTATATCAGATCTAAACCCGGTCTAAACCTGTCCGGTCTCACTCACACAGTGGGTCCACGGCTTTGATCGGGGTCTTGGTGATCACGAAGTCGCTGCGTCCAAACTGGTTTTCGGCGGCGACTCTGAACAGGTACTGGATTCCCTCCATCAGGTAAAGCGCCATCAGACTCAGCTTCTTATTGGCCGCTGCCACCGGGACCCAGGCGTCCGCCGCCACGTCCTTCTTCTGCACCACGTAGTGCGAGATGACCGCGCCACCGTCGTCCTCGGGCACCTTCCACGTCAGGTACGCCGACTCGCTGGTGATCTCAGACACCGCCAGGTCCCGAGGAGGCGTGGGCTTGTCTGAGGAAAAGAACTCCGGGTTAAACTAAACCAGGACTGTACCAGGACTAAACCAGGACTGTACCAAGACTAAACCAGGACTAAAACAGGTCCTGCAGTACTCACTGAGCACCAGCACGTTGACGGTGGCGCTCTTCTTTCCTGCCGCGTTCTCGGCCGTCAGCGTGTACTTCCCAGAGTCTTTCCTCGTGGCTTTGGGGATGAACACTTTGGTTCCAGACTCGGTCACGGCGACGGTCAGGTGGGCGGGCATGTCTCCGCCCTCCTTCTGCCACTGGACGGTCGGGGTCGGGACGCCGCGGATCAGGGCGCTCAGGGTGATGTCCGTGCCCACCATCGCCAGGTGGTCACGTGACATGTTGGCGTCCAATAGGAGCTCAGGAGCCTCTGCGAAAAACAAAGAAACATGATCAGGTCAGATCTGCCCGGCAACAGCAGGAAGACCAGGATCTGACCAGAAACTGACCAGGATCTGACCAGGATCTGACCAGGATCTGACCAGGATCTGACCAGGATCTTACCGAGTCTGTCGTGGACCTTGATGATCTCCTTGACGTAGGCGGGGTCAGATTTGCCGGCGGCGTTGACGGTGTAGATCCTGAATTTGTACTCGTTTTGGTCGGAGAGTCCGGTGACGGTGTAGTCCAGACCTGGGCACTGCTCCGGCTTCTCGTTGGCCTGGATCCACTCCACGGCGCCCGGTTTCTGGTACTCCACCAGGTACCCGAAGATCCGCCCTCGGCCGTCGTGGCGCGGCTGCTTCCAGCGCAGACTGACCGAGTCCTTGGTCTTATCGTACGACTCAGGAGTGACGGGCGGGCTGGGCGGCACTGCGGGCACAAACGGGTACAGTTATACATGTGCCCTGACCCTGAGCCATGGGTCCTCTGTGGGCACAGACAGGGGCACAGACAGGGGCAGGGGCACAGTCAGGGGCAGGTTCAGGGTCCAGGTCCGGGTCCGTGGCGCCTTTTGTCCTGTTTCATGACTTACCGATGGGGTCCTTGGCGAGGATGGGCTGGCTGGGCGGGCTGGGGTCCCCGGTGCCCAGCTCGTTCTCGGCGGTCACTCTGAACTCGTACTCGCAGCCTTCCACCAGGTCGTTGACCCGGTACTGGGTTTGCGGGTACAGCTGCTCGCGCGTGACCCTCGACCACCTCTTGGCGCCCACCTCCTTCTTCTCCAGGATGTAGTTGAGGATGGGCTTCCCTCCGTCTCGCGGGCGCGACCACAGCACCAGGGCGTTGGTGCCGTAGACCTCTCTGACGGTGGGCTGCTCAGGCGCCTCGGGGACTCCTGCGGGGACGGGAGGGTTAGGACAAGAACCTGGAGAACCTGAAGAAACATCTGAACATCTGAGGGCGGAGTCTTACTGAAGAGGTCCTTGGCTCTCATCTCTTCGGACTCCAGAGGGTCGCTGATGCCGTACATGTTCTCCGCCGAGATCCGGATGATGTACTCACGGCCCTCCACCAGTTTGGGAATCTACGGCGAGAAAACAGGGACTAAAACCAGGTCTAGACCAGGATTAAGAGAGGACTGAACCGGGACTGAACTAGGTCTAAACCAAGACTAAAACAGGTCTAAGAGAGAACTGAACCAGGACTAAACCAGGACTAACCCAGGTCTAAACCCATCTGACTCCAAACACAGCCCTGACAGGTTTCTGACAGGTTCCCGGCAGGTTTCTGACACGTTCCCGGCAGGTTTCTGACAGGTTCCCGGCAGGTCTGGGTGAGCACACAGACCTTGCAGGTGGTCTTGGTGGTGGCGGATGTCACGGTGGTCCAGGCGTCACGGTTGGTGTCTCTTTTCTCGATGATGTAGTTGGAGACGTCGACGCCGCCGGAGTCCAGAGGAGGTTTCCACGACACCACCATGTACTCCCTGTGCACCTCGTCGAAGATCACGGGACCCACGGGCGGAGTGGGGCGGTCTGGGGGGAAGGGGGAAGAGGATTAGTCCATGTGGTTATTGTTCAGATAAAACTGCAAAGGAAACGGCCAAGTCCCAGGTCCCAGGTCAGGAGTAGCCGGAGGGGTGTGGTCGAGGTGTGGTCACGGTGGGGTTAGGTTTTTGCCGGAGATTGTGGTTGGGGAAGTGTGTTTTGGGGTGTGGTCGGGTTCTTGCCAGGGGTGTGTGGTCAGGTTCTTACCCACGACGGTGACGTTACAGATGCCCTTGCGCGCCCCGGTGCTGTTCTCAACCACCACCACATAGCGGCCGCTGTGGTGCCTCTGGGCCTTCATGAGTCCCAGGGACATGGTGCTCAGCGTGTTCCTGAACATCACGTGCTGGTCGGCCTTCAGCTCCTCGTCGTCGCGGTACCACACGATGGACGGGCACGGCTTGCCGCTGTACCGGCCCTGGAGCAGGCAGCTCTCGCCCACGCGGATGATGATCTTATCTCTGAAGTCCAGCTCAATGGTGGGCGGCTCTGCGGGCACAAGAGGGGCAATTATACCTCTGTGGGGCTTTAAAGAGGGGGTGCAGTGCTCCCCGGCGTTCCTCACCGAGCTCGTCCTTGCAGGTGATGGGTTTGGTGCAGAAGCTGGGCTTGCCGGGTCCCACCTCGTTGACGGCGATCACCCTGAACTGGTAGGTGTCGCCCTCGCGGAGTCCGTCCAGCGTGAACTTTCTCTCCATCAGCGTCTCTTTGGTCAGGCGGCTGAACTTGTCTTTGCCTATCTGGCGTCCCTCCAGGATGTACATGGTGATCTCCGACCCGCCGTCCGACTTCGGAGCCTTCCACGTCACGCTGATCAGGTCTTTGGTCACTTTGGTCACCTCCAGGTCCTCGGGGCGGTCAGGCACGCCTGGAGAGAAAAAGAGGGTGAGAAACATAAGACCAGGACCAGGACTGGACCAGAATTAAACCAGGACTATACCAGGACTGAACCAGGACTAAACCAGGACTATGCCAGGACTGAACCAGGTCTAAACCAGGACTAAACCAGGTCTAACCCCGGTCTAGCCCCAGCCCTCTCCCGGACTCACTGATTGGCTCCTGGACGATGATGTCGGCGGCGGTCTGGACGAACGGTCCCAGGCCGATGGCGTTCTCTGCCGCCACTCTGAAGAAGTAGGCTTTTCCCGGGGTGAGTCCGGTCAGGATGGCGTTCTGGCGACTCGCCGAGTACGAGACCGACGTCCACGCCTTACGCTCCGCCTCCCGCTTCTCCACCACGAAGTTACTGATGGGCGAGCCGCCGTCGTTCTCAGGGAAGAACCAGTTCATCTTACACGAGTCGGCGCTCAGGTTCTCCACGGTGACGGGGATGCCCACTGCGCCGGGCACGTCTGCGGAGAGAGGGCACACGAGCACCATGAGAAGCGGGCGAGCGTTTAGGGCAGTGGAACCCAGGCGGTACGGGGGGTTATGAGCACTGAGCACTTTACATATTAGTAAACAGATTAATCTTTCTTAAATAAACCCTGGCAGCGCTAACAGGAGGTACTGTTTACTCTGTTCAGAATCAGGACGTACCGAGGACCTCGACCGTCACGGTGCGGTGCTTCTCGCCGCCCGCGTTCTTGGCGGTCACACTGTACACGCCCAGGTGTTTGCGGGCGCACGGTTTGATGACCAGAGATGAGCTGATGCCCGTTGTCTCCACTTTGGCCTCCGGGGGCAGCGCGGCGCCGTCCCGGCTCCACGTGACCTCGGGCGCCGGCGTTCCGCTGATGTAAGCGATGAGACGAATCACCCCCCCGGCATGAACCACGATCCGCTCCTTCAGAGACGCATCCAGGTCCACCTCCGGCGAGACTGACAGACGGATGGAGAGAAAAAAAGCAAAAGAGATGAAGAGAGGGAGTTAGACAATAAAAACTAACTGAACCAGGTCTAAAGCAGAACTAAAGCAGGACTCACTGGTGCGGTCCTGGACCTCCAGCACCTCGGGCACCTCTCCGGGCTCGCCGATGCCCGCCGTGTTGAAGGCGGAGACTCTGAAGCGATACTTTCCTCCGGTCTTCAGTCCTGTGATCACCAGACGAGTTCCACGCACCTCTGTGTCTTTGGCCTGAGGACAAGACGGGTTATGAACCAGACTAAACAAGGACTAAACCTGGACTGAACCAGGACTAAACCAGGACTAAACCAGGACTAAACCAGGGCTAACTGGGTCTAAACCAGGCGTAGACCCGGACTAAACCCAGACCTTGGTACAGGTACAGACCTTGACCCAGGCCTCGGTGCCCTCCTCCTTGTACTCGACCCAGTATCCCTGGATCTTGGAGCCGCCGTCTTTCAGGGGCGGGATCCACTCCAGGTCCACGGTGGATTTGGTCCAGTCAGAGACCTTGGGCGTGGGCGGCGAGGGCGGGGCTAGAGAGAGGAGCGAGGGGATCGGTCAGTGTGTGCGGGTGCTGCGTTCTGATTGGTGATGCGGCGTGTGACTCACAGATGGGGTCGCGGGCGAACACGGGGTCAGTGAGCGGGCTGGGCAGACCGGGTCCAGCGGCGTTTAGGGCGGTGACTCTGAACAGGTACTGAGAGCCCTCAATGAGGCCGGTGACGCAGAAGCTCTCGCCCAGACCCATGGGGCGGATGGGCTCACGGGTCACGCGCGTCCACCTCTTGCCCGTCGTCTCCTTCCGCTCCAGCCAGTACCCGGTGATGGGCGAGCCGCCGTCGTCCTCCGGCTCCTCCCAGTTCACCGTCATCGAATCCAGCGTCACCCCAGTGACGGTCGGCTTCTCCACCTGACCCGGCGGCACTGAGAGAGAGAAGGTTAGACCGGGACTGAACCGGGACTAAACCAGGACTGAACCAATACTGAACCAGGACTAAACCCGTTGTACTCACAGCAGATGTTTCGTGCCACCTCAGGCTCAGAGTCCAGAGGTTCTCCGACACCGTACTTGTTCTGGGCCATGATCCTGAAGACGTACTCGTGTCCTTCCATCAGGTTCTCCACGGTCCAGATCCGCTCTTTGGGTTCGCTCGTCACCTGGACCCACGTCTTCCGGTTCGCCACGCGCCGCCAGATCACGTAGTTGGTGAGTTTGGAGCCGCCGTCGTCTTTGGGCGGAAGCCAGGACAGCGTGATCTTCTCTGCGCCGATCTCTTCAAACTTAATGGGAGCGGAGGGAGGACCAGGCCGGCCTGGGCACAGAGCAACGGTTCTGTTAGGGTTCTGTAGGGTTCTAAACCAGGAATGAACTAGGACTAAATCAGGACTAAACCAGGATCTCCCTTTTAAGTGGGTCATTGGGGACCTAAACAGGACCAGGACTGGTTCCAGGACAAGTTCCAGGACTGGTTCCAGGACTCACCCATGACATTGAGCCTCATCTCCTTGGAGGCCTTGCCCAGGCTGTTGGTGGCGGTGAGGGTGTAGAGGCCGGTGTCGGCGCGGATCGCCCTCTGGATCAGCAGCGTGCACGTTTCGTCCGACACCATCTTGTTGATGTTCTCGTCGTACTGGACCTCGGACTTCAGGTCGGGTTTGTGGGGCGGAGCCTTGTACCAGGTCAGAGTCGGGAACGGGCACCCGCGGATCTTTGCCACAATATGGATCTCCCGACCCTGCTCCGACTCCAAGAACTCCTCCAGTTCGATGGACGGAGCGCCTGGGAAAACGCCGGGATTAGACTGGGACTAAACCAAGACTAAAGCAGGACTAAACCAAGACTAAACCAAGACTAAACCAAGACTTTAGCAGGACTAAAGCAGGTCTAAAGCAGGACTAAAGCAGGACTCACAGGTCTGGTCCTGGATCAGGATGGGTCCGACGGTGGTGGACGGTCGGCTCGGTCCGGCCTGGTTGTAGGCCGTCACTCTGAACTCGTACTCGTCGCCTTCTTTCAAATCCTCCACCTTAAAGTGAGTCGACTCCACGTCTCTACGGTTACACCTGAAACACGACATCATCACATGACATCACCACATGACGTCACCACATGACATCACCACATGACGTCACGATGTGAGGGAACGAGGCGCACCTGGTGGCATCACCCCCCCTCTCTGTGCCCCCTGGCATTCTCCCGTTGTACCCGCCCTCTGCCCCCCTCTGCCCCCCCCCGTACCCTCCCCCGGGGGCAGTACCTCATCCAGCCCTCCTTCTGCGCCCCGCTGGCGTCCCAGCAGAGCAGGTCCACGCTGTAGTGGGTGACAGGTGCGCCCCCGTCGTTCTTCGGGGCCTTCCAGCTCAGGGACACCACGCCCTTCTTCACGCCAACAATCTTCAGACGAGTGGGCGGGTCCGGTGGGTCTGCGGGCACAGGGGGCGGGGCTTAGACAAGTGCTCAAAAATCACACAAACCAGGACTAAGACTGGACTAGGACTGGACTAGGACTGGGCTAGGACTGGACTAGGACTGGACTAGGACTGGGCTAGGACTGGACTAGGACTGGACTAGGACTGGACTAGGACTGGGCTAGGACTGGACTAGGACTGGACTAGGACTGGGCTAGGACTGGGCTATGACTGGACTAGGACTGGACTAGGACTGGACTAGGACTTGGACTAGGACTGGACTGGACTAGGACTAGGACTGGCTAGGACTGGACTAGGACTGGACTAGGACTGGACTAGGACTGGACTAGGACTGGACTAGGACTGGACTGGACTAGGACTGGACTAGGACTGGACTAGGACTAGGACTAGGACTAGGACTGGACTAGGACTGGACTAGGACTGGACTAGGACTGGGCTAGGACTGGACTGGACTAGGACTGGACTAGGACTGGACTAGGACTGGGCTAGGACTGGACTAGGACTGGACTAGGACTGGGCTAGGACTGGGCTAGGACTGGACTAGGACTGGACTAGCTCTTGTATGGCCCTGGTTCTGGTCTGGTTCTGGCTCTGGTTCGGAGGGTTTTAGGCGGACTTACGGATGGGATCTCTGGCTCTGGTTCCGTCGGGGGTCTCGGTGTAGGGTCCAAACCCAAAGCGGTTCTCAGCCTTGACCCTGAAGATGTACTCCTGCCCGTCGATCAGGTCCGGTACCACCAGGGACTGGGCCGAGCAGGTCGGGTTCACCTGCCAAAAGGACCCGTTAAGTCTGGTTCAGATCCAAGCTTTGTCCCACTGGGTGCTGGTCTTTATAGTCTGATGTTTTAGACCAATAATAGTCCAGTTTCAGTCCAGTTTCAGTTCTGGTTTAGTCCTGTTTTAGTCCTGGTTTAGTCCTGGTTTAGTCCTGGTTTAGTCCTGGTTTAGTCCTGGTCCAGACCTTGGTCCAGGCCTTGCCGGTGGTGGTCTTCTTCTCGATGAAGTAGCTCTTGATGTGTTCTCCTCCGTCGCTCTCAGGAGGTTTCCAGGTCAGTCTGCAGGTGCCTCGAGTCACGTCGCTGACCTTCAGGTCCCTGGGCGCGCCGGGCAGGTCTGTGGTCAGGGGTCAGAGGTCAGAGGATTAAAGACGAGCTTCAGAGATTCTCAACAAATACAAGCGAAACTCAACTAAATCCAGGTCTAAACCAGGATTAAACCAGGTCTGAAGCAGGTCTAATTCTGGTCTAGACCCGGTCCGGTTTGGGGCAGGACTCACCGAGCACGTTGACCCGGACCTTCAGGACCTTGTGTCCGGCTGGGCTCTCGCCGTTGATGATGTAACGGCCGGTGTGGCACATCTTAGACTCCGAGATCACAACCTCCGTCTTTGTGTCCGACGTGTAGATCTGAAGCAACCAGAACTGGGTCAGGACCAGGACTAAAACAGGTCTAAAGAGGTACTAAACCAGGACTAAACCAGGACTAAACCAGGACTAAATCAGGACTAAACCAGGACTAAACCAGGACTAAACCAGGACTAAATCAGGACTAAATCAGGACTAAACCAGGACTAAACCAGGACTAAATCAGGACTAAATCAGGACTAAACCAGGACTAAACCAGGACTAAATCAGGACTAAATCAGGACTAAACCAGGACTAAACCAGGACTAAACCAGGACTAAATCAGGACTAAATCAGGACTAAACAGGACTAAACCAGGACTAAACCAGGACTAAATCAGGACTAAACCAGGACTAAACCAGGACTAAACCAGGACTGAGACCTCAGCGTCCAGGGGCAGTGTGTGTCTCTCGTTCTTCTTCTCGGTCTCGGCGGTTCCGTCGTAGGTCCAGGTGATGTTGGGCAGCGGGCGCCCGCTCACGGACACGGGGATCTGCAGCGTCGTCCCAGCGCGAATGTTCAGCAGCTCGTTAGCGCTGAGGTCAAGGGTCAACATGGGCTCGACTGGAACAGAGAGAGAGCAGGGTTAAACCCGGTCTAAAACCGGTCTGAACCCGGTCTAAACCCGGTCTGAACCCGGTCTAAACCCGGTCTGAAACCGGTCTAAACCCGGTCTGAACCCGGTCTGAACCCGGTCTGAAACCCGGTCTGAACCCGGTCTGAACCCGGTCTGAACCCGGTCTGAACCCGGTCTGAACCCGGTCTAAACCCGGTCTGAACCCGGTCTAAACCCGGTCTGAACCCGGTCTGAACCCGGTCTAAACCCAGTACTCACTCAGGATGTCCTGCACCATGACGTCTTTGGTGACGGCGGGCTCGGACAGGCCGGCGGCGTTCACGGCGTACACTCTGAAACGGGCTTTGCGGTTCTCGCGGAGGTTGGGGACGACGAAGTCGGTGACGATGTGCGGTTTTTCGGGGGTGGTCAGGCGTTTCCACTCGGCCATGCCCTCCTCGTGGGCTTCGATCACGTACCCGCGCACCGGGGCGCCGCCGTCCTTCTCCGGAGGACTCCAGCTCAGACTCACCGTCGACTTGGTCTTATCCCGCACCTGCAGGTCCAGAGGAGGCCCAGGCGGGTCTGCGGAGAGGCGAGGAGCGAGTGAAGAGAGGGCATCATACTACTACTACTACTACTGCTACTGCTACTGCTACTGCTACTGCTACTACTACTACTGCTACTACTACTACTGCTACTGCTACTACTACTACTACTACTACTACTACGCTACTGCTACTACTACTGCTACTACTGCTACTACTACTACTGCTACTGCTGCTACTACTGCTGCTGCTGCTACTGCTGCTACTACTGCTACTGCTACTACTACTACTACTGCTACTGCTACTACTGCTACTACTACTGCTACTACTACTGCTACTACTACTACTACTACTGCTACTACTACTACTGCTACTACTGCTACTGCTACTGCTACTGCTACTGCTACTACTACTACTACTACTGCTACTGCTACTACTGCTGCTACTGCTACTGCTGCTACTACTACTACTACTGCTACTGCTGCTACTACTACTACTGCTACTGCTACTACTACTACTACTACTGCTACTGCTACTGCTGCTACTGCTACTGCTACTACTACTGCTACTGCTACTGCTGCTACTGCTACTACTGCTACTACTACTGCTACTGCTACTACTACTGCTACTGCTACTGCTGCTACTACTACTACTACTGCTACTGCTGCTACTACTACTGCTACTACTACTATTGCTGTATGCTGCAGTATACTCTGTAGTACTCTGTAGTACTCTGCAGTACTCTGCAGTACTCTGCAGTACTCTGTAGTACTCTGTAGTACTCTGCAGTACTCTGCAGTACTCTGTAGTACTCTGCAGTACTCTGCAGTACTCTGTAGTACTCTGTAGTACTCTGCAGTACTCTGCAGTACTCTGTAGTACTCTGTAGTACTCTGTAGTACTCTGTAGTACTCTGCAGTACTCTGTAGTACTCTGTAGTACTCTGCAGTACTCTGTAGTACTCTGTACTCTGTACTCTGTACTCTGTAGTACTCTGTAGTACTCTGTAGTACTCTGCAGTACTCTGCAGTACTCTGTAGTACTCTGCAGTACTCTGTAGTACTCTGTAGTACTCTGCAGTACTCTGCAGTACTCACTGCAGGGGTCGACGGCGAAGCGACACTGTGTTCCTTCACTCGGGGGTCCTACGCCGGCGGCGTTCTGGGCGGCGACTCTAAACTGGTACTCGGTGCCCTCGATGAGGCGCAGGATGGTGTACTGCAGACCGCGCACGGCCGGTTTGGTGACGGGGCTGCGGTTGACCCGCCCCCAGTACACGGCGCCGCGCTCGCGCTTCTCCAGCCAGTAACCCTGGATCGACGAGCCGCCGTTCTCCAGCGGGGGCTCCCACGTCACCGTCATGGTGGTGGCGGTGGCGGCGATGATCTGAGGGTTTCTGGGAGGTCCGGGAAGTCCGAACGGGTCACGGAGCTGCACCTTCTCCGACTCGCAGCCGTCGCTCACGCCGTATTTGTTTTCTGCTTTGATCCTGAACTGGAACTGTCCGTTAAAGTCCAGTTTGTACACCTGGGAAGGACACACGAGTTATTATAGGAACACTGCAGATAGTACCCCTGCGGAGGACACGTGAGTGAATAAACATAAAACATACAGATTATATTTATTATATATATTATTTTATTGTATATTTATTATATTATATCATATCATATTATATTATATACATTATATTATATATATAAAACATATATATAAGTGTGTATATATGTTCAGTGTATGTTCTATAAATGTTCTACGTTCTTTCTACGTTCTCTGTATATTATTTATTTATATTATTTGTATTATTTATATTATTTATTTATATTATTTATTATTTGTATTATTATTTATATTATTTATATTATATTATTTGTATTATTTATTATTATTTGTATTATTTGTATTATTTATATTATTTATATTATTTATATTATTTATATTATTTGTATTATTTATTATTGTATTATTTATTTATTTATTATTTATATTATTTGTATTATTTGTATTATTTATATTATTTGTATTATTTGTATTATTTATATTATTTATTATTATTTATTTGTATTATTTATATTATTTGTATTATTTATATTATTTGTATTATTTATATTATTTATATTATTTGTATTATTTATATTATTATTTATTATTATTTATTTGTATTATTTATATTATTTATTTATTTATGTATTATTTATATTATTTATTATTATTTGTATTATTTATTTATTATTTATATTATTTATATTATTTATTATTTATTTATTATTTATATTATTTGTATTATTTATATTATTTATTGTATTATTTATATTATTTGTATTATTTATATTATTTGTATTATTTATATTATTTATTATTTGTATTATTTGTATTATTTGTATTATTTATATTATTTGTATTATTTATATTATTTGTATTATTTATATTATTTATTGTATTATTTATTTATTGTATTATTTATTTATATTATTTATTATTTGTATTATTTGTATTATTTATATTATTGTATTATTTATATATTTATTATTTGTATTATTTATATTATTTGTATTATTTATATTATTTTATTATTTATATTATTTGTATTATTTATTTATTTGTATTATTTATATTATTTATATTATTTATTTGTATTATTTATTATTTATTTATTTATTTGTATTATTTATATTATTTATATTATTTGTATTATTTATTTATTTATTTGTATTATTTATATTATTTATTATTTGTATTATTTGTATTATTTATATTATTATTTATTATTTATTTTTATTTGTATTATTTATATTATTTATTATTATTATTTGTATTATTTATATTATTTATATTATTTGTATTATTTATTATATTTATTATTTGTATTATTTATATTATTTATATTATTATGTATTATTTATATTATTTGTATTATTTGTATTATTTATTATTATTTATTTATTATTTGTATTATTTGTATTATTTATATTATTTGTATTATTTATATTATTTATTATTTGTATGTTGTACGTGGCGTCCGGTTCTTACTCCGTAGCGCCGGTCGATCAGGTTCACCGTCAGCACGTCGTAGTCAGATTTCTTTTTGCTGGCGTCGCGTTTCTCGACGATGTAATTGGTGATGTCAGAGCCGCCGTTGTCCTCGGGCGCGTCCCAGGTCAGATAACACGAGTCCGAACGCACGTCGGAAATCACCACGTTCCTGGGAGGGAGCGGCCGGTCTGACGGACACAGGGAGGGTCAGAAGAAGAAGAAGAATAAACAGGACTAAACCGAGACCAGACCAGGACTTGACCAGGACTAGAGCAGGTTTGTCGTGGGCCTTACCGAGGATCTCGACGCGGATGGTGTGCGCGGCTTTGCCGTACATGTTCTCGGCGTACAGTTTGTAGTTTCCTTTGTCCTGGCGCACAGACTGAGGGATGGAGATCTTGGTCCTCAGGGTGGTGCGGTCCACCTGCAGGACGGGAGGGGAAGTGCGTTCAGTCAGGGCGTCTCAAACTGTGGGACGGCGTGTGATGTCGTGTGATGAGTTTGAGAGTTTAGGTTTGGACCCACCTCCTCGGACTCCATGGTCATCCTCTCGTCGTCGGGTTTGACCTCGATGGGCACGTCGTCGCGGTACCAGGTGAACGTGGGCAGAGGAAGTCCCTTGACCTCGGCGGGCAGGTCCACGGCGCCGCCTTTACGGATGATCAGGGCGTTATTCTTGAAGAAACGCAACATCGCGATGGACGGAGGAACTGCGGAGAACATCAGAGATCAGACTAAACCAGGACTAAACCAGGACTCAACCAGGACTCAACCAGGACTAAACCAGGACTAAACCAGGACTCAACCAGGACTCAACCAGGACTAAACCAGGACTCAACCAGGACTCAACCAGGACTCAAACCAGGACTCAACCAGGACTAAACCAGGACTCAACCAGGACTCAACCAGGACTAAACCAGGACTCAACCAGGACTAAACCAGGACTCAACCAGGACTAAACCAGGACTCAACCAGGTCTAAACCAGGTCTAAACCAGGACTCAACCAGGACTCAACCAGGACTACACCAGGACTCAACCAGGACTCAACCAGGACTAAACCAGGTCTAAACCAGGTCTAAACCAGGACTAAACCAGGACTAAACCAGGACTCAACCAGGACTAAACCAGGACTCAACCAGGACTCAACCAGGACTAAACCAGGACTCTAAACCAGGTCTAAACCAGGACTAAACCAGGACTCAACCAGGACTCAACCAGGACTCAACCAGGACTAAACCAGGACTCAACCAGGACTCAACCAGGACTCAACCAGGACTAAACCAGGACTCAACCAGGACTCAACCAGGACTCTAAACCAGGACTAAACCAGGTCTAAACCAGGTCTAAACCAGGACTAAACCAGGACTAAACCAGGACTCAAACCAGGACTAAACCAGGACTCAACCAGGACTCAACCAGGTCTAAACCAGGACTCAACCAGGACTCAACCAGGACTCAACCAGGACTCAACCAGGACTCAACCAGGACTCAACCAGGACTAAACAGGACTAAACCAGGACTAAACCAGGACTCAACCAGGACTCTAAACCAGGACTAAACCAGGTCTAAACCAGGACTAAACCAGGTCTAAACCAGGACTAAACCAGGACTCAACCAGGTCTAAACCAGGACTAAACCAGGACTCAACCAGGACTCAACCAGGACTAAACCAGGACTAAACCAGGTCTAAACCAGGACTCAACCAGGACTCAACCAGGTCTAAACCAGGACTGAACCAGGACTCAACCAGGACTAAACCAGGACTAAACCAGGACTCAACCAGGACTAAACCAGGACTAAACCAGGACTAAACCAGGACTAAATCAGGACTCAACCAGGACTCAACCAGGACTAAACCAGGACTCAACCAGGACTCTAAACCAGGACTAAACCAGGACTCAACCAGGACTCAACCAGGACTAAACCAGGACTAAACCAGGACTAAACCAGGACTAAACCAGGACTCAACCAGGTCTAAACCAGGACTAAACCAGGACTCAACCAGGACTAAACCAGGACTAAACCAGGACTCAACCAGGACTAAACCAGGACTAAACCAGGTCTAAACCAGGACTAAACCAGGACTCAACCAGGACTAAACCAGGACTCAACCAGGACTAAACCAGGACTCAACCAGGACTAAACCAGGACTCAACCAGGACTAAACCAGGACTAACCAGGACTCAACCAGGACTAAACCAGGACTCAACCAGGACTAAACCAGGACTAAACCAGGACTAAACCAGGACTCAACCAGGACTAAAACCAGGACCAGGACTCAAACCAGGACTAAACCAGGACTAAACCAGGACTAAACCAGGACTAAACCAGGACTAAAACCAGGACTAAACCAACCAGGACTAAACCAGGACTCAACCAGGTCTAAACAAGGACTAAACCAGAACTCAACCAGGACTCAACCAGGACTCAACCAACCAGGACTCAACCAGGACTCAACCAGGTCTAAACCAGGACTCAAACCAGGACTAAACCAGGACTAAACCCAGGACTAAACAGGACTAAACCAGGTCTAAACCAGGACTCAACCAGGACTCAACCAGGACTCAACCAGGACTCAACCAGGACTCAACCAGGACTAAACCAGGACTCAACCAGGACTCAACCAGGACTCAACCAGGACTCAAACCAGGACTAAACCAGGACTAAACCAGGACTCAACCAGGACTAAACCAGGACTCAACCAGGACTAAACCAGGACTAAACCAGGACTAAACCAGGACTAAACAACCAGGACTAAACCAGGACTAAACCAGGACTAAACCAGGACTAAACAGGACTCAAACAGGACTCAACCAGGACTAAACCAGGACTAAACCAGGACTAAACCAGGACTAAACCAGGACTCAACCAGGACTCAACCAGGACTAAACCAGGACTCAACCAGGACTCAACCAGGACTCAACCAGGACTAAACCAGGTCTAAACCAGGACTAAACCAGGACTCAACCAGGACTCAACCAGGACTCAACCAGGACTCAACCAGGACTAAACCAGGACTAAACCAGGACTAACCAGGACTAAACCAGGACTGAACCAGGACTCAACCAGGACTAAACCAGGACTCAACCAGGACTCAACCAGGACTCAACCAGGACTCAACCAGGACTCAAACCAGGACTAAACCAGGACTAAACCAGGACTAAACCAGGACTCAACCAGGACTAAACAGGACTCAACCAGGACTCAACCAGGACTCAACCAGGACTCAACCAGGACTAAACCAGGACTAAACCAGGACTAAACCAGGACTCAACCAGGACTAAACCAGGACTCAACCAGGACTCAACCAGGACTCAACCAGGACTCAAACCAGGACTAAACCAGGACTAACCAGGACCCAGGACTCACCAGGACTCAACCAGGACTAACCAGGACTAAAAACCAGGACTAAACCAGGACTGGAACCAGGACTAAACCAGGACTAAACCAGGACTCAAACCAGGACCAGGACTAAACCAGGACTTAACCAGGACTAAACCAGGACTAAACCAGGACTAAACCAGGACTCAACCAGGACTCAACCAGGACTCAACCAGGACTAACCAGGACCAGGACTAAACCAGGACTAACCAGGACTAACCAGGACTAGGACTCAACCAGGACTAAACCAGGACTAAACCAGGACTCAACCAGGACTAAAGGACCAGGACTAAACCAGGACTCCAGGACCAGGACTGAAACCAGGACTGAAACCAGGACTAAACCAGGACTAAACCAGGACTCAACAGGACTGAACCAGGACTCAACCAGGACTCCAACCAGGACTCAACCAGGACTAACCAGGACAACCAGGACTCAACCAGGACTCAACCAGGACTAAACCAGGACTCAACCAGGACTAAACCAGGACTAAACCAGGACTAAACCAGGACTCAACCAGGACTAAACCAGGACTCAACCAGGACTAAACCAGGACTAAACCAGGACTCAACCAGGACTCAACCAGGACTAAACCAGGACTAAACCAGGACTCAACCAGGACTCAACCAGGACTAAACCAGGACTAAACCAGGACTAAACCAGGACTGAACCAGGACTGAACCAGGACTAAACCAGGACTAAACCAGGACTCAACCAGGACTGAACCAGGACTGAACCAGGACTCAACCAGGACCAGGACTGAACCAGGACTAAACCAGGACTCAACCAGGACCAGGACTGAACCAGGACTAAACCAGGACTCAACCAGGACTCAACCAGGACCAGGACTAAACCAGGACTCAACCAGGACTAAACCAGGACTAAACCAGGACTCAAACCAGGACTAAACCAGGACTCAACCAGGACTAAACCAGGACTAAACCAGGACTCAACCAGGACTAAACCAGGACTCAACCAGGACTAAACCAGGACTAAACCAGGACTGAACCAGGACTAAACCAGGACTCAACCAGGACTGAACCAGGACTCAACCAGGACTCAACCAGGACTGAACCAGGACTGAACCAGGACTCAACCAGGACTAAACCAGGACTAAACCAGGACTAAACCAGGACTCAACCAGGACTCAAACCAGGACTAAACCAGGACTAAACCAGGACTAAACCAGGTCTAAACCAGGACTGAACCAGGACTCAACCAGGACTAAACCAGGACTCAACCAGGACTAAACCAGGACTAAACCAGGACTAAACCAGGACTCAGGACCAGGACTCAACCAGGACTACCAACGGACTAACCACCAGGACTCAACCAGGACTCAACCAGGACTAACCAGGACTAAACCAGGAACCAGGACTAAACCAGGACTCAACCAGGACTCAACCAGGACTCCAACCAGGACTCAACCAGGACTAACCAGGACTATCAACCAGACTAACCAGGACTAAACCAGGACTAAACCAGGACTCAACCAGGACTCAACCAGGACTAAACCAGGACTCAACCAGGACTCAACCAGGACTAAACCAGGACTGAACCAGGACTACACCAGGACTGGACCAGGACTCAACCAGGACTAAACCAGGACTGAACCAGGACTGAACCAGGACTGAACCAGGACTAAACCAGGACTCAACCAGGACTCAACCAGGACTCAACCAGGACTAAACCAGGACTCAACCAGGACTCAACCAGGACCCAGGACTTAAACCAGGACTAAACCAGGACTGAACCAGGACTAAACCAGGACTGAACCAGGACTAAACCAGGACTAAAGGACTCAGGACTACCAGGACTAACCAGGACTAAACCAGGACTAAACCAGGACTAAACCAGGACTAAACCAGGACTGAAACCAGGACTAAACCAGGACTAACACCAGGACTCAACCAGGACTAACCAGGACTAAACCAGGACTAAACCAGGACTGAACCAGGACTGGAACCAGGACTACACCAGGACTACAGGACCAGGACTAAACCAGGACTAAACCAGGACTAAACCACCAGGACTGAACCAGGACTAAACCAGGACTAAAACCAGGACTCAACCAGGACTAAAACTAGGACTAACCAGGACTAAACCAGGACTGAACCAGGACTGGACCAGGACTAAACAGGACTCAACCAGGACTAACCAGGACTAACCAGGACTCAGGACTCAGGACTGGACCAGGACTAAACCAGGACTGGAAACCAGGACTAAACCAGGACTGAACCAGGACTAAACCAGGACTGAACCAGGACTGGACCAGGACTAACAGGACTAAACCAGGACTAAACCAGGACTGGACCAGGACTAAACCAGGACTAAACCAGGACCAGGACTAACACCAGGACTCCAGGACTCAACAGGACTAAAACCAGGACTGAACCAGGACTGAACCAGGACTAAACAAGGTCTGAACCAGGACTAAACCAGATGTAAGCCAGGACTAAAGCAGGTCTAAACCCGGCCTCACTCTCGTCATCCTGGATCTTGGCGGTGATGGGTTTGCTGGGTTCTCCGTCGCCGACCTCGTTCACGGCCTTCACTCTGAACTGGTACTCCTGGCCCTCGGACAGGTTCTCGATGGTCCCGTGGCACTCGGTGAAGATCTTTCTGTGGGCCACGTCGAACTCTGTGCTGTCCGACCTCATCTTCTCCACGTAGTACCCGGTGATGGGGCTGCCCCCGTCCCAGCGCGGCGGCTGCCACGCCAGGGACACCGTCGTCTTACCGCGGTCGGTGTAGTGCAGCTTCTCAGGCGCCGACGGGGTTCCTACGAGAGAGAAAACGGGCATTTACCTCTGTGGGGTATTAAAAAGGGGCGTTTACTTCAGGTGATGTAGGCTTGTGGGCGGAGCCTCGTACTGTGGGGGTGTGGGCGGAGCCTCGTAATGTGGGCCCTGCGTTTGTGACGTGTTCCTCACCTTTGGGGTCCTCGGCGACGATGGGCCCCAGGTCGGAGGGCACTCCGTCGCCGTACTTGTTGCGTGCGATGACTCTGAAGTCGTAGCTCTCGTTGGCGAGGAGCCCCTGAACGTCGCACTTGCACGACGCCGTCTCCAGCGGCTGCCGGAAAAGCTTCATGTTGGAATCTTTCCTCAGGACCACGTAGCCCATGATGTCGCTGCCGCCGTTGTCCACCGGGTCCTTCCACACCAGCGTGATGTTCTTCTTTGTCACCTGCACCGTTTTGAGGTCCACAACCGGCCCAGGAACATCTGAGACACAAACCAGGACTTAACCAGGACTAAACCAGGACTAAACCAGGACTAAACCAGGACTAAACCAGGACTAAACCAGGACTTTAAAGGGCATAAACCCGGTCTAACCCAGACTCAGCCTCACCCATGACGTCGACGCGTGTTTCGGCGCTCTTGGTGCCACCGGTGTTGGTGCCCGTGACGGTGTATTTGCCGTGATCGGCTCTGGTGGTCACTTTGATGAAGAGGGCGGTGTTTTTGCCCTGCGTCTCCACCTGGACCCGCTCCGGATCCGGGTCGGCCTCCTCTTTGGTCCATTTGACGGTGGGCTGCGGGCGTCCGGTCACCACAGCCGGCAGACGCAGCGGCTCGCCGGCACGAATGATCACGCCATTACGCACGGAGGCGTCCAACTCCACTGACGGGGACTCTGAAGACGGAAGGGGGCAAGGGTCAGGGAACCAGGACTAAACCAAAACTGAACCAAGACTACACTAGGACCAAAGCAGGACTAGTGCTCCTATGGCCTCACCCTCTGGCTCCTTGACGGTCACCGGGTCGGTGGTTCCCGGCGCTCCGAGTCCAGCCTCGTTCACCGCCATCACACGGAAATAATAATCAGCGCCTTCAGTCAAACCGGTCGGAGTGAAGGTCAAATCTTTACAACGATGTTCCGTCGCACGTTTCCACTCCTTCTCCCCGACGATCATCTGCGGACAGGAGGACAGGTGAGGACAGGTGAGGACAGGTGAGGACAGGTGAGGACAGGTGAGGACAGGTGAGGACAGGTGAGGACAGGTGAGGACAGGTGAGGACAGGTGAGGACAGGTGAGGACAGGTGAGGACAGGTGTACAGACCTTCTCCACGTGGTACCCAGAGATGTCTCCTCCTCCATTGTACAGAGGCGGTTTCCACGACAAAATCACAAAGTCTTTTCCTGTGTCCACGACCCGAGGTATCGGAGGTCCAGGAGGCACTGAGGAGAGACCAGAGTGAGACCAGGACTGGACCAGGAATGGACCAGGACTAAACAAGGACTAAACCAGGTCTAAACCCGTCTGACCCTCGGTGACTCACAGATGGCGTCCATGGCGACGGTTCGGTCAGACGGCTCGCTGAAGGGTCCGGGTCCGGCTAAGTTCTCGGCGCAGACTCTGAAGATGTAGGTGAGTCCCTCCTGCAGACCCTGGACCCGGACCTCCAGGGCGTTGAGGAGGGCGCGGTTCACCCGGGTCCAGTGTTTGCTGTTCACCTCCTTCCTCTCGATCCAATAGCCGAGGATCGGGCTGCCGTTGTCTTTGGGCTCGTGCCACGACAGTTTGGCACTGGATGCCGTCACCTCCTGCACCCGTGGCGTGTTCGGGGCATCAGGCGGGTCTGAGGGCGAGAGGGCAGAACCAGGTCTAAACCAGGACTAAACCAGGTCTAAACCAGGACTAAACTAGGTCTAAACTAGGGCTAAACCAGGTCTAAACCAGGTCTTACCGAACATGTTCTTGGCGACCATGGGTTCGGAGATGCAGGAGGCGCCGGTGCCCATCTTGTTTTCTGCTGTGACTCTGAAGATGTACTCCTTACCCTCGATGAGTTTCGGCACGAGGAACGATGTGCCCTAAACAAGAAGAGGAGGAACTTCAGAGTGGAGGTGAATGTGTGATGGGTGGAGGTGTTGGGTGGAGGTGAAAGTGTGATGGGTGGAGGTGTTGGGTGGAGGTGAATGTGTGATGGGTGGAGGTGTTGGGTGGAGGTGAAAGTGTGATGGGTGGAGGTGTTGGGTGGAGGTGAAAGTGTGATGGGTGGAGGTGTTGGGTGGAGGTGAAAGTGTGATGGGTGGAGGTGTTGGGTGGAGGTGAAAGTGTGATGGGTGGAGGTGTTGGGTGGAGGTGAAAAGTGTGTGTGAGGTGGGTGGAGGTGAATGTGTGATGGGTGAGTGTTGGGTGGAGGTGAAGTGTGATGGGTGGAGGTGTGATGGGTGGAGGTGAAAGTGTGATGGGTGGAGGTGTTGGGTGGAGGTGAAAGTGTGATGGGTGGAGGTGTTGGGTGGAGGTGAAAGTGTGATGGGTGGAGCGGTGGTGTGGAGGTGGTGGAGGTGGATGGGTGAGGTGAAAGTGTGGTGATGGGTGGAGGTGTTGGTGGAGGTGAAAGTGTGTGGGTGGATGGGTGGAGGTGTTGGGTGAGGTGAGTGTGATGGGTGGAGGTGTTGGGTGGAGGTGAATGTGTGAAGGTGAATGTGTGATGGGTGGAGGTGAAAGTGGATGGTGTGGAGGTGAAAGTGTGATGGGTGTGGAGGTGTGGGTGGAGGTGGAAGTGTGATGGGTGGAGGTGAAAAGTGTGATGGTGGAGGTGTTGGGTGGAGTGAAAGTGTTGGGTGGAGGTGTTTGGGGGAGGTGAAAGTGTGATGGGTTGGAGGTGTTGGGTGGAGGTGAAAGTGTGTGGATGGGTGGAGGTGTTGGGTGGAGGTGTGTGTGTGGTGGAGTTGAAAGTGTGATGGGTGGAGGTGTTGGTGGAGGTGAAAGTGTGATGGGTGGAGGTGTGTGATGGGTGAGGTGTTGGGTGGAGGTGTGAAAGTGTGATGGGTGGAGGTGTGGGTGGAGGTGGTGTGATGGTGGAGGTGAAAGTGTGATGGGTGGAGGTGTTGGGTGGAGGTGAAAGTGTGATGGGTGGAGGTGTTGGGTGGAGGTACCTTGAGGGTGGAGGTGATGGTGATCCAGCCCATCTCCTCGTTGCGATTGTCCTTCTTCTCTAAAATGTAGTTCTCAATCTCAGCACCACCGTCGTCTTCAGGAGGCTCCCAGTGACAAACCACAGATGTGTTCCTCACCTCAGAGAACGAGAAGTTCTGAGGAGGTCCAGGCACGTCTGTGGAGAAACCAAGTCAGAACCGGGTCAGAACCAGGACTAATCCAGGACTAAAGCAGGTTTAAAAAAGGACTGAACAAGGACTGACCGAGCACGTTGACGATGCAGGTGGCGGTGGCGGCCCCGTGTTGGTTCTCGGCTCTCACGGTGAAGGCGCCATGGTCGCGTCTCACAGCGTCTCTGACCATTAGCACGGACTGGCCCCGGCGGGTCTGGTCGAGTCCCAGGCGCTCCCTCAGGGGGGTGATGAACTCTGGCTCGGGCTCGGGGACCTTGGATTTGGTTTTGCGCTTTTTGACAATAGGAACCAGTTTCTTGGACGGCTCTTTGGTCACGTCCTCCTCATTTCGGAGCCAGGTGATTTTGGGATACGGCGATCCAGACACGAGCGCGTCCAGGCGGATCTCCTCACCCTTTTTCACGCAGAGTCCACCCTGGACCCGAGCGGAAAGGGACACCACGGGCTTCTCTGTGAGGAACAAGAGAAGAAACGAGAGGTCAGCAAAGAAAGAGAGAAATAACAAGAGTTTGAGAAGGTCCCCTCTGACTCTCACCTTTCGGGTCTTCGGCTTTCATCATGGCTGAGCTTCTTGACGGCTCGCTGACCCCAGCGGCGTTCTCGGCCCGGACTCTGAACTGGTACTCCTGTCCCTCGGTGAGCCCGGTGACAGTGTAGGTGAAGCCAGGCACCAGGTTGGGCGTGACCCTCTCGTAGCGGTCGCCGTCCTTCTCCATCTTCTCCACCACGTAGCCCTGGATGGGGCAGCCGCCGTCGTAGTCGGGCGCCTTCCAGGACACGGTGATGGACTTGGAGGTGGGGTCGTATGCCTCCACGCACACGGGCGGGTCCGGTTTCTCTGCAGAACGCCAAAAGGTTTAACTTTTAAATTTTACATTTACATACATGGGTGTAGGTGGTGTAGGTGGGTGTAGGTGGGTGTAGGTGGGTGTGGGTGGGTGTGGGTGGGTGTGGGTGGGTGTAGGTGGGGTGTGGGTGGGTGTGGGTGGGTGTGGGTGGGTGTGGGTGGGTGTAGGTGGTGTAGGTGGTGTAGGTGGGTGTGGGTGGTGTGTGGGTGGGTGTGGGTGGGTGTAGGTGGGTGTGGTGTGTGGTGTGTAGGTGGGTGTAGGTGGGTGGGTGGGTGTAGGGTGGGTGTGGGTGGGTGTAGGTGGGTGTAGGTGGGTGTGGGTGGGTGTGGGTGGGGTGTGGGTGGGTGTGGGTGGTGTAGGTGGATGTAGGTATGTAGGTGGTGTAGGTGGGTGGGTGGTGTGGTGGGTGTGGGTGGGTGTAGGTGTGTTGGTGGGTGTGGTGGTAGGTGGATGTAGGTGGTGTAGGTGGGTGTGGTGGGTGTGGGTGGGTGTGGGTGGGTGTGGGTGGGTGTGGGTGGGTGTAGGTGGTGTAGGTGGGTGTGGGTGGGTGTGGGTGGTGTAGGTGGTGTAGGTGGGTGTGGGTGTGTGTGGGTGGGTGTAGGTGGATGTAGGTGGTGGTAGGTGGGTGTGGGTGGGTGTGGGTGGGTGTGGGTGTGGGTGGGTGTGGGTGGGTGGTGGTGGGTGTAGGTGGGTGTGGTGTGGGTGGGTGTGGTGGTGGGTGGGTGTAGGTGGATGTAGGTGGTGTAGGTGGGTGTGGGTGATGTAGGTGGGTGTGGGTGGGTGGTGGGTGGGTGTGGGTGGTGGGTGGGTGTAGGTGGGTGTGGGTGGGTGTGGTGGGTGGGTGTAGGTGGGTGGTGGTGGGTGGTGGGTGGGTGGGTGTGGTGTGTGGGTGGGTGTGGGTGGGTGTAGGTGGGTGTGGTGTGGGTGGGTGTGGGTGGGTGTGGGTGGTGTAGTAGGTGGTGTAGGTGGGTGTGGGTGTAGTGTGGGTGGGTGTAGGTGGGTGTAGGTGGTGTAGTGGGTGTGGTGGTGTGGGTGGGTGGTGGGTGGTGTAGGTGGTGTAGGTGGGTGGGTGTGGGTGGGTGTAGGTGGGTGTAGGTGGGTGTAGGTGGGTGTAGGTGGGTGTGGGTGTAGGTGTGTGGTGTGGTGGGTGTGGGTGGTGTAGGGTGGTGTGTAGGTGGGTGTAGGTGGGTGTGGGTGTGTAGGTGGGTGGGTAGGTGGGTGTGGGTGGGTGTGGGTGTGGTGGGTGGTGGTGGGTGTGGGTGGGTGTAGGTGGGTGTAGGTGGGTGTGGGTGGGTGTAGGTGGGTGTGGGTGGGTGTGGGTGGGTGGTAGGTGGGTGTGGGTGGGGTGTAGGTGGTGTAGGTGGGTGTGGGTGGGTGTGGGTGGGTGTAGGTGGGTGTGGGTGGGGTGTGGGTGGGTGTAGGTGGGTGTGGGTGGTGTGGAGGTGGTGTAGTGTGTAGTGGTGTGGGTGGGTGTGGGTGGGTGGGTGTGGGTGGGTGTAGGTGGGTGTAGGTGGTGTAGGTGGGTGTTCTTACGTTTGATCTCCTCGGTGATCACGGGGTTCCTCAGTTCGAGGTAGGGTCCTGCGCCCACGCGGTTGTGGGCTCGGACTCTGAAGTAGTATTCACAGTTGATGTACAGGTCCTTCACGGTGAAGGTCAGGACGTTCTGGCTGCTCATGACGGGCACGTAGGTCTTCTTGGACGCCTCGCGGCGCTCCAGGCTGTACCCAGTGATGGGCGTGTTACCGTCGTCTTCAGGCGCCACCCAACTCATCACCACCGAGTTTTTAGTGGCATCAGCAGAAGAGATGTCCTTACACTGACCCGGAAGTCCTGCGGGCGAAAACAGAGTCTAACCAGGGTCTAAACCAGGTTTAAACTGGGTCTAAACCAGGCCTAAACCAGGTCTAACAGGGTCTAAACAGGGTTTAAGTAGGACTAAAGTGTCTCTCCTCACCGATGACTTTGACGGGCACGGTGCCCGTGGCCTTGCCCAGCTCGTTCTCCAGGGTGATGGTGTACTTCCCAGCATCTGCCCTCGTGCTCTTGAGCAGCTCTAGGTGGGCGTCGTTCATCTCCACCGTCATCGACAGGCGGTCGTCCACTTTAAGCTCCGCCTCCTCCTTCGCCCACGCCATCTTCGGCATCGGGATCGCCCGGTACGGCACCACCAGGTGGAGCTTCTCACCCTCCACCACCACCACCTCATCTGAGGAGACCTCCAGGGTGGGAGCGCCTGAGGAGAGACTGGACTGAGACCAGGACCAGGACTGGACCAGGACTACACCAGGTCTAAACCAGGACTAAACCCGTCTAAACCGGGAGGTGTGGTACTCACAGTCGGGATCGCGGGTGTAGACCTTGTCGGTGACGTCGGAGGGCTCGCTGACGCCCACGGAGTTGATGGCGCGGACGCGGATCACATACTTCTTGTCCGGTTTGATGCCGTCGTCGATGCGGAAGGTGAGCTCTTTGACCGGTCGAGTGTTGACGCGCAGCCACTTGAGTTCCGGCCGCGCCTCCGACACCTCCACGTGGTACCCTGTCACTGGCACGCCGCCGTCCTTCACCGGGGGCTTCCACGTCACGTTTATGTGCTCACGGCTGGCGTCCACCACGGCGAGATCCACGGGTGGAGACGGAACGCCTGAGGGAGCGAGGGAGGACAGAGTCAGGACTTCCACCTACTAGTCCATAACCATAAGACTCATTTCACTACAACTGTCTCTGGGCACTCGGCGGGTACTCACTGGTGGCGTCCTCGATGGTGAGAACCACAGTGGGTTCTGAAGGTTCTCCAACACCGGCCTGGTTCTCGGCTCGGACCTGGAACTGGACCTCGGCGCCTTCGTCCACGTCGGTCACTTTGAACTGAGTCTGTCTGTCCGGAGTCTTACAGCACTTCAGCCAACGAGAGCCCAGCTTCTCCTTCTTCTCTATCACGTACCTGAGGAACCGGGTCAGAACCAGGTCAGAACCAGATCAGAACCAGGTCTAAACTGAGTCTAAACCAGGTCTCCAACAGGACTAAAGTCAGGAGCTACTGTAAGTTGTTTTAAATGTGCTTTATAAATAAGATGATAATGAGCAGCAGGAGTACGACAGTGGTACTTGTAGAAGTAACAGTATTTACTGTAGTAGTAGTAGTAGTAGTAGTAGTAGTAGTATTTGCAGTAGTAGTAGTAGTAGTAGTAGTAGTACGTACTTGGTGATGGGGCGTCCTCCGTTGCTCTGTGGAGGTTCCCACTTGAGCTCCACGTGTCTCTTGGTCACCTCCATCACGGTCAGAGCGTACGGCGGTCCAGGGGTCGCTGCGGATGACACAGGTCAGAGGTCAGAGGTCTGAGGTTTGTGTTGTGCATTTGGTAGGTCGTGCGTTTGGCGTGTTTGGTGCGTCATACGTTTGGTACGTCGTGTGTTTGGTGCGTCTCTTACTGAAAGTGTCTTTGGCGAGCACGGCGTCCTCCAGCTCGCAGAACTCGGACATGCCGACGGCGTTCTCGGCGGCGACTCTGAAGACGTAGAGCGAGCCTTCGTTCAGAGGAGTCACGCTGTACTTGAGCTCCTTCACCGTGGTGTCCACCGTCTGCCACGCCTTCCTCCTCACGTCGCGTTTCTCCACCACATAGTTCGTGATGGGTGAGCCGCCGTCGCTGCTCGGCAACTGCCACTTCAGGTCCGCCGCCGTCTTGGAGATACCGGCGACCTCCAACCACTGAGGCGGCGAGGGCACGTCTGTGGAGAGGAGAGACGGGTGAGGAGGAGGAGTACTGGTATTTGCAGTATTTGTAGTATCTGTAGTATTTGTAGTACTTGTAGTACTTGTAGTACTCGTATTATTGGCAGTACTCACAGAGGCGCTCCTTGCACACCACCTTCTCGCTGGGATCGCTGGGTTCGCTCTCGCCGGCTCGGTTCACGGCTCGGACTCTGAAGGTGTACTCCTGTTTCTCCTTCAGGTCTTTGAGGACGTGTTCTGTCTGAGGAATGTCTTCAGCCGCTCGGATCCAGTCCTCGGAGCCGCTCTTCTGCAGCTCCAGGACGTAGCCCTCGATCTTCGCTCCTCCGTCGTGTTCCGGCCGCGTCCACGCCAACGTCACCATCGTCTTACCCACGTCACGCACCACCGGCTTGCCAGGGGCCCAGGGTGGGTCTAAGGGACAGAGAGGGTCAGGACCAGGACTAAAACAGGACTAAATCAGGTCTACAGCAGGTCTCTGAGACTCACCGATGGGGTCCTTGATCAGGACTGGGTCAGTCTCGTCACTGGCTTTTCCGGGTCCGGCCAAGTTCTCGGCCAAAACCCTGAAACGGAACTTCTTCTTGGTGGGAAGACCCTTCACCCTGAAGTCCAGAAAGAGAGAGGTTAGACCAGGACTAAAGCAGGACTAAAGCAGGACTAAAGCAGGACTAAAGCAGGACTAAACCAGGACTAAAGCAGGACTAAACCAGGACTAAAGCAGGACTAAACCAGGACTAAAGCAGGACTAAAGCAGGACTAAAGCAGGACTAAACCAGGACTAAAGCAGGACTAAACCAGGACTAAAGCAGGACTAAAGCAGGACTAAAGCAGGACTAAACCAGGTCTACCCCGTCCTGACCTGAAGCTGGTGTCCTTGATGGGCAGCTTGTTGCAGCGGACCCACTTGTCACTGTCCGGGTCAAACTTCTCGACCCAGTACCCGGTGATGGGCGAGCCGCCGTCCTCGTCCGGCTCGAACCACGACAGAGTCACCGCATCCCGCGCCACGTCTGAGGGCGTCACCCGCGTGGGCGGACCAGGCGGGTCTGTGGAGAGGAGAGACCAGGGGTGAGACCAGGACTGAACCAGGACTGAACAAAGTCTGAATCGGGTCTGAACCCAGCACGTACCGAAGGAGTACTTGGCGACGATGGGCGTGTGCTCGGCGGGCGCTCCGATGCCGTACTGGTTCTCAGCGCTGATGCGGAACACGTACTCGCGCAGCGCGGTGAGTTTGGTGGCGGTGAACGTGGTGTGTTTCACCGTCGCCGACAGCTTCACCCACTCTTCTTTGGTCGTGTCGCGACTCTCCACGATGTAGTTGGTGATGGGCGAGCCGCCGTCGTCCCGCGGCGGGTTCCACGCCAACACGCACGACTCGCTCGTCACCTCCGAGATGTCGAAGGCAGCGGGAGGACCCGGTTTATCTGAGGACACAGACCAGGACTAGAACCAGGACTAAACCAGGACTAAGGAAGACTCCAAAAATAAAAACATACATGAAACAAGTTTTAAATTTTGAATAAAACAAGGTCTAAACCCAGTCTAAACCAGGTCTAAACCAGGTCTAAACCGGGTCTAAACCGGGTCTAAACCGGGTCTAAACCGGGTCTAAACCGGGTCTAAACCGGGTCTAAACCGGGTCTAAACCCGGTCTAAACCCGGTCTAAACCGGGTCTAAACCCGGTCTAAACCCGGTCGGTCTAAACCAGGTCTAAACCAAACCGGGTCTAAACCGGGTCTAAACCCGGGTCTAAACCGGGTCTAAACCGGTCTAAACCGGTCTAAACCCGGTCTAAACCCGGGTCTAAACCCGGGTCTAAACCAGGTCTAAACCAGGTCTAAACCCGGTCTAAACCGGGTCTAAACCAAACCGGGTCTAAACCGGGTCTAAACCCGGTCTAAACAGGTCTAAACCCAAACCAGGTCTAAACCCGGTCTAAACCAAACCCGGTCTAAAACCCAGGTCTAAACCAGTCTAAACCAGGTCTAAACCAGGTCTAAACCAGGTCTAAACCCGGTCTAAACCGGGTCTAAACCGGGTCTAAACCGGGTCTAAACCGGGTCTAAACCGGGTCTAAACCGGGTCTAAACCGGTCTAAACCCGGTCTAAACCGGGTCTAAACCAGGTCTAAACCTCTAAACCGGTCTAAACCGGGTCTAAACCGGGTCTAAACCGGGTCTAAACCCGGTCTAAACCCGGTCTAAACCAGGTCTAAACCAGGTCTAAACCAGGTCTAAACCCAGTCTAAACTGTCTCGTACCCAGGATGTTGACGTCCACGGTGGCGGTGGCTCTCCCACACGTGTTCACCGCTTCGATGATGTAGGTGGCGGTGTCGCCGCGAGTGGTGTTGGCGATGCTCAGTTTGGCGTGACCCGGGCTCGTTTCCATGGTGATGCGGTCGTCGGCGCGCAGAACCAGGTCGGCTTTGGTCCACTTGATCCTCGGGTCCGGTTTTCCCGACACTTCGGCCGGAAGCTCGATCTTCGACCCGGCGCGAGCCGTGAGTCCAGCCAGAAGTTTAACGTCCAACTGGATCTGAGGAGGTTCTGAAGAGAGAGACCAGAGCCAGGTCTAAACCGGGTCTGAACCAAGACTATAATAGGACTGAACCGGGTCCGTCTCTCACCTCTGGCGTCCACGGCCTGGATCTCGTCCGTGGCTCTGCTCGGGCGACTCGCTCCCAGACGGTTCATGGCTCTGACTCTGTACGAGTACCACTGGCCCTCGATGAGACCCTTCACCTGGAACCTGAGAGAACAACAGTTACACACAAGTTCAATCTCTGGTCCGGTCTCTGGTCTCCAGTCCGGTCTCTGGTCCGGTCTCTGGTCCGGTCTCTGGTCCGGTCTCTGGTCCGGTCTCTGGTCTCTGGTCTGGTCTCTCTGGTCTCTCGGTCTCTGGTCTCCAGTCCGGTCTCTGGTCCGGTCTCTGGTCCGGTCTCTGGTCCGGTCTCTGGTCCGGTCTCTCTGGTCTCGGTCCGGTCCGGTCTCTGGTCCGGTCTCTGGTCCTGGTCCGGTCTCTGTCCGTCTCTGGTCCGGTCTCTGGTCTGTCTCTAGTCTCCGTCCGGTCTCGGTCCGGTCGGTCCGTCTCTGGTCCGGTCTCTGGTCGGTCTCTGGTCGGTCTCATCGGTCTCTGGTCTCTGTCTCTGTCTCTAGTCTCTGGTCTCTAGGTCTCTGGTCCGGTCTCTGGTCCGGTCTCTGGTCCGGTCTCTGGTCCGGTCTCTGGTCCGGTCTCTGGTCTCTAGTCTCAGGTCCGGTCTCTGGTCTCTAGTCTCCGGTCCGGTCTCTGGTCCGGTCTCTGGTCCGGTCTAGGTCTCGGTCCGGTCTCTGGTCTCTAGTCTCCGGTCCGGTCTCTGGTCTCTGGTCTCTCCGGTCCGGTCTCTGGTCCGGTCTCTGGTCCTAGGTCTCTGGTCCGGTCTCTCTAGTCTCCGGTCCGGTCTCTGGTCTGGTCTCTGGTCTCTAGTCTCCGGTCCGGTCTCTGGTCTCTAGTCTCAGGTCCGGTCTCTGGTCTGGTCTCTAGTCTCTGGTCTCTAGTCTCTGGTCTCTGGTCTCTGGTCTCTAGTCTCCGGTCTCTCTCTGGTCTCTAGTCTCTGGTCCGGTCTCTGGTCCGGTCTAGTCTCAGTCTCAGTCCGGTCTCTGGTCTCTAGTCTCAGGTCAGTCTCAGGTCCGGTCTCTGGTCTCTAGGGTCCTCTCTGGTCTCTAGTCCGGTCTCTGGTCCGGTCTCTGGTCTCTAGTCTCCGGTCCGGTCTCTGGTCCGTCTCTAGGTCTCTGGTCTCTCGTCCTCTGGTCTGGTCTCTGGTCTCCAGTCTCAGGTCTCTGGTCTCTGGTCTCTAGTCTCTGGTCTCTAGTCTCTGGTCCGGTCTCTGGTCTCTGGTCCGGTCTCTAGGTCTCTGGTCCGGTCTCTGGTCCGGTCTCTGGTCTCTAGTCTCTGGTCCGGTCTCTGGTCTCTCTAGTCTCTGGTCCTGGTCTCTTGGTCCGGTCTCTGGTCCGGTCTGGTCTGGTCTCTGGTCCGGTCTCGGTCTCTGGTCGGTCTCTAGTCTCTGTCTCGGTCCGGTCTCTCTGGTCTCTAGTCTCTGGTCTCTGGTCCGGTCTGGTCGGTCTCCTGGTCCGGTCTCTGTCTCTGTCCGGTCTCTGGTCTCTAGGTCTCTGGTCTCTGGTCTCTGGTCCGGTCTCTGGTCCGGTCTCTGGTCCGGTCTCTGGTCTCGGTCTCTCTGGTCTCTAGTCTCTGGTCCGGTCTCTGGTGGTCTCTGGTCTCTGGTCTCTGGTCTGGTCTCAGGTCCGGTCTGGTCTCTGGTCCGGTCTGGTCTCGGTCTCTAGTCTCTGGTCTCTCTCTGGTCCGGTCTCTGGTCTCTAGTCTCTGGTCCGGTCTCTGGGTCTCTCTGGTCCTCTGGTCTCTAGTCTCTGGTCTCTCTGGTCTCTAGGTCCGGTCCGGTCTCTGGTCTCTGGTCTCTGGTCCGGTCTCTCCGGTCTCTCTGTCTCTGGTCCGGTCTCTCTGGTCTCGGTCTCTGGTCTCTGGTCTCTGGTCTCTAGTCTCTGGTCCTGGTCCGGTCTCTGGTCTCTAGTCTCTGGTCCGGTCTCTGGTCCGGTCTCTGTCTCGGTCGGTCCGGTCTCTGGTCTCTAGTCTCTGGTCCGGTCTCTGGTCTCTAGGTCCGGTCTCTGGTCTCTGGTCTCTGGTCTCTGGTCTCTAGTCTCTGGTCCGGTCTGTCTCTGGTCTCTGGTCTCTGGTCCGGTCTCTGGTCTCTAGTCTCTGGTCTCTGGTCCGGTCTCTGGTCCGGTCTCTCTGGTCTCTAGTCTCTGGTCCGGTCTCTGGTCTCTAGTCTCTAGTCTCTCCTCTGGTCCGGTCTGGTCCGGTCTCTGGTCTCTTAGTCTCTGGTCCGGTCTCTGGTCCGGTCTCTGGTCTCTAGGTCTCTGGTCCGGTCTCTGGTCCGGTCCGGTCTCTGGTCTCTGGTCTCCGGTCTCTGGTCTCTGGTCGGTCTCTGGTCTCTAGTCTCTCTAGGTCCGGTCTCTGGTCTCTGGTCTCTGGTCCGGTCTCTCTGGTCTCTGGTCCGGTCTCTGGTCTCTAGTCTCTGGTCCGGTCTCTGGTCCGGTCTCTGGTCTCTGGTCCGGTCTCTGGTCTCTAGTCTCTGGTCCGGTCTCTGGTCCGGTCTCTGGTCTCTAGGTCTCTGGTCCGGTCTCTGGTCTCTAGTCTCTGGTCGGTCTCTGGTCTCTAGTCTCTGGTCCGGTCTCTGGTCCGGTCTCTGGTCCGGTCTCTGGTCTAGTCTCTGGTCTCGGTCTCTGGTCTCTGGTCTCTGGTCCGGTCTCTGGTCTCTCTCTGGTCTCTGTCCGGTCTCGGTCTCTGGTCTCTAGGTCTCTGGTCTCTCTCTGGTCCGGTCTCTGGTCCGGTCTCTGGTCTCTGGTCTCTGGTCTCTCTGTCTCTAGTCTCTGGTTCCTCTGGTCGGTCTCTGGTCTCTGTCTCTAGTCTCTGGTCCGGTCTCTGGTCCGGTCTCTGGTCTCTAGTCTCTGGTCTCTAGTCTCTGGTCCGGTCTCTGGTCTCTAGTCTCTGGTCCGGTCTCTGGTCTCTGGTCTCTGGTCTCTAGTCTCTGGTCTCCGGTCTCTTGGTCTCTCTGGTCTCTGGTCTCTGGTCTCTGGTCTCTGGTCTCTGGTCTCTGGTCTCTGGTCTCTGGTCTCTGGTCTCTGGTCTCTGGTCTCTGGTCCGGTCTCTGGTCTCTAGTCTCTGTCCGGCTCTGGTCTCTAGGTTCTGGTCCGGTCTCTGGGTCCGGTCTCTGGTCTCTCTCTGGTCTCTGGTCTCTGGTCTCTGGTCTCTAGTCTCAGGTCCGGTCTCTGGTCCGGTCTCTCTCTAGTCTCTAGTCTCTGGTCTCTGGTCTCTGGTCTCTGGTCTGTCTCGGTCTCTGGTCCGGTCTCTGGTCCGGTCTCTGGTCTCTAGGTCTCTCTGGGTCTCTGGTCCGGTCTCTGGTCTCTAGTCTCTGGTCCGGTCTCTGGTCCGGTCTCTGGTCCGGTCTCTGGTCTCTCTGAGTCTCTGGTCTCTCTGGTCTCTCGGTCTCTGGTCTCTGGTCCGGTCTCTGGTCCGGTCTAGTCTCTGGTCTCTCTGGTCTCTGGTCTCTCTGGTCTCTGGTCTCTGGTCTCTGGTCCGGTCTCTGGTCTCTAGTCTCTGGTCCGGTCTCTGGTCTCTCTAGGTCTCTGGTCCGGTCTCTGGTCTCTCTGGTCTCGGTCTCTGGTCCGGTCTCTGGTCTCGTCTCTGTCTCTAGTCTCTGGTCCTGGTCTCTGGTCTCTAGGTCTCTGGTCTCTAGTCTCTGGTCCGGTCTCTGGTCTCTGTCTCTGGTCCGTCTCTGGTCCGGTCAGTCTCTGGTCTCTGGTCTCTGGGTCTCCGGTCTCTCTGGTCTCGGTCCTCTGGTCCTGGTCTCTGGTCTCTGGTCTCTGGTCTCTGGTCTCTGGTCTCTCTGGTCTCTGGTCTCTGGTCCGGTCTCTGGTCCGGTCTCTGGTCTCTAGTCTCTGGTCCGGTCTCTGGTCTCTCTAGTCTCTGGTCCGGTCTCTGGTCCGGTCTCTGGTCTCTAGGTCTCTGGTCTCTGGTCTCTGGTCTCAGTCTCTGGTCTCTGTCTCTGGTCTTCTGTCTCTGGTCTCTGGTCTCTGGTCCGGTCTCTGGTCCGGTCTCTGGTCCGGTCTCTGGTCTCTGGTCTCTGGTCTCAGGTCTCGGTCTCTGGTCTCTAGGGTCTCTGGTCCGTCTTGTCCGGTCTCTGGTCCGGTCTCTGGTCTCAGTCTCTGGTCCTCTCTGGTCTCTGGTCCGTCTCTAGTCTCTCTGGTCCGGTCTCTCTCTGTCTCTGTCTCTAGTCTCTGTCTCTCTGGTCCGGTCTCCTGTCTCGTCCGGTCTCTGGTCCGGTCTCTGGTCTCTGGTCCGGTCTCTGGTCTCTGTCTCTTCTCTCTGGTCCTGGTCCGGTCCTGGTCCGGTCTCTGGTCCGGTCTCTGGTCCGGTCTCTGGTCTCTGGTCCGGTCTCTGGGTCTCACTTGAGTTCCGTGATGGGGTCTCCACACGGTTCCCACTTGTCGGTTCCTCGTTGGCACTTGTCGATGATGTAACCTTTGAGGGGGGCACCGCCGTCGTATTTTGGAGGCTCCCACAGCAGGAAGATGGACTTGGCCGACTTGTCCCTCCACTTGAGGTTCTCCGGGGGGTCGGGCACCGCTGCGGGTTTGGGAGGGCATCAGGGTTAATACAAACACAACATGGCCGCCGGCGCTGGGGCTGTTACCGTGACGATGACATTTGGGGGTGGTGTTTTTGGGGTACTCACTGGCAGGAGGGGGAGCGGGTGGTGTTTTGGGGTACTCACTGGCAGGAGGGGGAGCGGGTGGTGTTTTGGGGTACTCACTGGCAGGAGGGGGCGGGTGGTGTTTTGGGGGTGTTTTTGGGGTACTCACTGGCAGGAGGGGGGCGGGTGGTGTTTTTGGGGTACTCACTGGCAGGAGGGGAGGCGGAGGGGAGCGGTGGTGTTTTTGGGGTACTCACTGGCAGGAAGGGAGCGGGTGGTGTTTTTGGGGTACTCACTGGCAGGAGAGGGGAGGCGGGTGGTGTTTTTGGGGTACTCACTGGCAGGAGGGGAGCGGGTGGGTGTTTTTGGGGTACTCACTGGCAGGAGGGGGGGCGGGTGGTGTTTTTTGGGTACTGCACGTGGCAGGAGGGGGAGCGGGTGGGGGTACTTGGGGTACTCACTGGCAGGAGGGGAGCGGGTGGTGTTTTTGGGGTACTCACTGCAGGGGGAGGGGGGGCGGGTGGTGTTTTTGGGGTACTCACTGGCAGGAGGGGGAGCGGGTGGTTTTTTGGGGTACTCACTGGCAGGAGGCAGGGGTAGGCTCACTGGAGGGGGGACTCACTGCGGGTGGTGTTTTTTGGGGTACTCACTGGCAGGAGAGGGAGCGGGTGGTGTTTTTGGGTACTCACTGGCAGGAGGGGGGCAGGGGTGGTGTTTTTTTTGGGGTACTCACTGGCAGGAGGGGGAGCGGGTGGTGTTTTGGGGTACTCACTGGCAGGAGGGGGGGGGTGGGTTTTTGGGGTACTCACTGGCAGGAGGGGGAGCGGGTGGTGTTTTTGGGGTACTCACTGGCAGGAAGGGAGCAGGTGGTGTTTTTGGGTACTCAGTGCAGGAGGGGGAGCGGGTGGTGTTTTTGGGTACTCACTGGCAGGAGGGGGGGCAGGTGGTGTTTTTGGGTACTCACTGGCAGGAGGGGGAGCGGGTGGTGTTTTTGGGGTACTCACTGGCAGGAGGGGGAGCGGTGGTGTTTTGGGGTACTCACTGGCAGGAAGGGGAGCGGGTGGTGTTTTTGGGGTACTCACTGGCAGGAGAGGGGGCAGGTGGTGTTTTTGGGGTACTCACTGGCAGGAGGGGGAGGTGGTTTTTTTGGGCTCAGGGAGAGGGGAGCGTGGTGTTTTGGGTACTCACTGCAGGAGGGGGAGCAGGTGGTGTTTTTGGGGTACTCACTGGCAGGAGAGGGGGAGCAGGTGGTGTTTTTGGGGTACTCACTGGCAGGAGGGGGAGCAGGTGGTGTTTTTGGGGTACTCACTGGCAGGAGAGGGGGAGCGGGTGGTGTTTTTGGGGTACTCACTGGCAGGAGAGGACACGTTGACGGGCTCATCGATGTAAGCGGGTTCTCCGGGGCCGCATTTGTTGCACGCCGTCACACTGAAGAGGTACTCCTTTCCCTCCATCACGTCAGTGACCGTGTGCTCCAGGTCCAACACTCCTGCGGCCACCTGGAGAACATCACAGGTGTTTTCACGTCAGAAGATGTGAGCGTGTTTTGGTGTGTTTGTCGGTGCGGTTTGGCCCGGTTTGGCCCGGTTTGGCCCGGTGTGACTCACTTTGGCCCAGGTCTTGCGGGACACCTCCCTCTTCTCGATCTGGTAGTGGGTGACAGGGCTGCCCCCGTCGTGCTCCGGCGCCTCCCACTGCAGGTGAACGTGTCGCCGAGTCACTTCTGCCACCTTCAGGTCTTTGGGCGCACTGGGGGCAGCTGCAAGAACAGAGAGAGATCTAAACCAGGACTAAACCAGGACTAAACCAGGACTAAACCAGGTCTAAACCAGGTCTAAACCAGGACTAAACCAGGTCTAACCAGGTAAACCAGGTCTAAACCAGGTCTACTAAACCAGGACTAAACCAGGTCTAAACCAGGTCTAAACCAGGTCTAAACCAGGATTAAACCAGGACTAAACCAGGACTAAACCAGGACTAAACCAGGTCTAAACCAGGTCTAAACCAGGACTAAACCAGGACTAAACCAGGACTAAACCAGGTCTAAACCAGGTCTAAACCAGGTCTAAACCAGGTCTAAACCAGGACTAAACCAGGACTAAACTAGGTAAACCAGGTAAACCAGGTCTAAACCAGGTCTAAACCAGGACTAAACTAAACCAGGTCTAAACCAGGTCTAAACCAGGTCTAAACCAGGTCTAAACCAGGACCAGGTCTAAACCAGGTCTAAACCAGGTCTAAACCAGGACTAAACCAGGTCTAAACCAGGTCTAAAACCAGGTCTAAACCAGGTCTAGGTCTAAACCAGGACTAAACCAGGACTAAACCAGGTCTAAACCAGGTCTAAACCAGGACTAAACCAGGACTAAACCAGGTCTAAACCAGGTCTAAACCAGGTCTAAACCAGGTCTAAACCAGGACTAAACCAGGACTAAACCAGGTCTAAACCAGGTCTAAACCAGGTCTAAACCAGGACTAAACCAGGTCTAAACCAGGTCTAAACCAGGTCTAAACCAGGACTAAACCAGACTAAACCAGGACTAAACCAGGTCTAAACCAGGTCTAAACCAGATCTAAACCAGGTCTAAACCAGGTCTAAACCAGGACTAAAACCAGGACTAAACCAGGTCTAAACCAGGTCTAAACCAGGACTAAACCAGGTCTAAACCAGGACTGAACCAGGTCTAAACCAGGACTGAACCAGGACTGAACCAGGACTAAACCAGGACTAAACCAGGACTGAACCAGGACTAAACCAGGTCTAAACCAGGTCTAAACCAGGACTAAACCAGGACTAAACCAGGTCTAAACCAGGACTAAACCAGGACTGAACCAGGACTGAACCAGGACTGAACCAGGACTAAACCAAGTCTCTCCCCAGTCTGCCCCCGGTCTCTTTCATATCTAATCCCCACCGTCCCCAGTCTCTGGCGGGTCCCTCCCCGGTCCCTCCCGGGTCCCTGGCAGGTCGGTCCTCGGCAGGTCGGTCCCGGTCCCCAGGTCGCCCCGGTCCTGGCAGGTCGGTCCCCGGTCCCTGGCAGGTCGGTCCCCGGTCCCTGGCAGGTCGGTCCCCGGTCCCTGGCAGGTCGGTCCCCGGTCCCTGGCGGGTCTCACCAATCACGTTGACCTCGACCTCTCCGCTGACGTAGCTCACGTCGTTCTCGAGGGTGAGTCCGTAGGTTCCTTTGTCGGGTCGGACGCTGGGACTGACGGTCAGCTCCGTGTACGTGGGTTTGGTCACCATGGAGACGCGGTCCTGGTCCGGACGCAGCTCCTTGTCGCCGAAGGTCCAGGTGGGCGTGGGCGTGGGGTACCCGCTGATGGGCACCCGGATGGTCAGGGGCACGGGCACGATCACCTCCAGACCGTTTCTGAAGGCGCTCAGGTCCATAGAGGGCGCCACTGAGTCAGAGACACCAGTTTAAAGAACACGAAGGATTTAAAAGTACTACTACTACTACTACTACTACTACTACTACTACTACTACTACTACTGCTACTACTGCTACTCCTGCTACTACTACTGCTACTACTACTACTACTACTGCTACTACTACTACTGCTACTACTACTACTGCTACTACTACTGCTACTGCTACTACTGCTACTACTACTGCTACTACTGCTACTACTACTGCTACTACTACTACTGCTACTACTACTACTACTACTGCTACTACTACTACTACTGCTACTACTACTACTACTGCTACTACTACTACTACTGCTACTACTACTACTACTACTACTGCTACTACTACTACTACTACTACTGCTACTACTACTACTACTACTACTACTGCTACTACTACTACTACTGCTACTACTACTACTGCTACTACTACTACTACTACTACTACTACTGCTACTACTACTACTACTACTACTACTACTGCTACTACTACTACTACTACTACTACTACTACTACTACCTACTACTACTACTACTGCTACTACTACTACTACTACTACTACTACTACTACTACTACTACTACTACTGCTACTACTACTA